>NC_052165.1:83937585-84237585 GCF_902713615.1 Scyliorhinus canicula | reverse complement strand
TCTATCCCCGCCTGAAGCATCGATGTCCTGGGCTATTTAGTTGCCAATCATGCCCTTCCCTAAATCAAGTCTCAGTAATAGCAATAACATCATACTCCCAGGTACTAATCTAAGCCCTAAGTTCATCTGCCTTACCTACTACACTTCTTGCATTAAAACAAATGCACTTCAGACCACCAGTCCCTTTGCATTTATCGTCTGTTCCCTGCCTACTCTTCCCCTTAGTCACGCTGACTTCATGACCTACTTCCTTACAGTAAGAAGTCTTACAACACCAGGTTAAAGTCCAACATGTTTGTTTCAAACACTAGCTTTCAGAGCACTCCGGTAATGAAGAGGTATGTTCCAGAAACATATATATAGACAAATTCAAGATGCCAGACAATGCTCAGAATGCGAGCATTTGCAGGTAATTAAATCTTACAGATCCAAAGGTAGGGGTAACCCCAAGTTAAAGAGGTGTGAATTGTCTCTAGCAGGACAGTTGGTAGGATTTCGCAAGCCCAGACCAGATGGTGGGGGATGAATGTAATGTGACATGAATCCCAGGTCCCGATTGAGGCTGACTCGTGTGCGGAACTTGGCTATAAGTTTTTGCTCGGCGATTCTGCGTTGTCACCCGTCCTAAAGGCCGCCTTGGAGAACGCTTACCCGGAGACCAGAGGCTGAATGCCCTTGACTGCTGATGTGTTCCCCGACTGGAAGGGAACATTCCTGCCTGGTGATTGTCGCGCTGTCCGTTCATTCATTGTCGCAGCGTCTCCATGGTCTCGCCAATGTATCACGTTTCGGGACATCCTTTCCTGCGCGAAGTGGGTAGACAACTTTGGCCGAGTCGCACGAGTATGTAGAGTAACTGGTGGGTGTGTGTTCTCCGCGTGTAATGGTGGTATCCATGTCGATGATCTGGCCAGATGGTGGGAGATGAATGTAATGCATCTCCACATCATAGTTCCTTACAGGTTTTAGGTTCTGATAACTAAGTTAGTGCCGCTCCTCATGCACTATGCAGAACTTGACACCTTCGTAGTGGGTCGGATTTCAAACAATGACGAGACAGAGTACAGGAATGAGATAGAGAATGTGGTGAACTGGTGTACAATGCCAATAATCTCTCCCTCAATGTCAACAAAACGCGTCATCGACTTCCGGAAGTGTAGAGGAATATGCCCTGTCTACATTAATGGGAACGAAGTAGAAAGGGTCGAGAGCTTCAAATTTTAAGGTGTCCAGATGACCAACAGCCCTGTCCTGGTCTCCCACCCCCCCCCCCCCCCCCCCCCCCCCCCCCCCCCCCCCCCCCCCCCCCCCCCCCCCCCCCCCCCATGCCGACACTATCGTTAAGAAAAACCCACCAACGACTACTTCTCATAAGACTAAGGAAATTTGGCAAGTCAGCTACATCTCACCAACTTTTAAAGATGCACCATTGAAAGCATTCTTTCTGGCTGTATCGCAGCTTGGTATGGTTCCTGCTCTGCCAAGACCATAGGAGACAACGAAAGGTTGTCAATGTAGCCCAGTCCATCACGCAAACCAGACTCCCATCTATTTACTGTCTACAATTCCCGCTGCCTTGGAAAGGCAACCAACATAATTAAGGACCTAACGCACCCTGTCAGGAAAAAGAACAAAAGTTGAGATCACATACCAACAGACTCAAGAACAGCTGCCCTCAGACTTTTGAATGGACCTACATCGTATTAAGTTGATCTTTTCTCTACACGCTCGTTATGACTGTAACATTATTCTGTAGCTCTCCTTCCTTCACCATGTATGGTATGTGTTGTCTGTATAGCATGCAAGAAACAATACTTTTCACTGTATACTAATACATGTGACAATTGTCACGGGAATGTCACTTTAAGAAATGTTTGTCTTCTCAAGTGGCTGCAGTGATGTCATTGTGTGGTTGGAGTTGGGCTCTGGCTCTGCTTTTTACTTTCATTTTGAGGTGGAAGCTGTTTGTGGCCCTGAGTTCTACTTTCGGTTTTCAGTTGGGGAGCTGCATCCAAACCAAGAAAGTGTATTTGGTCTCTGCATGCTAAAGAATGTCTCCAGATCATGTGATAATTTCAGAGTAATACCTGTTTCTGTAAGGAATGCAAACCTACTGTTTTTGTAGGAAAAGGGTGTTGTGGATGTTGGGAAAGTTACGAAGGGAATTCCGGTTGCAGCTATGAAGGTGTAAGTCGCACATAGAACATAACAGCGCAGTACGGGCCCTTCGGCCCTCGATGTTGCGCCGACCTGTGAAACCATCTGAAGCCTATCTGACCTACACTATTCCATTTTTATCCATATCTCTATCCAGTGACCACTTAAATGCCCTTAAAGAAGGCGAGTCTACTACCGTTGCAGGCAGGGCGTTCCACACCCCTACTACTCTGAGTAAAGAAACTGACTCTGACATCTGTCCTATATCTACCACCTCTCAATTTAAAGCCATGTCCCCTCGTGTTGGTCATCACCATCCGAGGAAAAATACTCTCACTGTCCACCCTATCTAACCCTCTGACTATCTTATATGTCTTTATATTAAGTCACCTCTCAGCCTTCTCCTCTCTAACGAAAACAACCTCAAGTCCCTGAGCCTTTCCTCGTAAGACCTTCCCTCCATACCAGGCAACATCTTAGTAAATCTCTGAACCCTTTCCAAAGCTTCCACATCCTTCCTATAATGTGGTGACCAGAACTGCACGCAGTACTCCAGGAGCGACCGCACCAGAGTTATGTACAGCTGCAGCATGACCTTGTGGCTCCGAAACTCAATCCCCCTACTGATAAAGGCTAGCACACCATATGCCTTCTTAACAGCCCTATCAACCTGGGTGGCAACTTTCCGGGATTTATGTTCCTGGATGCCGAGATCTCTCTGTTCATCTACACTACCAAGAATCTTGCCATTAGCCCAGTACTCTGCATTCCTGTTACTCCTTCCAAAGTGAACCACCTCACACTTTTCCGCATTAAACTCCATCTGCCACCTCTCAGCCCAGCTCTGCAGCTTATCTATGTCCCTCTATATCCTATAACATCCTTCAGCACTATCCACAACTCCACCAACTTCATGTCATCTGCAAATTTACTAACCCACTTCTACACCCTCTTCCAGGTCATTTATAAAAATGACAAACAGCAGTGGCCCCAAAACAGATCCTTGCGGTACACCACTAGTAACTGAACTCCAGGATGAACATTTGCCATCAACCACCACCCTCTGTCTTCTTTCAGCTAGCCAATTACTGATCCAAACCGCTAAATCACCTTCAATCCCATACTTCCTTATTTTCTGCAATAGCCTACCGTGTGGAACCTTATCAAACGCCTTACTGAAATCCATATACACCACATCAACCGCTTTACCCTCATCCACCTGTTTGGTCACCTTCTCAAAAAAACTCAATAAGGTTTGTGAGGCATGACTACCCTTCACAAAACCGTGTTGACTATCGCTAATCAACTTGTTCTTTTCAAGATGATTATAAACCCTATTATAACCTTTTCCAACATTTTACCCACAACCGAAGTAAGGCTCACAGGTCTATAATTACCAGGGTTGTCTCTACTCCCCTTCTTGAACAAGGGTCAACATTTGCTATCCTCCAGTCTTCCGACACTATTCCTGTCGACAAAGACGACATAAAGATCAAGGACAAAGGCTCTGCAATCTCCTCCCTGGCTTCCCAGAGAATCCTAGGATAAATCCCATCTGGCCCAGGGGACTTGTCTATTTTTACACTTAGTGGCTCCCGCTCGGGTTGGACTTTTGGACCTTTTCCCCCGATTTTTTTTATGGGACTTGATTTGAAAAATCGATCACAGAGGCAATTGTATACTTGATTCCCACATCGGTGCATGGAGAGGAGAACTAGAAGTGCTCGCAATGGCAGAAACAGAAGGACAGAGAAGACTTGGGCTGAAGCCGCACAGGAGTAAGCATGGCGGAGGACCGGACCTCTGGCTTGTCGACCCAGCGGTCAACGGAGCAGTTGATGCAAGTTATCCAGGAGGGCTCCGCCAAGCAGAAGCGGGACTGCTTGGACCCGATTTAAGGAGTCAAATGCGCGGTTGGAGCTTAGATTGGATGCCCAAGATCAGGCAATCCAGGAAGTAGAAAAGCCGCTGGCTGACCAGGAGGAACATCAAACAGCGGTGGAGTTGGAGGTGGGGATGTTGAGAGACCAGGAGAAAAGGCTCCTGGAGAAGGTGGAGGACCTAGAGCAGAGGTCCTGCCGGCAGAACCTGAGAATGTTAGGCTCCCGGAGGGTCTGAAGAAGCGGACGCTGGTGCATAAATAGTGGCCATGTTCGCGAAGCTGCTGGGGGATGGGGCATTCCCCGACTTGGAGGTTGGCAGTGCTCACAGAGCGCTCGCGAGGAGCGTATTTTACGATGGGCCAAGCAGACACGGAGCTGTAAATGGGACAACAATATCCTGCGGTTCTATCAGGACCTGAGTGTGGAGGTGGCCAGGAGAAGAGCGGGGTTTAACCAGATCAGGTCGACCTTTTTCAAGAAAAAGGTCAAGTTCGGGTTGTTGTATCCGTCCTGCCTCTGGGTCACATTTGAGGAGCAACATTTCTATTTTGAGTTGCCTGAGGCAGCGCTAGACTTCGCGAAAAGGAAAGGACTGGGTTGGACTGAGAACTTTGAACTTGCTGCAACGTGAGTTGAGTAGGGTGATCATTGCTCGGCACAACATCGAGGGCCGAAGGCCTGTTCTGTGCTGTACTGTTCTAAATTCTAAACGTTTATGGTTTAAAAACAAAAGGTTTTCTTGTTTTTTTGTTTTGTGAACGTTATTGTAATGCCTTCTGTATTGAATCTGGGCCAGTTGCAGAGCTGAGTGAGTTAAAGTTTGCATTTGCACTGTTGGGGGATGGAGGGTTTTTGGTTCAGATGCTGGATCTTTTGCTTGATATTTTCTTTGTTCAACTTGGGTGCTGTTTTTCTCTGTCAGGCAATTGTTGGATTGTTTTTTCATTTTCAATATGTATGTATGAGCAGGAGTGGGGAGTGACACAATCGGTGGTAAAATATCTGGTGCCAGGGGCGAGGGCCACACGTGATAAAGTGTACTCCCGGATGAGTTCTTTATTCTGAGCAGGGCTCTTACTGACCAGGGGTGGTGGACACAGGGTACTCGGGGATCACAATCTCAGGCCATGCCCCGCACTGGGTTGGACCTACAGGTTAGTAAAGGCAGTAACCAGCGCCCGCACTGGAGGTTAGACGTGGGGCTTTTAGCGGAGGAGGAGGTGTGGGCGTTTGAGGAAATGTATTCAGAATTACCTGGAGGTCAATGACACAGGGGAAATTTCGGCAGCGGTGATCTGGGAAGCATTGAAGGCGGTGGTTAGAGGGGAGTGATCGATACGGGCCCACAGGGAGAAGGTAGACAGGGCAGAGACGGACCGACTGGTAAAGGAGATACTACAGATCGATAGGAGGTATGCAGAGACCCCAGAGGCAGGGCTTTTAAGGGAACTGCGGAGGCTACAGACGGAGTTTGGATTCTTAACCACAGGGAGGGCGGGTAGAGCAGCTGAGAAAGGTGATGGGGGTGATTATGAGCATGGAGAGAAGGCCAGCAGAATGCTTGCACAGCAGCTTAGAAAGAGGGAGGAGGCAGCCAGGGCAAGAGGGAAAGTGAAGGATGGAGACAGGATCCTGGTGGGAGAGTCAGCAGGGGTGAGTAAGGCGTTTAAGGAGTTTTATATTGGCTGTATCGGTCGGAACCCCCCACCGGGGCCGGAGGGATGAGGCATTTCCTTGGGGGGCTGAATTTCCCGAAGGTGGCCGGGCTGGGGGCCCCGATTGGGATTGTAGAATAGCGGAGGGGCTGAAGGCCATGCGTCAGGTAAAGCCCCGGGCGCCGGGTGGTACCTAGTGGGAGTTATAATAAAACGTTCTCTGGGTATTGGGGCCCTGTTGATGAGGACCCTTACTGAGCCAGGGAGAGAAGGGTGCTTCCCCTGACGATGTCACAGGCCATGATTCCGCTGATCCTGAAGCGGCACAAGGACCCGGAGCTGTGTGGTCCTAGAGGCCGATATCCCTATTGAATGTGGAGGGAGGAGGGGGAGGGTGAGGAGGGGAGGGGAGGCGGGGGAGGGGAGAGGGGAGGGAGGGGGGGATGGGCGGAGGGGGAGGGGAGGGGGGGAGGGGAGGAGGGGGGAGGGGAGGAGGGGGGAGGGACGGGAGGAGGGGGAGGAGGGGGAGGGGAGGAGGGGGAGGGGAGGAGGGGGGGGGGGAGGGGGAGGGGAGGAGAGGGGAGGAGAGGAGAGGAGAGGAGAGGAGAGGAGAGGAGAGGAGAGGAGAGGAGAGGAGAGGAGAGGAGGGGAGGAGGGGAGGGGGGGGGGGGGAGGAGTGGAACACAGAGCCTCATTTTACGCAGATGGACCTCCTGTATATATTGGACCCAGTAGAGGGGATGGAAGAATCATGAGGATTCTGGGGAATTTTGCCGGTTTTTGGGGTACAAACGAAATATGGGGAAAAGTGAGATGTTTGCGATCCAGGCAAGGGGACAGGAGAGGCGACTGGAGGAACTGCCGTGTAGATTGGTAGGCGGAAGCTTATGTATCTAGGCATCCAAGTGGCGCGGAATGGGAACAGTTGCACAAACTTAATCTGGCTCCGACTAGTAGACCAATGAAGGACGATTTCTGAAGGTGGGACGTGTTTCCGTTGTCAGTGGCTGGGAGGGCCAGATGGTGAAGATGACGGTCCTTCCGAGATTCTTGTTGTGTTCCAGAGTCGCCCCATCTTTATTCCGCTGGTCCTATTTTAAACGGGTTAACAAAGTAATTACGGCTTTGTATGGGTGGGCAGGGACCCCGCGAGTAAAAAAGGCGATGTTTGAGTGGAGCCGGGGGAGAGGGCTGGCTGGTGCTGCCAACTTCAGTAACTATTATTGGGTGGCAAATATAGCCATGATTCGGGGGAGGGTCGGCATGGGAGCATATGGAGGCTGCCTCATGTAAGGGCCAAGCTTGGGGGTGTTGATAACGGTGCCTCTGCTGTTCCTGCTGGCACAGTACTCCACCAGCCCCGTGGTGGTGGCGACCCTGAGAGTCTGGGGGCAATGGAGGAAGCATGTGGGAGCATCGGTCTGGTTTCCAATCTGTATAATCACCGGTTTGCCCTGGAAGGATGGATGGGTGGGGGGGGGGGGGGGGGGGGGGGGTTCGGAGATGGCAGAGGGCAGGAATTGAGAGGATGGGGATATGTTTATAGAGGGGAGCTTTCCTAGCTTGAGGGAGCTGGAGAAGAAATTGGGATTGGTGAGGGGAAACAATTTGGGTATCTGCAGGTGCGGGACTTCCTATGTAGGCAGGTCTCAACCTTCCCGCTGCTACCACCAAGGGGGATACAGGACAGGGTAGTTTCCAGAATGTGGGTGGAGAAGGGAAAGTATCTGACATCTATAAGGTACTCATGGGGTCAGAGGGCACGCAGACTGAGGAGCTGAAGCGCAAGTGTGAAGAGGAGTTAGGAGGAGAGATAGAGGATGGTCTCTGGGCGGATGCATTGAGTAGAGTCAACGTGTCCACAACGCCAGGCTCAGCCTGATACTGTTTAAGGTCGTTCACTGGGCTCACATGACAGTGGCCCTGATGAGCAGGTACTTTGGGGTAAAAGATAGGTGGGGGGGGGGGGGGGGGGGGGGGGGGGGGAGCGGGGAGCGAATCTTGTCCACATGTTTTGGACATGCCCAAAACTCAGGGGTTTGCAGATGTCATGTCCACGGTTTTAAAAACAAGGATTGCACAGAGTCCGGAGGTGGTGATTTTTGGGGTGTTGCAAGATCCGGGAATCCAGGAGGAGAAAGAGGCAGACGTTCTGGCCTTTGATTCCCTGGCAGACCGAAGACGGATACTATTAGCTTGGAGGGACTCAAAGCCCCGAAGTCGGAGACCTGGCTATCAGACATGGCTATCTTTCTCGTTTGGAGAAAATCAAGTTCGCTTTGAAAGGGTCACTGTTAGGGTTCGCCTGGATGGTGGCAACCGTTCGTCGGCTTCTTTGCGGAAAAATTAATATTCAGCAGAAAGGAGTTGTGGGGGGGGGGGGGGGGGGTTAGTTTTGCTTAGTGTATGGGGTTAATAAAGGTGGGACCTGTAAGGGAGGAAACCGGCTTTTTGCACTATGTTTATAGATTCATGTACATGTTTATTTTGTTGTTGTAAAACCAAAAATACAGTAATAAAATGTTTATTAAAAAAAGAGGAAAGTTACTAAGAGTATAGAGTACTGTATCTTGGGGGAGGATGGGCATTTGTGTTGGTAGTTAATAAGATGTTTACTGTGTGTTTATAAAATGTTAACTGGATTCATAGAATAAACATTCTTACCTCCATTCACATGGGGATGAATGATGAGTGGAATGTCAGGGGAGATGACGAAGCGTGTGTGAGTTGGGGTAGTGTGGTCCATGCAGCATTGTGAGGGGTATCTGAGGGGAGAGTGGTGAGAAGACCAGAAGCACTTGGATAAAAGCAAATTACTGCAGATGCTGGAACCTGAAACAAAAACAGAAAATACTGGAAATCTCAACAGATCTGACACCATCTGTGGAGAGAAAAGGCAGCTGAAGTTTAGAGTTGGGATGACTCCAGAAGCTCTTACCCTGGCAGCATGAGGAGATCATTAATTTTATTGACACTGAACCTCTGTCCTCTTGTGGAGGCTGTTGGCACTCACCATCTCCCATGCCAGGTTGGTGACCATACTGGAGGCCCCCTCCCCCAGCCTTCGGGTAGATTGTTGCCCTTCTCACCTCAACAGCATCCAACAATCGTGTGAGGGCTGCCTTTGTGGAGCTGGTGTCTTGGCTGCCATCTTTCTGGCTTGACTTGAGCAAGTTGTCTAAATGATTGAACTGCTCAGATGACCCCCGGGGGGAGTGAATCAGATGCATCACGCCACTGCCGTGGAGTTTTTCACCTGGAGAATTATTCCCCCCTCCCCGCCCATGCTAATTTATGGCCCAGATCATGGGCGGCACGATGGCGCAGTGGTTAGCACAGCTGCCTCATGGTGCTGAGGACCCGGGTTCGATCCCGGCCCCGGGTCACTGTCCGTGTGGAGTTTGCACATTCTCCATGTGTCTGTGTGCGTCTCACCCCCGCAACCCAAAGATGTGCAGGCTAGGTAGATTGGCCACGCTAAATTGCCCCTTAATTGGGGAAAAAAAAATAATTGGGTACTCTAAATTTTCAAAAGAAAAGGAAAAATGGTCCAGATCATGGCGACAGGATTCGCACCAGTTTTCCTACCGAGATTGACATTTAGCCTAATTTTGGGAAAATTCCGTGCAATATACTTATTAATCACTTGGGGAGTTGAGGTCCTTGTGGAACATCTCTGTCACATCCTGCCAGTTAAGACTACCTGGCTGTTGCCCCTACTCTGTCTCCTGGCACTTGGCCTGTTTCATAAGAGGTCAATAATTTGCCTTCAATACCATTAATCTTAAAAAAAAATATACATACCTTCTGGAAGTTGATATGAATACTCCCACAAGTCCTGAAAGACCTGCTGTTAGGTAATTTGGACATTCCTGAATTTTCCCTTGGTGCACCCGAACAGGCGTCGGAATGTGGAGACTAGGGGCTTTTCACAGTAACTTCATTGCAGTGTTAATATAAGCCTATTTATGAAGTAATAATGATTAATATTATTATAACATTCACAAACATTCTCCTGTTCACTACTTTATCTCTTTAAAAAGTGCTATCAGAATAATCAGGCATGTTCTCCCCCTTTAGAAATTCATGTTGCGCTCTGACCAGTGTAATGTTTTCAAGGTGTTCAGTCACACAAGATAGATCCTGGAGATTTCCTGACAACAGATGTTGGGTGAACAGCTAATTCCTTGGTTGCCTTTCTTAAATAGTGGAGTAATTGGTAGGATTGTGATGGTATTTCTTGGACATTCAAATCTTTGGAGCTTCATTTTCTGTCAATCCTGCATTACCTGGTTGTTGTAACAGTGTCCAAATCCTGTATCATCTGAATGTTGTAATAGTGTGTTTAAATCCTATCTTATCTGGTTGTTGTAATGGTGTGTCCAAATCCTGTGATATCCGGTGGACTAATGCGGTGTTCCGATCGTGTATTATGATTCTGGATAATGAGAGGATGACAAACCTTTGCGGAATAAGAATTTAACATGTGTTGTTGTTTATTTGTATTTTTCTGGCCGTTTAAAATTCCATGTCAAGCTATCTACAAAACCTCATCAAGATAAACACAAGCCATTGTGATAGAGGAAACAACAGGCAAATCTGAGTCGACCTGCCAACTAATAACCACCCTTTTCTCTTGTAGTATAAATAGTTGTGATTGTTTGAAATTTGGTATTCTCGTGTTTGTACTGATGAGTGGCAGATGAAAAATTTCAGCAATGTGTCTGTCTTTTCAGCAAGATTTAAATAATGGGATAATATTTGCTGATTTCCCCCACCCTTTGTAGCTGGTGGACACTGCAACTATTTTAACTACCTAACAGTACCAAGCTGAAATCGCATTGGGAATGAAGCCCAGCGCTTTATACTGCCTTTGTCAATAGGGGTGGTGTGGTGGCACAGTGGTTAGCACTGCTGCCTCAGAGCCAGGAGTCTGGGTTTCATTCGAACTTGGGTAGCTATCTGTGTGGAGTTTGCACATTCTCCCCTTGTCTGCATTCTCCCAGCAGCTGTGTAGAACCTTAGTTACGCCACACTTGGAATATAGTTTACAATTCTGGTCGCCACACTGCTGTGGATGTGGAAGCTTTGGAGAGGGTACACAAGTGGTTGACCAGGATTTTGCCTGGTATGGAGAGCATTAACGATGAGGAGAGATTAGATAAACCTGTTTTGCTCTCACTGGAACAATGGAGGTTGAGGGGCGACCTGAGTCTACAAAATTGAAAGGGGCATGGACAGAGTGGATAGTCAGGAAGTTTTTCCCCCAGAGTGGATAGTCAAAAGCTTTTTCCCAGGGTGGAAGAGTTAATTACTAGAGGTTTAAGGTGTGAGGGGCAAAGTTTAGAGGAGATGAGCAAGGGAAGTTTTTTACACAGTGGATAGTGGGTGTTGGAACTTGCTGCTGAGAGTGGTGGAAACAGGTAGAATAGTGACGTTTAAGGGAAGTCTTGACAAATAGATGAATAAGATGGGAATAGAGGGATACAGACCCCAGAAATGTACAAGATTTTAGGTTAGACAGGCTTGGAAGGCTGAAGGGTCTGTTCCTGTGTTGTACTTTCTTTGTCTCTGTGGGATTCCTCCGGGTTCTCCGGGTTCTCCGGCTCCTCCCACAGTCCAAAGATGTGCAGGTTAGATCATAGAATTTACAGTGCAGAAGGAGGCCGTTCGGCCCATCGAGTCTGCACCGACTCTTGGAAAGAGCACCCTACCCAAGATCACCTCCACCCTCTCCCCATAACCCAGTAACCCCACCCAACACTAAGGGCAATTTTGGACACCAAGGGCAATTTATCATGGCCAATCACCTAACCTGCACATCTTTGGACTGTGGGAGGAAACCGGAGGAAACCCACGCACACACGGGGAGGATGTGCAGACTCTGCACAGACAGTGACCCAAGCCGGAATCGAACCTGGGACCCTGGAGCTGTGAAGCCATTGTGCTATCCACAATGCTACCGTGCTGCCCTAGGTGGATCAGGTTGGGGGAAATGGGCCTAGGTAGGGTGCTCTTTCAGAGGGTTGGTGGAGATTTGATGGGCCGAATGACCTCGTACTGTCGGGATTCTATACATAGCCCTGGGTCCGTGAATGTAATTCGTGGTCATTCTTCCAAAACAAAACTCGATATTGGTTGCACCGGTCTATTCACACAAATGGAGATTAGGTTTGACACAACGCAGCACCTATCTAATCTAATCTCATTTTCCAGCATTTGGTCCGTAATCTTTTATGCTATGGCATTTCAAGTGCTCATCTAAATGCTGCTTAAATATTGTGGGGGTTGCTGCCTCCAACACCCTTTCAGACAGTGAGTTACAGATTCCAACCACCCTCTGAGTGAAACGTTTTTCCTCAAATTCATTCAATCTCCAGCCTCTGACTTTAATTCAATGCCCCTGGCTATTGATGACTCTACGAAGGAGAAAATGTCCTTACTATCTATCTACCCAATCTATGTCCTTCATAGTTTTGTATACCTCAATCAGGTCCCCCACCCGGCCTTCTCTGCTTGAAGGAAAACAACCTCAGCCTATCCAGCGCCTCTTTGTAGCTGAAATGCTCCATCCAGGAAACATCCAGCTGAATCTCCTCTGCACCCACTCTCGTGCATTCACATCCTTCCTGATGTGTGGCAACCAGAACTGCACACAGGACTGTAGTTGTGGCCGACACGAGCGTTTATACAATTCCATCATTACCTCCCTGCTCTTTGATTCTATGCCTTGGCTAATAAAGGCAAGTATCCATAGGTTTTCTTACTGCCTTATCTACCTGTCCTCCTACCTTCAGGGATCTTTGGACGTGGAACCCAAGTTCTCCCTAGTTCTCTGTACTTCTGGTCTCCTACCGTTCGTTGCGTCTTCCCTTTCCTTGTTTGTCCCCCCAAAATGCAGCACCGCCTACTTAACAGGGTTAAAATCCATTTGCCCCTGTTCTGCCCATTTGACCACACCATCTGTATCGTCTTGTAATCTTAAGGCCTTAAATTTCTCAATTTAACACACCACCAATTTCCGTGTCATCTGCAAACTAACTTATCGAACCTCCCATATTCACATCTAGATCATTCATATGTACTACAAACAGCAAAGGCCCTAGCACTGATCTCTGCGGTCCACCACTGGACACAGACGTCCAGTCACAAACGCATCCTTTGACTATTACCCTCTGCCTCTTGCCACTAACATAGAACATAGAAAAATACAGCACAGAACAGGCCCTTCGGCCCACGATGTTGTGCCGAACTTTTGTCCTAGATTCAGAACAAATTAATCTACACCCCATCATTCTACCGTAATCCATGTACCTATCCAATAGCCGCTTGAAGTCCCTAATGTTTCCGACTCAACTACTTCCACAGGCAGTGCATTCCATGCCCCCACTACTCTCTGGGTAAAGAAGCTACCTCTGACATCTCCTCCTACCCCTATATCTTCCACCATTCACCTTAAATTTATGTCCCCTTGTAATGGTTTGTTCCACCCGGGGAAAAAGTCTCTGACTCTCTACTCTATCTATTCCCCTGATCATCTTTATAAACCTCTATCAAGTTGCCCTCATCCTTCTCCGTTTCTAATGAGAAAGGCAGAGCACCCTCAACCTTTCCTCGTAAGACATACTCTCCATTCCAGGCAACATCCTGGTAAATCTCCTTTGCACCTTTTTCCAAAGCTTTCACATCCTTCCTAAAATGAGGCGACCAGAACTGCACACAGTACTCCAAATGTGGCCGTACCAAGGTTTTGTACAGCTGCATCATCACCTCACGGCTCTTAAATTCAATCCCTTCTGCTAATGAATGCTAGCACACTATAGGCCTTCTTCACAGCTCTATCCACTTCAGTGGCAACTTTCAAAGATCTATGAACATAGATCTCAAGATCTATCTGCTCCGCCACATTGCCAAGAACCAACCATTAACCCTGTATTCCGCATTCATATTTGTCCTTTCCAAAATGGACAACCTCACACTTATCAGGGTTAAACTCCATCTGCCACTTCTCAGCCCCAGCTCTGCATCCTATCTATGTCTCTTTGCAGCCCTCCTCACTATCCACAACTCCACCCAATCTTCGTATCGTCTGCAAATATACTGACCCACCCTTCAACTCCCTCATCCAAGTCATTAATGAAAATCACAAACAGCAGAGGACCCAGTATCTTGTAAGTTTCAATAAGATCCCCCTCATCCTTCTAAAATCCAACGAGTACAGAACGAGTCGTGTGAACGTTCCTCATACAACAAGTTCTTCATTGCAGGGATCATTCTTGTGAATTTCCTCTGGACCTTTTCCAAGGCCAGCACATCCTTCCTCCGATACGGGGCCCAAAACTGCTCACAATACTCCAAATGGGGTCTGACCAGAGCCTTATGCAGCCTCCGAAGTACATCCTGGTCTTGTATTCTAGCCCTCTTGGCATGAATGCTAACATTGCATTCTTAACTGCCGACTGAACCGGCACATTAACCTGAAGAGAATTGTGCACAAGGGCTCCCAAGTCCCTCTTTGGTTCTGATTTACGAAGAATTTCCCCATTTAGAAAATAGTCTATGTCTAAATCCTTCCTTCCAAAGTGCATAACCTCACACTTTTCTACATTGTATTTCATTTACCACTTTATTGTCCACTCTCCTAGCTTGTCCAAGTCCTTCTGCAGCCCCCTTGCTTCCTCAATATTACCTGTCCCTCTCCAGATCTTTGTATCATCTGCAAAGTTAGCAACAGTGCCTTCTTCCAGATCATTAATGTATATTGTGAAAATTTGTGGTCCCAGCACAGACCCCTGATCCACACGACTCTCACGACTGCCATCCTGAAAAAGGACCCCATTATCCCCACTCTCTGCCTTCTGCCAGTAAGCCCCTCTCGATCCATGCCTGGATCTTACCCTTCAATACCATTGGGAATTAATTAACAGTCTCCTATGCGGCCACCTTGTCAAAGGCCCTTCTGGAAATCTAAATACATCTTTTGTAAAATGTTTATAAAATAACAAAGCTCTATTTCTTATATTTCACTCCTGAACGATATCGTGTCTCTGCACGTCTTAAAACTTAGTTACGCACCTGGTTCAGTCCCTTAGCCATTGTTGTGGGCTGACCAGGTGTCCGTAACACCCTCATCTACATACCAAATCACCTTGAAAAATTCACCCAAATTTGTTCGACGTGACCTGTTTTTTTGTGTTTCAGCTGCGAAAAGTGGAGGAGCATCAAGCTGTCGACATTGACTTGTACACTTGTCCAAACTGTGCCATGTTACATGGAGCCTCCTTGAGTGAGTATAAACAGGGAAGCATTTACAAGAAAGAATCTTCTTTCTAGAAGAGTCATATTAGACTCAAACATTAACTCTGTTTCTCTTCCCACAGATGCTGCCAAACCTACTGAGTTTTTCCAACATTTTCCAGTTTTATTCAAATTTCCAACATCTGCCAGTATTGCTTTTATCTTTCTTTGCCGCTTACTTTTTGAACCTTTTTATTTGCAGAGTATTGATTTTCATCCATTCAGTGGTGGTTTCTATCTTTAAAAAATGGAGAGTGTTTGCAAGCTGGGTTTTTTCAGTCCTTTCCAGGCGCTACAACGCTAAACAGGCCATCAGATTACAGTGGGATTAGCCTGACGCCAGTGTTGGACCTGACCTAATTCCTGGTATTGTGGGTAAGTACAGATATGAATAGCATCTGGATTTGACAACCCACCGGTAAGCTTCTGTCAGGTAAGCAGGTGGAAAATGAATTTGCGAAGAGGGGAACAAAATGTCCAGGTTTACAGTCGAGGACATAGATTTGTTTTTTGGGCAGGGATATTTTTGGAAGAAATAGCATTATAGGGGTGAAAATGAGGGTGTGGTATGAAGGTCACCAAACACATGAATGCTGACAGCCAATACATCCAGGAATTCAGAGTCTGAGGCACAGTGAAGTTTATGTTGCTGAGGGGTTTGTGGGGGAGAACCAATCTAGTACCTCGCACTCCTTCCCTATCCATGGAACCAACAGCCTTGGGATGTCTGAGTGTCAGATTACTTGGGTAGTGGGTTGTTAAACTTGAAGATGTCGCTTTACACTCTGCACATTGGTGGGATCAGTAAATAATTGTAAATAGATGTACCCCAGTGTTTCTTCCCCCTCATGTCGCCCCACAGATCTTTTAGGGTCAGACTGATAACTAGTTCTACTTAAAAGAAAAGGTGAAGCAGCTGTAAGTTTCCCGTGCCATCAATTCTGCAACCCCACTGACAATGGACAGTCGAAGCTGATTGCCCTGAAATATATTTGACTTTGTGTTGGTGAAAACCCCCTGTTCCCTTAGTGCTAGATCGACTGTCTCTGCATCAACAGAGAACTGAGACTGCATTTTATTTTGATTTTGAAAACATCCCGCTGATGCGGTAGAACTTACAGTGCAGAAAGAGGCCATTCAGCCCTTCGAGTTTTGCACCGGCCCTTGGAAAGAGCACCCCACTAAGCGCACACTTTCAACCTAACCCGATAACCCTAGTAACCCCACCAACCTTTTTAGGACACTAAGGGACAATTAGCATGGCCAATCCACCTAAACTACATGTCTTTGGACTGGGAGGAAACCGGAGCACCCGGAGGAAACCCACGCAGACACGGGGAGGATTTGCAGACTCCGCACAGACAGTGACCCAAAGCGGGTTTCGAACCTGGGACCCTGGAGCTGTGAAAGCAATTGTGATAACCACTGCTGCCCTTGCTGCCCACATACGTGGTCGTTTTCTAGAATGTTCCTTTCAGTCACCTGCCGCCAGTTGATATGTTGATTTTCATGAGATCTGAGGGGAAAGTGTTAGATTGGGAAAAAGCGGCTTGGCCAAAATAATAGGTTGAGCAGCCAGTTCTGCATTTGAATATCCAGCTGTTCTACTGAGAAAAGGTGACCTCTCACACAGGTGGTTTCTCATTGGAGGGATGTTGCATGAGTCGATGCAGATTGCAGGAGGATGACCAGCGCCGACTCGTCAGTTAATCGGTGACTGAATAAAGATGCATTTTGCCACCTATACTGTCCAGTGGAGACTCTGCTTCATATCCTGTGGATGGGTTATTTAAATTATTGGGTAGATAGCTACTAGATTGTTCAGATACCATGTGATTGGCTTTTCTAGTTGTAAGTACTCAGTAGGCACTGAACCTGCAAATCTGAATTGTAACCTGACAACACACCAGTTAGCTGAAATAGCTCATTAATTGTACGATTCAGCAGGTGACCATCCTTTGGAAGTAAACGGGATCTTCCCAGCCACATATACAAGGTCAAAATTTAGGCTCACTGGCTTTCACTAATTTTCTTTGACACTTGATTTGGAAACATTTTTCCCTTCCTGTACTTACTATTTGGATTGATCTTAAATACTCAGTAATTATGCCTTACAAATGCTCATCAAGCATTCAGTGCATTGCAGGGTAATTCTTCTTTTCCTACCTCCATCACTTTGATTAAACCACAGAATACATATTGATACATAGAAGATAGGAGCAGGAGGAGGCCTTTTCACCCTTCGAGCCTGCTCCGCCATCATCACGATCATGGCTGATCATCCAACTCAATAACCTAATCCTGCTTTCAGCATTGATAGCATTCTCCCCAAGTGGTATAACTAGCCGCCTGTTGAATATATCAGTGTTTTGGCATCAACTACTTCCTGTGGTAATGAATTCCACAGACTCACCACTCTGTGAAGAAATGTCTCCTTATCTCTGCCCAAAATGGTTTACCCTGAATCCTCAGACTGTGACCCCGGTTCTGTTCCTGAGATGCTCCTCATTCTTCTGAAACCAGCGAGAACAATCCCAACCTAGTCAATCTCTCCTCGTATGACAGTCATGCCATCCCTGGAATCAGTCAGGTAAACCTTCGCTGCACTCCCTCGAGAGCAAGAACATCCTTCCTCAGAGAAGGACACCAAAACTCCACACAATACTCCTTGCTGTTTGGTTGAGAATAAGGTGAATTTTCAATCAGCTTTAAACAAAGGTTCTACTTGTAGCTACTTGCAGCTGGAGCTTGTTAATTAGTTAATTGGATTAGGCCAGTTTTTAGAGGCTAGAGTCACAGTATAAATCTGAGCCTAGTTACAGTGCAGACTTTGGGTGCATTTGAGTGTGATAGTGAGAGTTTGGTGACTGAGGGAGTTAGGTGAGGAGGGAGGTAAGGTGCTCCTTTCATTTCATTTCCTACATTTCTTCAAAGAGCGTGAAGGGAGCCCAGAGTTTAGAGACTGCAGCTGACTGGGAGCGGAGTTGGAGGGTGGAGTTTCAGTTGGCCCATAGTGCAGCTATATTCTGTACGGTAAGAGGGGATGGAGGCTAGGGCAGTTGCATGCTCCTCCTGTAGGATGTGGGTGGTGAGGGATACCACCGGTGTCCCCACTGACTATACCTGCGGGAAGTGCACCCAACTCCAGCTCCTCAGAGAGCTGCAGCTGGATGAACGTCGGATCATCCGGAGGCAGAGGGGTAATAGAGAAGAGTTACAGGGACGTAACCACACCCAAGGTACAGGACAAGAGTAGCTGGGTTACAGTCAGGGGAAAGAGACGAACGGGCAAACAGTGCCAGGGATCCCTCGTGGCCGTTCCCCTTCAAAACAATACCATTTTGGATGCTGTTGGGGAGGGGGAGGGGTGGGGGGAGATGGACCTACCGGGTGAAGGTCTTCGCAGCCAGGTCTCTGCACCGAGGTCTGGCTTTGGGGCTCATAAGGGGAGGGGAATAGAAAAGCAATCGTGATAGAGACTCAATGGTTAGGGGAATAGATAGGAGATTCTTGGTCGCAAGCGAGACTCCTGTAAGGTATGTTGCCTCCTTTGTGCCAGGGCCAGGGATGTCTCGGATCGTGTCTTCCGAATCCTTAAGGGGAGGGTGAGCAGCCAGAAGTCGTGGTGCACATTGGTACCAATGACGTAGGTAGGAAAAGGGGTGTGGATGTAATAAACGAGTTTAGGGAGTTAGGCTGGAAGTTAAAAGCCAGGCAATTGTTGCCGGTGCACGTGATAGCGAGGCTGGGAATAGGGAGAGAATGCAGTTGAACATGTGGCTGCAGGAATGGTGTAGGAGGGAGGGCTCAGGTATTTGAATAATTGGAGCGCATTCTGGGGAAGGTGGGACAGTACAAGCAGGACGGGTTGCATCCGAACCAGAGGGGCACCAATATCCTGGGAGGGAGGTTTTCTAGTACTCTTCGGGAGGGTTCAACCTAATTTGGCAGGGGAATGGGAACCGGATTTGTAGTCCAGCAACTAAGGTAGCCGATGTTCAGGACGTCGAAGCGTGTAGTGATGCAGTGGGGAAGGTAACACTGACAAAGGAGAGTACTTGCAGGCAAGGAGATGGGTTGAAGTGTGTATACTTCAATGCAAGAAGCATCAGGAATAAGGTGGGTGAACTTAAGGCATGGATCAGTACTTGGAACTACGATGTGGTGGACATCACGGAAACTTGGATAGAAGAGGGGCAGAAATGGTTGTTGGAGGATCCTGGTTATAGATGTTTCAACAAGATTAGGGAGGGCGGCAAAGAGGTGGGGGGGGGGGGATTGCATGTTAATTCGAGAAAGTAGAAAGGCAGTTCGAGGAGAATCTGCCTACTGAGGTAGTATGGGTTGAAGTCAGAAATAGGAAAGGAGCAGTCACCTTGTTGGGAGTTTTCTATAGGCCCCCCAATAGCAAGCAGAGATGTGGAGGAACAGATGGGAAACAGATTTTGGAGAAGTCACAGGGTAGTAGTCAGGGTGACTTCAACTTTCCAAATATCGAGTGGAAACTCTTTAGATCAAATAGTTTGGATGGGGTGGTGTTTGTGCAGCGTGTCCAAGAAGCTTTTCTAACACAGTATATAGATTGTCTGACCAGAGGGGGTACTTGGTAACCAGGGCAAGTGATAGATGTTTTCGTGGGGGAGCATTTTGGAAATAGTGACCACAATTCTGTGACTTTCACTTTAGTAATGGTGAGGGATAAGTACGTGCAACAGGGCAAGGTTTACAATTGGGGGAAGGGTAAGTACAATGCTGTCAAGACAAGAATTGAAGTGCATAAGTTGGGAACATAGGCTGTCAGGGAAGGACACAATTGAAATGTGGAACTTGTTCAAGGAACAGATACTACGTGTCCTTGATAGGTATGTCCCTGTCAGGCTAGGGACGAGATGGTTCGAGTGAGGGAACCATGGTTGACAAGAGAGGTTGAATGTCTTAAGGATACTTATGTAAGGCTGAGTAAACAAGGTTCAGACAGGGCGCTGGAGGGATAAAGATAGCCAGGAGGGAACTGAAGAAAGGGATTAGGAGAGCTAAGAGAGGGCATGAAAAATCTTTGGCGGGTAGGATCAAGGAAAACCCCAAGGCCGTTTACACATAAGTGAGAATATGAGAATGACTAGAGTGAGGGTGGGTTTGATAAAGGACAGTAGCGTGAGATTGTGTATTGAGTCTGAAGACTGGAACGAGTACTTTTCTTCAGTATTTCCGAATGAGAGGGGCCATATGTTGGAGAGGACAGTGTAAAACAGACTGGTGAGCTCGGAGATACTTGTTAGGAAGGAACATGTGTTGGGCATTTTGAAAAACCTAAGGATAGACTAGCCCCCCCCGGGCCTGACGGGATATATCCAAGGATTCTATGGGAAGCAAGAGATGAAATTGCAGAGCCATTGGCAATGATCTTTTCGTCCTCACTGTCAACAGGGGTGGTACCAGGAGATTGGAGAGTGGCGAATGTCGTGCCCCTGTTCAAAAAAGGGATAGGGATAACCCTGGGAATTACAGGCCAGTTAGTCCTACTTTGGTGGTAGGCAAGTAATGGAAAGGGTACTGAGGGATAGGATTTCTGAGCATCTGGAAAGACACTGCTTGATTAGGGATAGTCAGCACGGATATGTGAGGGGTAGGTCTTGCCACACAAGTCTTATTGAATTATTTTGAGGAGGTGACCAAGCATGTGGATGAAGGTAAAGCAGAGGGTGTAGTGTACATGGATTTTAGTAAGGTATTTGATAAGGTTCCCCATGGTAGGCTTATGCAGAAAGTAAGGAGGCATGGGATAGTGGGGAATTGGCCAGTTGGATAACAAACTGGCTAACCGATAGAAGTCAGAGCGGTGGTGGAAGGCAAATATACAGCCTGGAGCCCAGTTCCCAGTGGCGTACCGCAGGGATCAGTTCTGGGTCCTCTGCTGTTTGTGATTTTCATTAATGACTTGGATGAGGGAGTTGAAGGGTGGGTCAGTAAACTTGCAGACGATACGAAGATTGATGGAGTTGTGGGTAGAGAGGAGGGCTGTTGTCCGCTGCAAAGAGGCATAGATAGGATGCAGAGCTGGGCTGAGAAGTGGCAGATGGAGTTTAACCCTGAAAAGTGTGAGGTTGTCCATTTTGGAAGGACAAATATGAATGCGGAATACAGGGTTAATGGTAGGGTTCTTGGCAATGTGGAGGAGCACAGAGATCTTGGCGTCTATGTTCATAGATCTTTGAAAGTTGCCACTGAAGTGGATAGAGCTGTGAAAAAGGCCTATGGTGTGCTAGCGTTCATTAGCAGAGGGATTGAATTTAAGAGCTGTGAGGTGATGATGCAGCTGTACAAAACCTTGGTCAGGCCACATTTGGAGTACTGTGTGCCGTTCTGGTCGCCTCATTTTAGGAAGGATGTGGAAGATTTGGAAAAGGTGCAAAGGAGATTTATCAGGGTGTTGCCTGGAATGGAGAGTAGGTCTTACGAGGAAAGGTTGAGGGTGCTCTGCCTTTTCTGATTAGAACGGAGAAGGATGAGGGGCAACTTGATAGAGGTTTATAAGATGATCAGGGGAATAGATAAAGTAGACAGTCAGAGACTTTTTCCCCGGGTGGAACAAACCATTACAAGGGGACATAAATTTAAGGTGAATGGTGGAAGATATAGGGGGGGATGTCAGAGGTAGGTTCTTTACCCAGAGAGTAGTGGGGAATGGAATGCGTCTGGAAGTAGTTGAGTCGGAAACATTAGGGACCTTCAAGCGCCTATTGAAATGTAAATGAAATTAAAATCGCTTATTGTCACGAGTAGGCTTCAATGAAGTTACTGTGAAAAGCCCCTAGTCGCCACATTCGGGCGCCTATTGGAGAGGTACATGGATTACGGTAGATTGATGGGGTGTAGATTAATTTGTTCTTAATCTCGGACAAAAGTTCGGCACAACATCGTGCCGAAGCGCCTGTTCTGTGCATTATTTTTCTATGTTCTATGTGTGGCTTCACCAAGACCCTGTATAATTGCAGCAAACACATCCCTGTTTCTTTACTGAAAAACTCTTGCAACGAAGGCCAACATACCATTAGCCTTCTTTACCACCTGCTGCACCTGTATGCTTACCTTCAGAGACTGGTGCACAAGGGACACCCTCCCCTCTCCCAATTTACAAACCATTGAGGTAGTAATCTGTCTTTCTGTTTTTGCTTCCAAAGTGAATAACCTCACACTTATCCAAATTATACTGCATCTGCCATTGATTTGCCCACTCGCCCAACCTGTCCCAATCATGCCGTAGGATCACTGCATCCTCGTTATAATTCATCCTCCCACCTAACTTTTATCATAAATACATATTGTGAATAGCTGGGGTCCCAGCACCAATTCCTGTGGCACCCCACTAGTTATTGCCTGCCAATTTGAAAAGGACCCATTAATCCCTAAATCCCTACTCTTTGTTTCCTCTCTGCCAACCAGTTTTCTATCCACCTCAATACATTTCCCCCAATCCCATGTGCTTTAATTTTGCTCAATAATCTCTAATGCGGGACTTTGTCAAACACCTTCTGAAAGTCCAAATATACCACATCGACTGGCTCCCCCTCATCAACTGTACTGGTTGCATCTTCAAAGAATTCCAACAGATTTGTTGAGCATGAATTTCCCTTCATAAATCCATGCTAGCTCTGACTGATCCTGCCACTGCTTTCTAAATGTTCCGCTATAAAGCCCATGATAATGGATTCAAGCATTTTCCCCACTACCAATTACATAGAACCTACAGTGCAGTAGGAGGCCATTCGGCCCATCGAGTCTGCACCGACCCACTTAAGCCCTCACTTCCACCCTGTCCTCATAACCCAATAACCCTCCTAAACGTTTTTGGATACTAAGGGCAATTTAGCATGGCCAAACCACCTAACCTGCACGTCTTTGGACTGTGGGAGGAAACCGGAGCACCCGGAGGAAACCCACGCAGACACGGGGAGAAACGTGCAGACTCCGCGCAGACAGTGACCCAGCGGGGGATCGAACCTGGGACCCTGGCGCTGTGAAGCCTCAGTGCTACCATCCTGCCCTAAATGATGTTGGGCTTACTGGTCTATAATTCCCTGCTTTCCCTCTTCCTCCCTTTTTGAATATTGGAGTGACTTGAGCTTTCCTCCAATCTGCAGGGACAGTTCCAGAGTCTACAGAATCCCTGAAGATGACTACCAATCCGTCCATTATTTCCAGAGCCACCTCCTTAAGCACTCTGGGATGCAGATTCTCAGGCCTTGGGGATTTATCCGCCTTCAATCCCATCAATTTTCCTCGCACTATTTCTCTCCTAATGTTGATCTCCCTCAGTTCTTCCCTCTCACTAAACCTTTCATTCTCCAATATTTCTGGGATCTGATTTGTGTCCTCTATTGTGAAGACAGAACCAAAGTATGTATTTAATTGCTCAGCCATTTCTTTGTTCCTTATTATGCATTCCGCTGTTTATGTCTGGGAGCCTACATTTCTCTTTACCAATCTCTTTCTCTTCAAATATCTATAGAAACTCTTAGTGTCAGTCTTTATGTTTCTTGCAAGCTTCCTTTCGTATCGCACTTTCCCCTTCTTCATCAATCCCTTCGTCTTTCTCTGAATTCTAAACTCCTCCCAACCCTCAGACCTATTAATTTTCTTGGCCAATCTGTATTGTTCTTCCTTGGATCGGATACTATTTATAATTTCCTTTGTAAGCCATGGATTGGCCCTCTTACCCCCTTTGCTTTTCTGCCAGACAGGAATGAACAGTTGCTGTAGTTCACGCATTCGTTCCTTGAATGTTTGCCATTGTCTATCCACTGTCATCCTTTTAAGTAACTCTCCCCAAACTATCAAGGCCAACTCACACCTCATATCTTCACAGTTCCCTTTATTAAGATTCAGCACCCTAGTCTCCGTAGCAACTACTTCATTCTCCACCTTGATAAAAACATTCTATCATGTTATGTCGCTCATGCCCAAGGGGTCTTGTACAGCCAGATTGGCAATGATTCCCTTCTCATTACACAGTACCCAGTCTAACATGGTCTGCTCTCTCGTTGGTTCCTCCATATATTGGTCAAGAAAACCGTCCCGTATATACTCCAGGAATTTCTCCTCTATGGCATTGTGGCTGTTTAGATTTGCCAAATTTATGCCCATGATCACCGATTTTCCCTTATTACATGCATCTCGAATTTCGTATTTAATGCTATTCCCCACCTCACTAGTGCAGTTTGGGGGTCTATATATGGCACCCACTAATGCTTTTTCCCCATGGTATTTCTCAACTCTACCCATATAGATTCCACATCACCAGAGCTAATATCCTTTCTCACTACTGTGTTAATTTCCTCTTTAACCAGCAGTGCCACGCCTGACTAGCTTGTGGCACCGGGAATAACCCTGAGATCACTATCTTTGTGGTCCGATTTCTTAACTTCCTTCCTAGCTCCCTGTATTCTGCTTTTAGGACCTGTCCTTCCTAAATACGGAAAACCCTGGGACATTCAGTTTCCCATCCCTGGTCATTCTGTAGCCATGTCTCCATAATCTCATTGTAGCCATGTCTCCATAATCCCAATTGTATCATATCCATTTGTATCTATCTGCGCGATAAGTTCATCCACTTTATTGTAAATGCTCCGTGCATTGAGGTACAGAGCCTTTAAGTTTGTCTTTTTCACATTGTTTATCTTGCTCCCAATATTTTTCTGTTGCCCTGTTTGGATTTTGCCCTTGGTTTCTCCACCTATCACTTTTCTTTTTCACTTTCCTACCTTTTGTTTTTGTCTTTGCTCCCTCTTTCTCTGACTCATTGCATAGGTTCCCATCCCCTGGCATATTAGTTTAATCAGTTCCAGTCCTGCCCAGGTGTAACCCATCCAGTTTGTACAGGTCCCACCTCCCCCAGAACCTGTCCCAATGCCCCAGGAATCTGAAACCCTCCCCCTGACACCATCTCTTCAGCCACGTATTCATCCTATATATCCTGTCATTTCTCTGACTAGTTTGTGGCACTGGTAGTAATCGTGCGATCATTGCTTTTGAGGTCCGATTTCTTAACTTCCTAGCTCCCTGTATTCTGCTTTTAGGACCTCATACTTTGTTTTACCTATGTCGTTTGTACCGATGTGTACCACGACCACTGGCTGTTTACCCTCACCCTCCAGAATGTCCTGTACCCGCTCTGAGACATCCTTGACCTTAGCACCAGGGAGACAACATACCATCCTGGAGTCTCGTTTACGTCACAGAAACGCTTGTCTATTCCCCTTACAATTGAATCCCCAATAACTATTGCATCGGCATATTTATTACCCCTCCCCTCTGCAGCAGAACCAACCGTGGTGCCACGAGTTTGGCTGTTGCTGTTTTCCCTAAGAGGCCATTCCCTTCAACCGTTTCCAAAATATCTGTTCTGGCCACAGGAGATTCCTGCCGAGCTCTCTTGCTCTGTCTGGTGGTCACCCATTCCCATCCTGCCTGCGGAGTCTGAGCCTGCGGTGTGACCGCCTCTCTATACGTGCTATCCACGATGCTCTCCGACTCTCAGATGCTCCACAGTGTCTCCAGCCGCTGCTCCAGTTCTGAAACTCGAGCTTCCAGGAGCTGTAACTGGAGACACTTCCTGCACACACGCTGACCTGTCCCCAGCCTGCCATATGGAGCAAGAGGAGCAAACCACGCCTCGGAGCTGTCCTGCCATGATTTATTCCTTTAAATTAAACTTTTGAAAGATGTTTTTGTGTATTATCCCATGTCTCCCATACTATTTAATTAGCTTTTTATTTAAAAAAAACCCCGAGTATTTACCCTTTGATCTGACATCAAATTAAAAATAGTTATTTAAATCAAATTAAAATGGTTACTTGAACCAACTTAAAAATAGTAATTTAAATCAACCCTAAAAATAGAAGAACCATTGTTTGCCAGCCTGCACTTGCAACTGCCCCTAGAGTGTTCATTGTATTTCTCCTAAACTGGATACTGACTGCTTATGTTTGAAAGAACTAAATTGGTGCTGATGTTAGGTTGAGTGCTGACTGCGTTCTGCAAATGTTGAATTGAATATTTCTTGAATGTCGGAATTGCTATCTTTAGGATGTGTGAGTCAGTTCTGAGTTTTTATAGTCCAAGTTTGTCTTTGCTTCAGTTCTGCTGACATAAGTTTTGCCACGGGCCTGGAATTATTTCTTTTGATATTTGAGTAAACTTCATCTGCTATCATGCTCTTTGAATCGCAGTGAAGAGACGGAACAACTGGCATCGACATGACTACACCGAGACTGCAGATGGTGTTAAACTGATGCAGGCAGGAACACCAGTTTTCATCAGGGAGCTTCGAGCACGACATTTTCCCAGGTACGTGAAACCTTTCCCAATTTGTAGTTGTTTTAATCATGGCTGTAGGGTGTTTGGTGGTAAGGTATAGCTATCTGTGAATAACCAAAAAGACTTTACCACAGTTCTCCTCTCCAGTGCACCTGGTGAATCTGTGTCATTGGCACGGCACAAATGCAAATGAACTGGCGATCTGTTAACGGCTCCTTTATCCTGTGTGTTGCCTGCGATTCCCAGTGTTTCTCAAAGCAATGCAACATGATATTTGCCTGTAATAGGGTTAAGCCTAGTGTTAGTGCAGTAATAAATAAGCCTGCGGGTTCATTTTCAATAAAGTGTTTGCAAGGTTGATCCAAATGGGGCTCAGACCTGGAGCTGTGTCCACATGCAGAGGGACTGCTAGGGCCAGGCAATAAGCTGACCAAGATCAAAAAGCCAGAGTCCTAGTAGTTATAAAGGCACAATTTGATTTTGGGTCTGTATTTGGCCACTGTTCTGCACTGCAGTTGGCAATCTTCAATGTTCCTGAACTGACCACCAAATGTGGAGACACCTCAATGTAGATTTGGTGTGGTGGAAATGTCAATGTGCAGCTGAAGAGAAGAGAAAAAATGACTTGCATTTGTATGCCACCTTTCACAAACATTGGACTTCATAAAACACTTCACTGCTGATGATTACTTTTAAAGTATAGTCTTAATGTAGGAAAATCTGACAGGTGGGGAGAGGAAAGGGAAAAGAATAGTAGAGAAATCGCACAACAAGAGAGGTCGGACCTAAAGTCAGAAACAGAGGTTTAATGTTTAGGAATAGGTAGCTAAACATAGGTTAGTAAGAGACTATTGTCAAGTGCGATGCGAGTGGGACAGAAATCAAAAGTTTTGGAATAATGTTTTGAAGTGGTAAAGAATAAGGGTTCGATAAGAGTTTTCAGCAGTTAGGCTGAGGCATTCACAGTTGGAGGTGTAGCAATAGTAGCCTGGATGTGTGGTTTGAAGCTCAGCTCTGGGACAAATAGCGATTGGGATTTAGCGTGGACTGTGTGTAGAAATTATATAAAAACAATTCTAATATTCTGTACATTCTGAATACGGAGAACTTTGCTTTAAGCAGGCGATTCAAGTATGGTGTGTCAATTCAAGTATGGTGTGTCAATTCAAGTATGGTGTGTCAATTCAAGTATGGTGTGTCAATTCAAGTATGGTGTGTCAATTCAAGTATGGTGTGTCAATTCAAGTATGGTGTGGATGGGATGCACCTCCCCAATTCCAGGCTTTGAACACCGTACAATGGTAGACAGTTTACCTGCTCTCAATTCGACTAGTGACATTGCAACTCACTAAAGGGGTGCAGAGACAACCGCTCTTAATTCCTTTCAGTCGATACTGACTTGTGCAGTTTCCCAATGGAAGCATTGCTGAAGTCATGATTCACCATGTGTGGAAACATGAGTGTGAATCCATGCCTGGCTGCACAGTGTCTTTGGTTGGAATATGATGTTTCCCTGTTGTCCCACTATTAGTGGAGGATATTTAGCTGCTGGTTCTGGTGAGCTCCATAATGCCCCATATGTCTGTTTCTAACAGTGCCAGTGAAATCATCATCAAGATGCATGGGGTCCAGCTAACGCTAAAGTACCTGGAAAAGCACGGGTTTGAATTCCCCATCATGGTGTCCAAGATAGATGGACTTGGAATTGCTCTTCCACCAAGCACCTTTTCTGTCCGGGATGTGCAAGAGTATGTGGGTAAGAGATGGCTGCACCAGTATTAACATGCAATACAGCCACAAGCACAGCTCAACAATGCTGAAAGTCTGCAGTATAACCTGATCCTGGATATTGGAGGTCGGGGATGGGGAATAGATGGAACATCTCAAAATGTTGCATCCTAAGTGCAACAAAGGCCAGCCAATGTCAACCAGTTGCCACCCATAGACCTGCAACGTTTCCCTTCAAGTACTTCCTCAGTCTCTTTTGGAAGCTTTCACTAAATCTGCTTCCCCATTCTTTAATTCCAGATGATCATAACCTGCTGTCTTCAGAAGAAAACTAAATCTCATTTCTTGTCTGGTCCTTCTGCCAATCACCTTTAAATCAGAGTCTTTTGGTTACCAACCTTCCCACTGGAAACAATTACTCCCTATTTACTCTACAATTCTTCATAATTTTAAATTAAATCATCCACTAGCCTCCTCTTTAAGGACAACTTCAATTTCTCTAACCATCTATAAAACTGAAATCCCTCATCTCTAATACCACTCTACTAAGTTTTCTCAATACCCTCCAAGACTTTTGCATCACAACATTCATCAGGAACTGAAGAATCTAGATGGGTGCTGGATGTTTGAGGGTAAATCAACATCTGGCATGTGGGAGGCTTTCGAATGTCAGTTGATAGGAATACACGACTGCATGTTCCTGTGAGGATGAATAATAAGTGTGGCAAGTTTCAGGAAACTTGGATAACGAGGGATGTTAAGAGCCTAGTCCAAAAGAAAAAGGAAACATTTGTAAGGGCCAGAAGTCTGGGAACAGTCTAAGTCCATGAGGAATATATGGAAAGTAGGAAGGAACTTAAGCAAAGAGTCAGGAGGACTAAGAGTCATTGGCCAGCAGTAGTAAGGAAAATCTCAAGTTTTTATACATATATGAAGCGCAAGAGGGTAGTCAGGGAAAGGGTTAGCCCACTCAAGGGACCAGTGGAAATGGGCGAGGTACTGAATGAGTATTCACCAAGGAGAAGGACTTGGTGGATGATGAGTCTGGGGAAGGGTGTGTAGATAGTCTGGGTCACATTGAGATCAAAAAGGAGGAAGTGTTGGGCATTTTGAAAAACATTGAGGTAG
Organism: Scyliorhinus canicula; assembly: GCF_902713615.1. Classification (NCBI taxonomy): domain Eukaryota; kingdom Metazoa; phylum Chordata; class Chondrichthyes; order Carcharhiniformes; family Scyliorhinidae; genus Scyliorhinus; species Scyliorhinus canicula. The sequence continues at coordinate 84,208,421 of NC_052165.1, read as the reverse complement.
ATATGTCCCCAGGACCTGATGGGATATACCCCAGAATACTGAGGGAGGCAAGGGAGGAAGTTGCTGGGGCCTTGACAGGAATCTTTATATCCCCACTAGCTACAGGGGAGATCCCAGAGGATTGGAGAGTAGCCAATGTTGTTCCTTTGTTTAGGATGAGTAGCAAGGATAATCCAGGTAATCACAGGTCGGTGAGCCTAACTTCAGTGGTTGGGAAATTATTGGAGAGGATTCTTCGAGACAGGATTTACTCTTATTTGGAATCAAATGGACGGATTAGCGAGAGGCAGCATGGTTTTATGAAGGGAGGTTGTGTCTCAATAACTTGGCTCAAGTTTTTTTGAGGAATGACGAAGATGATTGATGAAGATAGGGCAGTGGATGTTGTCTGCATGGACTTCAGTAAGGCCTTTGACAAGGTCGCTCATGGCAGATTGGTACAGCAGGTGAAGTTAAATGGGATGAGAGCTGAGCTGGCAAGATTGATACAGCGATGAAAGGGTGCTTTTCTGAATGGAGGGCTATGGATAGTGGTGCTCCGCAGGGATCAGTGCTGGGACCTTTGTTGTTTGTTAGTAAGTTTGCGAACGACACAAAGGTTGGTGGAATTGCAGATAGTGATGAGGACTGTCAGGATATAGATCCGTTTGTGACTTGGGCGGAGAGATAGCAGATGGAGTTCAATCTGGACACGTGAGGTAATGCATTTTAGAAGGTCGAATACAAGTGGGAAATATACAGTAAATGACAGAGCCCTTAAACGTTTTGACAGGCAGAGGGACCTGGATGTCCACAGGTCACTGAAAGTGGCAACGTAGGTGGAGAAGGAAGTCAGGAAGGCATTCGCCATGCTTGCCTTCATCGGCTGGGGCATTGAGTATAAAAATTGGCAAGCCATGCTGCAGTTATATCGAAACTTATTTAGGCCACACTTAGTAATATAGTGTTCAATTCTGGTTGCCTCACTACCAGACGGATGTGCAGGCTTTGGAGAGAGTACTGAAGAGGTTTATCAGGATCTTGCCTGGTATGGAGGACATTAGCTATGAGAAGAGGTTGGACAAATTCGGTGTGTTCTCACTGGAACGGTGGGGGTTGAGGGGGCGACCTGTTAGAAGTCTACAAAATTATGAGGGGCATGGACAGAGTGGATAGTTAGAAGCCTTTTGTCAGGGTGGAAGAGTCAGTTACTCGGGGACATAGTTTTAAGGTGCACGGGGCAAAGTTTAGAGGAGATGTGCAAGGGAATACAGATGATAGTGGGTGCTATCGGACTTCACTGCTGGAGGAGGTGGTGGAACTGGTGCGATAGTGACGATTAAGGAGCATCTTGACAAATGCATGAATTGGATGGGAATAGAGGGATACGGACCCCAGAACTGTAAAAGCTTTTCGGTTAGATGGGGCGCATGGTCAGCTTGGCAGGCCATTGGGCCTGTTGCTGTGCTGTACTTCGTACACTGGGCTAAATAGCTAGCTTTTAAAGCAGACCAAGGCAGGCTAGCAGCGTGGGTTCAATTCCCGTTCCAGCCTCCCCGAATAGGCGCCGGGATGTGGCGACGAGGGGCTTTTCACAGTAACTTCATTTGAAGCCTACTTGTGAGAATAAGTGATTTTCTTTTCTTTTCATTTCATTTCATTTCCTTGTTCTTTCTGGCGTGGTTTCTAGAATTGAATGCATTACTCCCGCTGAGTTATAAAATCCTTGCTTTTGTGCTGTTTATAAAGCCAACAGTTCCACTGTTTTTGATTTAAAACTACTGTCTCAATTTGTGCTGCAACCTTCAAATGTCTGCGTGTACGTACCCTTAGATCATTCTGTACCTGCATCCACTTTAATCTGTGTATCCTATTTGTACCTGAGCTGATTTTCCAACCCCCCCCCCCCCCCCCCCCCCCCCCCCCCGATTGTCATGGACCATATTTTAGTCTCCTTGGTATCTTTCAGGCTTCATCTGTCTTAATTCATTCCCAATTTATTGTTACACAAACTGTTTTTCTCACATCTTATACTGCACAAAATCTTGTCCATGAATCTCCCTTTATCTTACAATTTCAGAAATTGCCTCCAAAACCTTGCCTAAAATTTCTCTTCCAGTCCTACATTGGTGTCTACTCTGTCCCCCAACTCCCATCGACAGCACAGCTTTCAGCAAATGCACCTTTAAACTCTGGAATTAGAATCATAGATCATAGAATCGTAGAATTTACTGTGCAGAAGGAGGCCATTCGGCCCATCGAGGGGACACTAGTTAAGTCCACGACTTCATCCCATCCCCATAACCCAGTAACTCCAGCTCAATCTTTGGACACTAAAGGGCAATTTAGCATGGCTAATCCACCTAGTTGGCATATCTTTGGACTGAGGAAACCGAAGCACCTGGAGGAAACCCACACAAACCAGTGGGGGGGGGTTGCCCAAAACCGAAATTGAACCCGGGTCCCTGGAGCTGTGACAGAGGCAGCAGTGCTAACCACTGTACTATTGTCGCCATCCCTTCTTTTAGAGTCCTCAGCTATTTAACCCTTACCACCTCTTCCAACTCAGTTAGCCTTCTTTAGGTTTGAGATCAACCACTGCCCCGGTTCACTGGGCATTGTCTGATCACTGCCTCTCCAGTTCCCCTCGCGAAACTCCATAAAGTATTTTGCTGTATCTACAATATAGGCTGTTATTTGAGCTGTTTCACGGCTACAGTTGGGTGAAGGATTATCCTTCTCTAAATAACATGGCTTCCAGATATATCTGAATATTATTTTTTAATCTTTCAAGGTGGTGAAAAGGTGATTGATGTGATCGATGTGGCTCGGCAAGCTGATTGTAAGATGAAACTTCAGGAGTTTGTAGAATGTTACACTGCCCTCCATCGAACAAAAGTATTAAATGTCATTAGCTTGGAATTTTCTGATACAAAGTAAGTTGCTTGTGGCTGGATATTTGTAACTGTAGCTGTATAGTGTTAGCACTTGCAATGTAAAGAACCTTGAACAGTTTGTGAACATGTGGCTGTTTTCTGTGCCAACAGATGCACATTTATTAATATAGCGCCTTCCATTTTCTTGGGGCATCCCAAAGTGCTTCAAGGCCCATGAAGTATTTCTGAAGTGTAGACATTTTGTTTTTGGCAAATGGAACAGGCAATTTTCAGACAATCCCACAGGCATGAATGGACATTGTGAGAAATTGCCAACGGTGATGGTCCTTTTCACCTGTGGTTACAACCAAAAGCAGCGCGTTAGTTTTCACTCACGCACTGCTGACATCCAGCTCTAGCTCAATATCACCTCTTTTGGCGATTCCTCTGTTTCTAAATTATCAGATTGCTAAATTACCCGACATCCAGTGTTGAATGAGCAGAAATTTCCTCCAATTATATTTTGGAAGGACTTGAGGTCCCTGCTCTAAACTCTTCCTTGATTCTGACTCCATCCCTCTGCCGAGCAACAGTATAAGAGTAAGCCAAACTGTTCGTAACCTTTCTTGACCTTGAGATTAACTCTGACCTCATTTGTGTAATCACTAAGACTGCCCATTTCCACCTCCATACCATCACCCAAATTTACCCAGTCTCTGCTTATTCATCCCTTTTATCGTCTCGACTTAACTATTAAAATAATGGGGGGGCAGCACGGTGGCCTAGTGGTTAGCACAACCGCCTCACGGCGCTGAGGTCCCAGGTTCGATCCCGGCTCTGGGTCACTGTCCGTGTGGAGTTTGCACATTCTCCCCGTGTCTGCGTGGGTTTCGCCCCCACAACCCAAAAATGTGCAGAGTAGGTGGATTGGACACGCTAAATTGCCCCTTAATTGGAAAAAATAATTGGGTAATCTAAATTTAAAAAAAAACTATTAAAATAATAATCTTTATTGTCACAAGTAGACATAGGTTAACACTGCAATGAAGTTACTATGAAAAGCCCCCGGCTGGTCTCTTTACCTTCTACCCTCTGTAAACCTTGTGGTCATCCAAAGCTCTGTTGACCATGCCTTAAATTGCACCAAGTCCTGTTCCCTATCTCTCCTGTGAATGCTGACCTACATATAAGACAGACAACTTCGTAAGAACATAAAGATACAGGAGCAGGACAAGGCCATTTGGCACCTTGAGCCTTCTCCAAAGTAGATTCATGACTGATCTGATTGTGGCCTTCACTTCACTTTCCTGCCTGTCCCCCATAATCCTTGGATCCACTGTAGATTAAAGATCTGTCCAACTTGACCTTGAGTCGAAACATTCAACGACCCAGCCTCGACTGCTCGCTGGAAAATCCCAAAGACTAATGACTTTATGAGAGAGGAAATTCCTCCTAATTTCAGTCTTAAATGGATGACCCTTTATTTTGAAACACTGTCCCCTAGATCTAGATTCCACCAGGAAAGAAAAATTTCTCAGCACCTACCTGTTAAGCTTAAGGGTCAGTAGGCCCAAGTTGCACAATTTTCCTTCATACGCCAACTCATTGATCCCAATAATCTACCTGACCTTTGGGTTGGGGTGCTTGGGAAGGTATTGATGAACTCCTGGGCCCCACTTCAAAGAATAAAAAACATTGTGGCACAGGAACAGGCTCTTCGGCCCACCAATCCTGCGCCAATCCAGATTCCTTATTTAGACCGACTATTAATTACCCAACCGATCTGTATCCCTCCATTCCCTGCCCGTTCATGTGTCAATCAAAATGCATCTTAAACGTTGCTATCGTGCCTGCCTCCACTGGCAATGTGTTCCAGGCACCTACCACCTTCTGCCTGAAAAACCTTCCCAGCACGTCTCCCCTAAAGTTTGCCCCTCTCACCTGTACATTACCCTTGTAATTGTGTCTTCCACCCTGGGGAAAAAGCTTCTGACTATTCACCCTATCTATACCTCTTGTAATTTTGTAGACCTCAGTCATGTCTCCCCTCGACCTCCCTCTTTCCAACAAAAACAATCCGAGTTTATTCTATCTCTCCTCTAGCTAACACCCTCCAGACCAGGTGACATCCTGGTAAACCTTCTTTGCGCACTCTCCAAAGCATCCTCGTCCTTCTGGTAGTGTGATGACCAGAACTACCTGCAATATTCCAAATGTTTTATACAACTGTAACATGACCTCCCAACTCTTGTACTCAATGTCCTGGCCGATAAGGCAACCGTGCTCTAGCCTTCTTGATCACCTTACCAACCTGCATTGCCACCGTCATGGAACTATGTACCTGAATGGCCAGATTCCTTTGTTTATCAATGCTCCTAAGGGTTCTGCCATTTACTGTATAATTCGCACCTGAATTTGATCTTCTAAAATGCATCACCTCGCATTTACAGAGAACATAGACTGCAGAAGGAGGTCATTCGGCCCATCAAGTCTGCACAAACCCACTTAAGCCCTCACTTCCACCCTACCCCTTAACCCAAAAACCCCTCCAAACATTTATGGGCACTAAGGGCAATTTAGCATGACCAATCCACCTAACCTGCACGTCTTTGGACTGTGGAAGAAAACCGGAGCACCCGGAGGAAACCCAACCATACACTGGGAGAACGTGCAGACTCCGTACAGACAGTGACCCAGCAGGCAATCGAACCTGGGACCAAGGCGTTGTGAAGCCACAGTGGTATCCACTTGTGCTAATGTGCTGCCCACATTTGTCCGGTTTGAACTCAATCTGTCATATCTCTACCCAACTGTCCAATTTATATATATTCTACTGTATTCTCTGACAGTTCCCTTCTTTATCTACAACTCCACGCATCATGGTGTCATCTGAAAATGAGCTAATCAGACCATCAACATTATCCTCCAGCTCATGTGTGTGGCGCTGTGTGTGTGGCGCTGTGTGTGTGGCGCTGTGTGTGTGGCGCTGTGTGTGTGGCGCTGTGTGTGTGGCGCTGTGTGTGTGGCGCTGTGTGTGTGGCGCTGTGTGTGTGGCGCTGTGTGTGTGGCGCTGTGTGTGTGGCGCTGTGTGTGTGGCGCTGTGTGTGTGGCGCTGTGTGTGTGGCGCTGTGTGTGTGGCGCTGTGTGTGTGGCGCTGTGTGTGTGGCGCTGTGTGTGTGGCGCTGTGTGTGTGGCGCTGTGTGTGTGGCGCTGTGTGTGTGGCGCTGTGTGTGTGGCGCTGTGTGTGTGGCGCTGTGTGTGTGGCGCTGTGTGTGTGGCGCTGTGTGTGTGGCGCTGTGTGTGTGGCGCTGTGTGTGTGGCGCTGTGTGTGTGGCGCTGTGTGTGTGGCGCTGTGTGTGTGGCGCTGTGTGTGTGGCGCTGTGTGTGTGGCGCTGTGTGTGTGGCGCTGTGTGTGTGGCGCTGTGTGTGTGGCGCTGTGTGTGTGGCGCTGTGTGTGTGGCGCTGTGTGTGTGGCGCTGTGTGTGTGGCGCTGTGGTGTGTGGCGCTGTGTGTGTGGCGCTGTGTGTGTGGCGCTGTGTGTGTGGCGCTGTGTGTGTGGCCGCTGGGGTGTGCTGTGTGTGCGCTGTGTGTGTGGCGCTGTGTGTGTGGCGCTGTGTGTGTGGCGCTGTGTGTGTGTGCGCTGTGTGTGTGGCGCTGTGTGTGTGGCGCTGTGTGTGTGTGCGCTGTGTGTGTGGCGCTGTGTGTGTGGCGCTGTGTGTGTGGCGCTGCGTGTGTGGCGCTGCGTGTGTGGCGCTGCGTGTGTGGCGCTGCGTGTGTGGCGCTGCGTGTGTGGCGCTGCGTGTGTGGCGCTGCGTGTGTGGCGCTGCGTGTGTGGCGCTGCGTGTGTGGCGCTGCGTGTGTGGCGCTGTGTGTGTGGCGCTGTGTGTGTGGCGCTGTGTGTGTGGCGCTGTGTGTGTGGCGCTGCGTGTGTGGCGCTGCGTGTGTGGCGCTGTGTGTGTGGCGCTGTGTGTGTGGCGCTGTGTGTGTGGCGCTGTGTGTGTGGCGCTGTGTGTGTGGCGCTGTGTGTGTGGCGCTGTGTGTGTGTGGCGCGCTGTGTGTGTGTGGCGCGCTGTGTGTGTGGCGCGCTGTGTGTGTGTGGCGCGCTGTGTGTGTGTGGCGCGCTGTGTGTGTGTGGCGCGCTGTGTGTGTGTGGCGCTGTGTGTGTGTGGCGCGCTGTGTGTGTGTGGCGCTGTGTGTGTGTGTGTTGTGCGCGCTGTGTGTGTGTGGCGCGCTGTGTGTGTGTGGCGCGCTGTGTGTGTGTGTGGCGCGCTGTGTGTGTGTGTGGCGCGCTGTGTGTGTGTGTGGCGCGCTGTGTGTGTGTGTGCGCGCTGTGTGTGTGTGGCGCGCTGAGTGTGTGTGTGTGGCGCGCTGTGTGTGTGTGTGTGGCGCGCTGTGTGTGTGTGTGCGCGCTGAGTGTGTGTGGCGCGCTGTGTGTGTGTGGCGCGCTGTGTGTGTGTGGCGCGCTGTGTGTGTGTGGCGCGCTGTGTGTGTGTGGCGCGCTGTGTGTGTGTGGCGCGCTGTGTGTGTGTGGCGCGCTGTGTGTGTGTGTGGCGCGCTGTGGGTGTGTGTGGCGCGCTGTGTGTGTGTGGCGCGCTGTGTGTGTGTGGCGCGCTGTGTGTGTGGCGCGCTGTGTGTGTGTGGCGCGCTGTGTGTGTGTGGCGCGCTGTGTGTGTGGCGCGCTGTGTGTGTGTGGCGCTGTGTGTGTGTGGCGCGCTGTGTGTGTGTGGCGCGCTGTGTGTGTGTGGCGCGCTGTGTGTGTGTGGCGCGCTGTGTGTGTGTGGCGCGCTGTGTGTGTGTGGCGCGCTGTGTGTGTGTGGCGCGCTGTGTGTGTGTGGCGCGCTGTGTGGTGTGGCGCGCTGTGTGTGTGTGGCGCTGTGTGTGTGTGGCGCTGTGTGTGGGTGGCGCTGTGTGTGGGTGGCGCTGTGTGTGGGTGGCGCTGTGTGTGGGTGGCGCTGTGTGTGGGTGGCGCTGTGTGTGGGTGGCGCTGTGTGTGGGTGGCGCTGTGTGTGGGTGGCGCTGTGTGTGGGTGGCGCTGTGTGTGGGTGGCGCTGTGTGTGGGTGGCGCTGTGTGTGGGTGGCGCTGTGTGTGGGTGGCGCTGTGTGTGTGTGGGTGTGGCGCGTGTGTGTGTGTGGGTGTGGCGCGTGTGTGTGTGTGGGTGTGGCGCGTGTGTGTGTGTGGGTGTGGCGCGTGTGTGTGGCGCGCGTGTGTGTGTGGAGCGCTGTGTGCGTGTGTGTGAGGCGCTGTGTGCGTGTGTACTATTTACAGATCTTCATTCTGTTAAAACTTCCTTCCACTGTTACACTCTGCTATGAGGGACCATGTCAAACACCATGTCGACGACATCCACAATCTTTCCCTCATTACTTAATTTTGTCAACTCATCAATTTGGTGAGACATTATCTTCCCCGTCATGTTGTCTATCACCGATAAGCCCATTTTCTTCCAAATGGGACTAGATCCTATCCCTCAGTAACGTCTCCAACAGCTTCCCCACCACTGACGCCAGGCTCACCGGCCTATAATTACTTGGATTATCCCTGCTTCCCTTCTTAAACAAGGGACAATATTGGCTATTCTCCAGTCCTCTGGAACATCTCCTGTGGTAAAAAAGATGCAAAGATATCTGTTAAGGCCCCAGCTTTTTCCTCTCTTGCCTCCTACAGTAATCTGGGATAGATCCCATCCGGCCCAGGATCTTGTCTACTTGATTCATTTTAAGATATCCAACACTGCCTCCTTCATTATGCTGACAAGTCCTAGACTATTCACACACCAATCCCTAACCTCAACATCTGTCATGTTCCTCTCCTTGGATAATACCGATGCTAACCACTCATTAAGGATCTCGCCCACTTCCTCTGACTCTACGTGTAACGATCTCGCCCACTTCCTCTGACTCTACGTGTAACTTCCCTCCATTGTCCTTGAGTGGGCCTACTCTTTCCCTGGCTACCCTCTTGCTCCTTGTATATGTTTAAAAGACCTTTGGATTTTCCTTGATTCTGCTTGCCAATGACATTTCGTGGCCTCTTTTAGCCCTCTTAACTCCCTATTTAAGTTTGTTCCTAGATTCCCTATCTTCTTCAAAAATTTTGTCTGTTTTTAGTTGCTGAGACTTTGTGTATACTTCCTTTTCTTTTTGACTAGTCTCTCAACTTCCCCTGTCATCCACGGTTCCCTAATCCTGCCATTTCTGTTCTTCATTTTCACAGGGACATGCCTGTCCTGCACTCTAATCAACTGGTCTCTAAAAGACTCTTTCATATCAAATGTGGTTTACCTTCAAGCAGCTGCTCCCAATCCATATTCCCCATCTCTTGCCAAATTCTGTTGCAGTTAGCTTTCTCCCAATTTAGCACCCTCACTCATGGACTATTCTTGCCCTTATCCATGTCTATTCGAAAATGTATGGCATTATGATCACTATACCCAAAATGTTCCCCTTCTGAAACTTTGGGCTGATTCCCCCAAACTAGGTCCCTCCCTCATTGGACTATCAACGTACTGTTTCAAAAAGCCCTTTGCGACACACCTATCAAATTGCTCTCCATGTAAACCTCTGGCACTAAGGCACTAATACAATATGGGGGAAATGAAAATCACCCCCCACAACAACCCTGCTATTTTCACATCTTTCCAGAATCTGACTAAATGTGTTCCTCTGTATCCCACTGGCTCTCCCTATTTGCTATATTTGTCTTGGTCTCAAGCTTTTCCCCAGACTCTACGCTTGCCATACTAGTTTAATCCCTCCCAAACCACATTAGCAAATGTCCCAGACAGGATATTGATGCTGTTTAGGTGCAACCCATCCTGCTTGTATAGGGCCCACCTTTCCTGGAAGACATCCCAATGATCCACATCTGAAGCTTCCCACCCCCCACGTATTCAATTGTTTCTGGCCGGGCTAGCACATGCCACTGGGAGTATCGAGTCCCCAAGACTATCGAATCCCCAATTAGTATTGGCAGTTGATGGGGACCAAAGCAAAGGTGAATTAAATGAAGGGGAAGTCGAGAGTAGGCCAGTAAGACTCGGAGGAAGAGCAGGCAGGGTGTGGTTGCTGATCGAAGAGGGTCTGGTGGAAGTGCATTTGGTTCAATGTGGCACATCTCCTTGAAACTTTGCCCCACGGACCTTAAACCTATGCCCCCTGGTGACTGGCCCCTCCGCCCTGGGAAAGAGTGCCTGCCAATCCACTCCATCATGCCCCTCATAATAGAACGATACAGCGCAGTACAGGCCCTTCGGCCCTCGATGTTGCACCGACATGGAAAAAAAAAACTAAAGGCCATCTAACCTACACTATGCCCTTATCATCCATATGCTTATCCAATAAATGTTTAAATGCCCTCAATGTTGGCGAGTTCACTACTGTTGCAGGTAGGGCATTCCACGGCCTCACCACTCTTTGCGTAAAAAACCCACCTCTGACCTCTGTCCTATATCTATTACCCCTCAATATTGTAGGTAAAGCAGATGAGCTTAGAGCTTGGATTAATACTTTGAACTATGATGTTATTGTCATTTGTTAAAGGAAGGACAGGATTGGCAGCTAAATGTTCCAGGATATAGATGTTTCAGGCAGGATAGAGGAGGATGTAAAAGGGGTTGGGGAGTTGCACTGCTGGTTAAGGAGAATATACTGCGTGAGGACACCTCGGAGGGCTCATACAGTGAGGAAATATGGGTAGAGCTCAGGAATAGGAAGGGTGTAGTCACATTGTTGGGGGTGGCCTCCCAACAACCTGCGGAAGATAGAGGAACAGATATGTAGGCCGATTGTGGCAAGGTGTAAAAATAACAAGGTTGTTGTGATGGGTAATTTTAACTTACCCTATATTGACTGAGAATCTCTCAGTACTGGGGGTGTGGATGGGGCACAGCTTGCCAGGAGCACCCAGGAGGGCTTCTTGAAACAGTACGTAGATAGTCCAACTAGGGAAGAGGCCATACTGGACCTGGTATTGGGGAATGAGCCGGGCCAGGTGGTTGATGTTTCAGTAGGGGAGCAGTTTGGGAACAGTGACCACAATTCAGTAAGCTTTAAGGTACTGATGGATAAAGATAAGTGTAGTCCTCAAGTGAAGGTGCTAAATTGGTGGAAGGCTAAATACAACCATATTAGGCAGGAACTGAAGAATGTACAAAGAACAATGAACAATACAGCACAGGAACAGGCCCTTTGACCCTCCAAGCCTCTACCGATCATGATACCAACCGTTGCCAAAACCTTCAGCACTTCTTATGCCGTATCACTCAATACCCATCCTATCCATGTGTTTGTCAAGATGCCTTTTGAACGGCGTTAATGTATCTGCTTCCACAACCTCCCCTGGCAACCTGTTCAAAGTACTCACCACCCTCTGTGTAAAATACCTACCTCGCACATCTCCTTGAAACTTTGCCCCACGGACCTTAAACCTATGCCCCCTGGTGACTGGCCCCTCCGCCCTGGGAAAGAGTGCCTGCCAATCCACTCCATCATGCCCCTCATAATATTGTAGACCTCCATCAGGTCATCCTTCAACTTCCGTCTTTCTAATGAAAACAGTCAGAGTCTCTTCAGCCTCAGCACATAGCTAACACCCTCCAGACCAGGCAACATCCTGGTAAACCTCCTCTGCACCCTCTCCAAAGCCTCCACATCCTTCTAGTGTGGCGACCAGAATTGTGCGTAATATTCCAAGTATGGCCGTACCAAGGTTCAATACAACTGTAGCATGACTTGCCAGTTTTTATACTTGATGCCTCGTCCAATGAAGGCAAGCATTCTGTATGCATTCTTGACTACTTTGTCCACTTCTGTTGCCACCTTCAAAGATTTGAGGACCTGCATGCACAGATCTCTCTGACTTTCTATTTTCCTGAGAGTTTTACCATTATCAGTACCTTTAAAATAAAAATAATAAATAATCTTTATTGTCACAAGTAGGCTTGCATTAACACTGCAATTACATGAAAAGCCCCTAGTCACCACATTCCGGTGCCTGTTTGGTTACACAGAGGGAGAATTCAGAATTCTCAGCTGGTACAGGAATTGAACCCGCGCTGCTGGCCTTGTTCTGCATCACAAAGAACGAAGAACAAAGAAAAGTACAGCACAGGAACAGGCCCTTCGGCCCTCCAAGCCTGTGCCGACCATGCTGCCCGTCTAAACTAAAATCTTCTACACTTCCTGGGTCCGTATCCCTCTATTCCTATCCTATTCATGTATTTGTCAAGATGCCCCTTAAATGTCACTGTTGTCCCTGCTTCCACCACCTCCCCCGGCAGCGAGTTCCAGGCACCCACTACCCTCTGTGTAAAGAACTGAGTTATTCCCCTCTGTTAGACCTACCAAAATGCATTACCTCACATTTGTCCGGATTAAATTCCCATTTGCCATTTCTCTGCCCAAGTCTCCAACTTATCTATGTCCCGCTGTATCTTCTGACAATTCTCAACACTGTCTGCCACTCCACCAACCTTGGTGTCATCCGCGAACTTACTAGTCAGTCAGTCATGGATTGGGGGGGGGAGATGTTTGAGGGCAAATCAACATCTGGCATGTGGGAGGCTTTCAAGTGTAAATTGATAGGAATTCAGGACTGGCATGTTCCTGTAAGGATGAAGGATAAGTATGGCAAGTTTTGGGAACCTTAGATAACGAGAGATATTGTGAGCCGAGTCAAAAAGGAAGCATTTGTCAAGGCTCGGAGGCTGGGAACACACAAAGCAAGGGAAGAGTACAAGGAAAGTAGAAAGAAACTTAAGGAAGGAGTCAGGAGGGCTAAAAAGGGTCACGGGTCATCAGCCAGCTGGATTAATGAAAATCCCAAGGCTTTTTATACATATGTAAAGAGCCAAAAGGTAGCCAAGGAGAGGGTTGGCCCACTCAAGTACAGGGAGGGAATCTATGTTGACCTAGAGGAAATGGGCGAACAAGTTGGTAGATGATGAGTCTGGGGTAGGGTGTGTAGATAGTCTGGGTCATGTTGAGATAAAAAAAAAAGGTATTGGGAGTCTTGAAAAACATTAAGGTCGACAGGTCCCCAGGGCCTGATGGGATATACCCCAGAAAGCTGAGAGAGGCATAGGAGGAAATTGCTGGAGCCTTGAGAGAAATCTTTGCATCCTCACTGGCTGCAGGGGAGTTCCCAGAGGATTGGAGAATAGCCAATGTTGTTTCTTTTGTTTAAAAAGGGTAGCAAGGATAATCCAGGTAATTACAGGCTGGTGAGACTTACATCAGTGGGAGGGAAATTATTGGGAGAGGATTCTTTGAGACAGGATTTACTTCAGTTTGGAAGCAAGTGGACATATTAGCGAGAGGCAGCATGGTTTTCTGAAGGGGAGATCATGTCTCAATAAGTTGGATTGACATTTTTGAGGATGTGACGAAGATAATTGAGGGTAGGGCAGTGGATGTTGTCTCCATGGACTTCAGTAAGGCCTTTGACAAGGTCCCTCAGGCAGACTGGTACAAAAGGTGAAGTCACATGGGATCAGAGGTGAGCTGGCAAAATGGGTACAGAACTGGCTTAGTCATAGAGGGTAGCAGTAGAAGGGTGCTTTTCTGAATGGAGGGCTGTGACTAGTGGCATTTCTCAGGGATCCGTGCTGGGACCTTTGCTGTTCGTTTTTTTATATATATATATATATAATATATATATTTATTTATATATATATATATATATATATATATATATATATATATATGTGTGTATAGAGATATATAGATTTGGAGGAAAATGTAACTGGTTTGATGAGTAAGTGTGGACGACACAAAGGTTGGTGGAATTGTGGACAGTGATGAGGACCATCCGAGGATACAGCAGGATTTAGATCGGTTGAAGACTTGTGCGGAGAGATGTCAGATGGAGTTTGATCTGGACAAATGTGAGGTAATGCATTTTGGAAGGTCTAATACAGGTGGGAAATATACAGTGAATGGCAGAACCCTTAAGAATATTGATGGCCAACGAAGATCTCGTGCACCGGTCACAAACTGGCAACGCAGGTGGACAAGGTAGTTGAGAAGCATACAACGTCCTTGCCTTCATTGGCCAGGCATTGAGTTTAATAATTGGCAAGTCATGTTGCAGCTTTATATAACTTTAGTTAGGCCACAGTTGGAATATGGTGATCAATTCTCGTCGCCACACTGCCAGAAGGATGTGGAGGCCAGTGTTCAATTCTGGTCGCACACTACCAGAAGGATGTGGAGGCTTTAGAGAGGGTACAGAAGAGATTTACCAGGATGTTGCCTGGTATAGAGGGCATTAGCTATGAGGAGAGGTTGAATAAACTTGGTTTGTTCTCACTGGAACAATGGAGGTTGAGGGGTGACCTGATAGGTCTACAAGATTTTGAGAAGCATGGACAGAGTGGATAGTCAGAAGCTTTTTTCCAGGGTGGAAGAATCAATTACTATTCGGTGCTGGGACCACAACTTTTCACAATATACGTTAATGATCTGGAGGAAGAAACTGAGGCACTGTTGGTAAGTTTGAAGATGATACAAAGATCTGTAGAGGGGCAGATAGTATTGAGGACGCAAGAGGGCTGCAGAACGATTTGGACAAACTGGCAATGAAGTGGCAAATGAAATACAATGTGTGAGGTTGTGCACTTTGGAAGGAGAAATGGAGGTTAAGACTATTTTCTAAATGGGAAATGCTTCGGAAATCAGAAGCACAAAAGATACTTGGGAGTCCTTGTTCACGATTCTCTTCAGTTAAGAAGACAAATGCAATGTTAGCATTCATGTCGAGAGGGCTAGAATACGAGACCAGGGATGTACTTCTAAGGCTGTATAAGGCTCTGGTGAGACCCCATTTGGAGTACTGTGAGCAGTTTTGGACCCCGTATCTAAGGAAGGATGTGCTGGCCTTGGAATAGGTCCAGAAGAGGTTCACAAGAATGATCCCTGGAATGAACTTGTCGTATGAGGAACGGTTGAGGACTCTGGGTCTGTACTCGTTGGCGTTTAGAAGGATGAGGCGGGGAGCTTATTGAAATGTACAAGATACTGCGAGGCCTGGATAGAGTGGACGTGGAGAGGATGTTTCCACTTGTAGGAGAAACTAGAAGCAGAGGGCACCATAAGGGACGATCCTTCAAAACAGTTGAGGAGGAATTTCTTCAGTCAGAGAGTTGTGAATCTGGGGAACTCTTTGCCACAGAAGGCTGTGGAGGCCAAATCATTGAGTGTCTTTCAGACAGAGACAGATAGGTTTTTGATCAATAAGGGGTCTTATGGTCTTACTGGGGGGCATAGGTTTAAAGAAAATGCACAAGGCAAGTCTTTTTTTACACGGGTGATGGGAGTCTGGAACTCGCTGCTGGGCGAGATGGTGAAAGCAGATACGATCGTGACTTTAAAGGGGTGTCTTGACAAATCCATGAACAGGATGGGAATATTGGGATATGGTCCCTGGAAGGGTGGGGAATTTTAGTTCAGACGGGCAGAATGGTCGGTACAGTGTTAGATGGCCGAAGGGCCTGTTCCTATACTGTAATTATCTTGTTCTATGAAGTTTTGCCCCCCCTCTTATGTACAGAAGGGCCAGCCATGGTGTCACCGCTCCGGCTATTGCTGCTGCTGTCACCTGATGTGCCAGCCTCCTCATTAGTATCCAAAATGGCACACTTGTTAGAGAAGCGCACAGTACAGGGGACTCCTGCACTGACTGCCTGCCCTGTCTAGGAGTCGCCTATCGATCTTCCTGTACCTTGGGTATGTTCACAGCAATGCTGGTTCAATGTCTCCCAGCTGCTGTTTCCAGAGGCTCACTGTAAAAGCCATAAATCAAGTTAAATTACGAGTCGCCAGCCTCATTCATAGATTCATAGAATTTACAGTGTAGAAAGAGGCCATTCGGCCCATCGAGTCTGCACCGGCTCCTGGAAAGAGCACCGTACCCAAGGTCAACACCTCCACCCTATCCCCTTAACCCAGTAACCCCACCCAACACTAAGGGTAATTTTGGACACCAAGGGCAATTTATCATGGCCAATCCACCTAACCTGCACATCTTTGGACTGTGGGAGGAAACCGGAGCACCCGGAGGAAACCCACGCACACACGGGGAGGATGTGCAGACTCCGCACAGACAGTGACCCAAGCCGGAATCGAACCTGGGACCCGGGAGCTGTGAAGCGATTGTGCTATCCACTATGCTACCGTGCTGCCCAAATGTTCAAATGTTTAAATTGTCAGCCGTCCAGGGAGCGGCCTGGCTACCTTCCCGTATCCTGCCTACGAAAAGTCTAAGGGGATAGTTGCAGCCAGGGCTCAGATTTTTGAAAAAATCTGACTGAAACCGTCTGTTCACTCCCCATCCACCCCCACCTGAAAGCCTTTCAAGGCAGAAATCCCAATCTGTGGTACTGCAATGCTTACCCCTGCTTGGATGCTGTCCGCCTTGGTTTTATCAACCTGTCATTTGTTTACGAAACATTGTCATAGAGTTGTAGAGTTTTTACAGCAGTTGTGTGTAAAGTATCAAATTATTGCCTGAGATGTGATGCTGATTTTGATCTCACTGAGCTCATCAACTGCTGTTGTATTTTGTTTGCACACAGAATGTCAGACCTGGTGGAAATTCCTGACATTGTTCAGAAGCTTTCATGGGTCGAGAATTGCTGGCCAGAGGATTCCTTTTTACCGAAACCCTGCGTTCAGAAGTACTGCTTGATGGGAATGGAAGATAGTTATACTGACTTTCATATTGACTTTGGAGGAACATCTGTGTGGTACCATGTACTGTGGGTAAGAAGATCTCGTAGAAAGTTTGGCTGAGATCCTGTGTCCTAACTCCCCAGTATGGCCTGAGAGAGTCAACGTCTTTGCTTCAAGTTGGGTGGACATTGGGCAGGGAGCTCAAGAGAAAGCCTGCCCCTTCAGGGGGCGGGGGAAGTCTGTTCCTTCAGGGGATTGGGTGGGAGGAGGAGAGTCTGCCCCATTCAGGGGGATGGGGAGACCCTGCACCTTTTGGAATGGAGGGAGAAAGCTAGGGTGGTGGGAGAGAGTGATAAGGGGAGGGAAATGGTTAGCATTGTTGTGGTAGAGAAGGAGGGAGATTGAGAGATCCCATAGGGGAGGGGGTAAAGTGTTGCCAGACAATATGATGTGCCTTTTCTGTTTGAGAGATTCGCTTCACACACACAAATCCTTATCCATTTCACAGAATCTTGCAGCACTGAGGAATACTCGGCCCCTCCTGCTGCATGGATGGCCCTTCCTTCTTCGGGTTTATGGACCCTTGCTTTACATAGAACATAGAACATTACAGCGCAGTACGTGCCCTTCGGCCCTCGATGTTGCGCTGACCTGTGAAACCATCTGAAGCTTATCTGACCAACACTATTCCATTTTCATCCATATGCCTATCCAGTGACCACTTAAATGCACTTAAAGTTGGCGAGTCTACTACTGTTGCAGACAGGGCGTTCCACACCCCTACTAATCTCTGAGTAAAGAAACTTGCCTCTGACATCTGTCCTATATCTACCACCTCTCAATTTAAAGCTATGTACCCTCGTGTTGGTCATCACCATCCGAGGAAAGAGACTCTCACTGTCCACCCTATCTAACCCTCTGACTATCTTATATGTCTCTATTAAGTCAACGTCTCAGCCTTCTCTTCTCTAACGAAAACAACCTCAAGTCCCTGAGCCTTTCCTCGTAAGACCTTACCTCCATACCAGGCAACATCCTAGTAAATCTCCTCTGAACCCTTTCCAAAGCTTCCACATCCTTCCTATAATGTGGTGACCAGAACTGCACGCAGTACTCCAGGAGCGGCCGCACCAGAGTTTTGTACAGCTGCAGCATGACCTTGTGGCTCCGAAACTCAATCCCCCTACTGATAAAGGCTAGCACACCATATGCCTTCTTAACAGCCCTATTAACCTGGGTGGCAACTTTCAGGAATTTGTGTACCTGGATGCCGAGATCTCTCTGTTCATCTACACTACCAAGAATCTTGCCATTAGCCCAGTACTCTGCATTCCTGCTACTCCTTCCAAAGTGAACCACCTCACACTTTTCCGCATTAAACTCCATCTGCCACCTCTCAGCCCAGCTCTGCAGCTTCTCCTGAAGCCCCTCCTGCCAGCTCGTTGTAAGCTACTGACTATTCTTCCATTCTGATCAGTGAGTTGGCTGGTTTCAATATGGGCAGTAACAGGTACTGGATGGCAGAACACAAGGTTTCCGGGAAGAATGGGCACTGAGAGGATTCAGGGTTTGAATAATTCTCCCTTTGACCCAATGACTGAGGTTGTCATTAAAGCCCCATAATCACGATTATTTTCTGCCTTTCAGGGGGAAAAATTATTTCTTTTGATAAAGCCAACCAATGCCAATCTTGCACTATATGAAAGTTGGAGTGGTACCATCAACCAGAGTGAGACGTTCTTTGGAGACCAGGTGGACAGATGTTATAAGTGTGTCCTGCAGCAGGGACAAACACTCTTCATTCCTACAGGTATATTGGTATAAGCCTGTGCAATAGTCATATCAACACGGACTTTCCATCTCTCCTAGTGCAACAACCTGATTGTAGCAGGCAGTTTTCCTGATTGCCAGGGCAAAACAAAGGCAATAGGGCAAAATCTGTCCAAGCAATTGGATTTAGGGTTCCAGTTCCACAGGTGGAGTGAGGCCTCAGCTCTTCCCTATCCTACGGGTATTGAGGGCTGGCCTCCTGCGAGTATTGAGGGACCGGTTTTCCCCTCCCTCTCCTTCTAGTGTCGTAAACGGCCAGACACCCCTCTCCCCCCCCCCCCCTCCTTGCTGGGCTGCCCTTCACCTCCCCTCCCCATCCCCACCAGGGGACAGGCTCCTCCCACCTCCCTTCCCCCTCCCCCTCGTGGTTGCTGGGCTGCCTCCCAATTCCCTTCCCCTTTTCCCTCCTGAGAGAGGGGCTGCCTCCCCGCTCTCCCCCTCACATGCCAGATGTTCATTTTCCCTCAAATAGCCTCGCCCAGTCAACACTCTCCTGCCTAGCTGTTGTAATTAGCCTTCCCCCAGTTGAACACCTTCACCCGAGGATCACTCTTGTCCTTATCCACACGCAGCTTAAAACTTACAGAATCATGATCACTGTTCCCGAATTGATCTCCTACTGAAACCTCGATCACCTGGCCGGGCTCATTCCCCAGCATCAGGTCTAATTTGACCCCTTCCCGCGTTGGGTTATTTACATATTGTTTCAAGAAACCCTCCTGGATGCTCCTTACAAATTCTACTCCATCCATGCCTCTTGCAGTAAGTGTGTCCCAGACAATATAGGGAAAGTTAAAATTAGCCACCATGACAACCCTATTGTTTATGCACCTTTCCAAGATCTGTCTGCATATCTGCTCCTCTATCTCCCGCTGGCTGTTAGGAGGTCTGTAGTAAACACTCAACATTGTGACAGCACCCTTCCTATTCCTGAGCTGTACCCAGATTGCCTCGCTGCCTGAACCCTCCCAAGGTGTCCTCCTTCAGCACAGCTGTGATATTCTCCTTAACCAATAAGGAGAACCCCTTTTTCATCCCCTCTATCCTGCCTGAAGCATCTGAATCCTGGAATGTTTGGTTGTCAATCCTCTCCTTCAACCAAGGTTCTGTAATAGCAACAACATCATAATTCCACATCCTGATCTAAGCTCTAAGTTCATCTGTCTTACCTGAAATACTCCTTGCATTGAAACTAACGCACTTCAGCCCACTAGCCCGCTGACCTACTGCTCTGCTCCCTGCCATACTAGGCAGTTCAATCTGTTTCTCTGCCTTCCACTTTTCTTCTTGCTAGCTTTTATTTCTGTCCCCTCTTTACTACCCTCTGACTTCCTGCATTGGTTCCCATCCCCTTGCCATGCCAGTTTAAACCCTCCCTAACAGCGCTAGCAAACAACCCCCCTAGGATATTTGTTCCAGTCCTGCCATGGTGTAGACCGTCCGATTTGTCATGTCCCACCTCTCCCAGAACCAGTCCCAACGTCCCAAAAATCTGAATCCCTCCCTCCTGCACCATCTCTCAAGCCAAGCATTCATCACATTTATCCTGTTATTCCTACTCTTGACTAGCACGTGGCATTGGTAGCAATCCTGAGATTACTATCTTTGAGGGCATACTTTTAGTTTATCTACTAACTCGCTAAATTCAGCATGTAGGACCTCGTCCCATTTTGTACCTATATTGTTGGTGCCTATATGCACCACGACAGCTGGCTGTTCACTCTCACCCTTTAAAGTGGCCTGCAGCCGCTCTGAGGCTTCCAGGACCCTTGCATCAGGGAGGCAACATACCTTCCTGGAGTCTCGTTTTCATTAGCAGAAACGCCTGTCTACTCCCCTTCCAACGAATCCCCTATCACTATAACTCTGCCATTCTTCCTCCTGCCCTCCTGCGCAGCAGAGCCGGCCACGGTGACATGAACCTGGCTACTGCTGCCTTCCCCTGGTGAGCCATCTCCCTCAACAGTATCCAAAATGGTATATCTGTTTTGGAGGGAGATGACCGCAGGAGACCCCTGCACAGCCGTCCTACTCTTACTGTGTCTGGTGGTCACCCATTTCCTATCTCCCTCGGTACTCTTTATCTAGCTGATAGAAGACAAAGAGTGGTGGTTGATGGGAAATGCTCTGACTGGTGTCCAGTTACTAGTGGTGTGCTACAAGGATCTGTTTTGGGGGCGTTGCTGTTTGTCATTTTTATAAATGACCTGGAGGAGGGCGTAGAAGGTTGGGTGAGTAAATTTGCAGATGACACTAAAGTCGGTGGAGTTGTGGACAGTGCAGAAGGATGTTACAAGTTACAGAGGGACATAGATAAGCTGCAGAGCTGGGCTGACAGGTGGCAAATGGAGTTTAATGCAGAAAAGTGTGAGGTGATGCATCTTGGAAGGAATAAGAGGAAGGCAGAGTACTGGGCTAATGGTAAGATTCTTGGTAGTGTGGACGAGCAGAGAGATCTTGGTGTCCATGTCCATAGATCCCTGAAAGTTGCCACCCAGGTTGAGAGGGTTGTTAAGAAGGCGTACGGTGTGTTAGCTTTTATTGGTAGAGGAATTGAGTTTCGGAGCCATGAGATCATGTTGCAGTTGTACAAAACTCTGGTGCGGCTGCATTTGGAGTATTGTGTGCAGTTCTGGTCGCCACATTATAGGAAGGATGTGGAAGCATTGGAAAGGGTACAGAGAAGATTTACAAGAATGTTGCCTGGTATGGAGGGAAGATCATATGAGGAAAGGCTGAAAGACTTGAGACTGTTTTTGTTCGAGAGAAGAAGGTTAAGAGGTGACTTAATTGAGGCATACAAGAGGATTAGATAGGGTGGACATCGAGAGCCTTTTTCCTCGGATGGTAATGTCCAGCACGAGGGGACATAGCTTTAAATTGAGGGGAGATAGATATTGGACAGATGTCAGAGGTAGGTTCTTTACTCAGAGAGTAGTAAGGGCATGGAATGCCCTGCCTGCAACAGTAGTGGACTCGCCAACACTAAACGCATTCAAATGGTCATTGGATAGGCATATGGACGATAAGGGAATAGTGTAGAGGGACTTTAGAAGGGTTTCACAGGACGGTGCAACATCGTGGGCTGAAGGGTCTGTACTGCGCTGTTATGTTCTATGTTCTATCTGCGATGTGACCAACGACTTACTCAGCATTGTGGATGTTCCAAAGTGAGTCTATCTGCAGCTCTAGAGCCATCAAGTGGCCTAACGGGAACTGCAACTGGACACACTTTTGCACATGAAGAAGCCAGGGAAAGTTGGAGTGTCCCTGAATTCCTACATCGCAGACGAGGAGCATGACACGGTCTGCCATGTCTAAACCCTTAATTTAACTTACAAGAACAACGATTGCCAAGAGAAAATAAAGACTGGCTGAGAGATGTACTGAATACAACAGATGGGTCACAAACCTCTCCACGTTAACCAGAGCCCCTCATTGTTAGCTCCCGCCACAAACTTCAGCCCTTGTCATTAATTCCATCGTGTCATGGTTGTAACTTGGGCTGCATCAGATCCTGTAGAACTGCTTTAACCTGAGCTGTGTTTCAAGCCCCACATCGTCTCAGCCATCAAGAACCCTTAGTTCCATTTGACGCCCTGCTGTTATGGATTTCAACCCAGCTTTTCCCTCTTTCTCGGGCTGTATTCTAACCAAGTTTGTTTTCTAATTTCATCTGGATTTGCTTTGTATTATAATCTGTATTTGCCTTCTTTCCCAAGGCTGGATTCACGCTGTTCTGACCTCCAAGGATTGCATGGCTTTTGGTGGAAACTTCCTGCACAACCTCAATATTAGCACACAACTCAGGTTAGTTACCATTACCAATGTCCTTTTTTGTGCTTGCTGCTTCACTTTCGCACACCCAATACCACATCAGGTAGAGTAACTAGTGTTGGCAGTCGTATAAGTGGTATTGTTACTGGACGAGTAATCTAGAGACCCACAATAATGCTCTGGGGACATTTCAAATCCCACGACAGTGGTGACATTTTTCAATAAATATCTGGAATTAAAAGTCCAAGGATGACCACAAAACCGTTGCCAATTGTTGTAAAAACCTGTCAGTTTCACTAATGTTGTTTAGGAAAGGCAATCTGCCATCATTACCTGGCCTACATGTGACTACAGACCTACAACTATGTGGTTGACATTGTTCATGTACTATTGTACATCCCCTAATAGAGGCACACACATATATATATATATATATATATATATATATATATATATTACAGTGGTATTACCACAGGCACCATGCCTCCAAAGCTAACATAGGCCACCATATCGCTGATCCCAAAAGAGAAAGACCCAACAGAATGCGAAGCAGACACATTTCGCAACTCCGTGTGGACGCAAAAATACTCGCAGAAGTCCTGGCCGAGAGAGTGGACAACTGTGTGCCGGAGGTGGTTGCAGAGGACCAGACAGGCTTTATTAAGGGCAGACAGCTAACTGCGAACATCAGACGTCTGCTGAATGTGATACTGACCCCATCTGGGGAGAGAACACTAGAGGTGATAGTCTCCTTGGACGCAAAGAATGCCTTCTACAGATTCAGTCTCTGGATGCAAAGAATGCCTTCGACAGAGTCAAGTGGAACTGTTTCTTTGAGGTACTGGAGCGGTTTGGGCGACGGACAGAGTTCACTTCATGGGTGAAACTCCTGTACATTCATTCCTGGTTTGTGGCCCCCCCAAGTCAGTTTGGGCAGTTTAGCGCACTGGGCTAAATCGCTGGCTTTGAAAGCAGACCAAGCACGCCAGCAGCACAGTTCGATTCCCGTAACAGCCTCCCCGAACAGGCGCCGGAATGTGGCGACTAGGGGCTTTTCACAGTAACCTAATTGAAGTTACTCGTGACAATAAGCGATTTTCATTTCAAGTCGAGCGTTCAGACCAACACCATCAGCTCTGAATACTTCCAGCTGCACAGAGGCACAATGCAGGGATGTCTGCTCCACCCCAAATATTTGCCCTGGCATTTGAGCCACTGGCGATCACCCTGCGAGACTTCGGAGGCTGTAAGGGAATCTGAAGAGTCATCAGAGAGCTCCGATGACCTGCTCCTCTACATCTCGGACCCATGAAACGGCATGAAAGAAAATACAAAACAGCTGGAGTTCGGAGCCTTCCTGGGCTACAAGCTTAACCCTCAACCTGGGCAAGAGTGAAGTATTCCCGGTAAACCGAAGAGGGGGAGGGGCTAAGCTGGATTGTCTCCCATTTAAAGAAAAAAAGGATCTACTGAGATGGGATGCACTCCCGCTCTCCCTGGCGGGGAGGGTGCAGACGATCTAGATGAACGTATTGTCAGGTTCCACTTTCTGTTCAGATCCACACTGATCATCATCCCCAAGGGCTTTTTCCAAGCAATAGACAAAATTATTATGGTGTTTGTGTGTTGAGGGAAGAATCCAAGAATCCCCAAAACAGTACTACAAAGGAGAAGCAGCATGGGAGGACTGGCTCTCCCAAACTTGCAATACTATCACTGGGCAGCCACAGCCCAGAGAGTGTGGGGATGGGTGAAGGAACCAAAACACGCAATGGGTGAGGATGGAGGAGTCCTCGTGTCCAGGAATGACCCTCTGGGCCATTGTCATAACAGCACTCCCATCCTCACCAGCACTTTGGAAGCAAAAACAGGAAGACGCATTACTACCTGAATGGTTGTAAATTGGGAGGGGGAGTGTGCAGTACCAGACTGATTCCAGGGATTGCGGGACTGCCATACGAGGAGAGATTGACGAGGTTGTGATTGTTCTCGCTGGAGTTCAGAAGAATGGGGTGGACCTCATAGAGACGTACAAAATTCAATCAGGACTAGACAGAGCAGATGCAGGGAAGATGTTATCAATGTTAGGTGTGTCCAGAACCAGGGGTCAAAGTCTGAGGATTCAGGGTAAACCATTTCGGACAGAGATAATACCATAGATTATCATAGAATTTACAGTGCAGAAGGAGGCCATTTGGTCCATCGAGTCTGCACCGGCTCTTGGAAAGAGCACCCTACCCAAGGTCAACACCTCCACCCTATCCCCATAACCCAGTAACCCCACCCAACACTGAGGGCAATTTTGGACACTAAGGGCAATTTATCATGGCCAATCCACCTAACCTGCTCATCTTTGGACTGTGGGAGGAAACCGGAGCACCCGGAGGAAACCCATGCACACACTGGGAGGATGTGCAGACTCCGTACAGACAGTGAACCAAGCTGAAATCGAACCTGGGACCCTGGAGCTGTGAAGCAATTGTGCTAGCCACAGTGCTACCATGCTGCCCATAAGGAGACACTTCTTCACACAGAGTGGTGAGCCTGTGGAATTCATTACCACAGGAAGTAGTTAATGCTGAAACATTGAATATATTCAAGAGGCAGCTAGATATAGCACTTGGGGAGAATGGGATCAAAGGCTATGGGGAGAAAGCAGGATTAGGCTATTGAGTTGGATGATCGTGATAAATGGTGGAGCAGGCTCAAGTGTCAAAAGGCCTTCCCCTGCTCCTATTCTATGTATCTTTGTATCTATGTAAAGCATTCAACAAGCCCAGTGGTAGTAGCGACCCTCAGAACCTGGAACCAGATGACGCAGCACTTCGGTCTGACCGAGGTGTCCACCATTTCCCCATCTGTGGCAACCACAGGTATCCACCAGTCGTGCTGGACATCACCTTTAAGAGGTGGAGACAGGACAGAGGGACACTGATGGTTAGGGACAGGGACAGACTGGTGACCTTGGAGGAACTGCCGAAGAGACTGGAACTACCCAACAGACAGGATCTCCGACAGCTGTAAGTGAAAAGCTTTCTCCAAGGACGCCAAGAGACACTATGTTGGAGGAGTTACTGGACACGGACAGTCTGGGAAAGGGAACTGCGAGGACATGTATGGACAACTTTGATAAAAAGGTCACACTCCCCACTGGCTGAAACAAGGGAAAATGGGAAGAAGAGCTTGGGACGGAAATAGCACTGCACTGAATAGGGCCAACACCACCACAATCTGCGCAAGCCTCATGCAACTGGAAGTGGGGCACAGAGCACACCTGACGACCCGAATGGACACGTTCTTCCCAGAGGGGAGTCCACAGCTGCAGACTGGTTAGCAGGCCTGTTGGAATTTCTCCATCTGGAGAAGATTAAGTTCACCACCTGAGGGTCAAAGGATGGCTTCCACAAAGCTTGGGGCCCATTCACCAACTTGTTCCAAGACCTGTTCGAAGCCAATAATTGATAGAGGAGGGGGGGCGGGGAAGGTGGGGGCAACACAGACACACTGGAGCCACCGGGACCACTGGGTGCAGACTGGAATGGGAGGGGTGGAGGGAATGGAGAGAGAGACCAGAATAAACTAAACAGAACACCCGAAGACCTTGTTCACCGTGGCCGGGGACTTCAACAACACCAACCTCGAGTGTACTGCCAAAATTCCACCAGCACATCTCCTGCCCCACCAGGGGCGACAACACTCTTGACCACTGCTACTCGAAAAAAAAATCAAGGGCGCCTACCGTTCCATCCCCCGCCCGCACTTTGGGAAATCAGACCATAAGACTGTGCTCCTTCTCCCGGCATACAAGCAGAAACTCAAGCGGGAGAATCCAGCTAAGAAGGTCGTGCAGTGCTGGTCCGAGGAAACACAGAAGCTCCTACTGAGAGACAGTGAACTGGTCCATATTTGAGAACTCAGCGACCAACTTAAGTGAGTATGCCACCACCTTCACAAACGTCTTCAGCAAATGTGTGGACGACTGTGTGCCAAAGAAAGCAGTACGTATGTTCCCCAACTGGAAACCATAGTTCAATCGTGAGATTGATTCGCTACTGAAGGACATGTCTGAGGTGTTCAAGTCAGGTGACCCTGACCGACGCAACAAATCCAGGTTCGACCTCCTCAAAGCCAACCAAGATGCCAAGAGAGAATATCAGACCAAGCTAGAGTCACAGACTAGCGTTACAGACTCGCAGCGGTTGTGGCAAGGCCTAAACAACATAATGGGCTACAAAGTGAAGCTGAGCAGTATCTCCAGCAGCAGTGCATCCCTCCCCGATGAACTCAATGCATTCTATACTCTGTTCGAGCAAGAAACCGCTGTTGAGTGCTCCAGCAGCCCATAACACACCCATACCCACCATCACAGTCAGATCGGCCTTCCTGAAAGTGAATCCTCAGAAAGCGATGGGTGCGGACGGGCTCCCTGGTCGTGCACTCACCTGCGTGGACCAGCTGGCAGATGTGTTCGTGGACACCAGTCCCTACTCTGCTCCGAGGTCCCCACCTGCTTCAAGAAGACCACCATCATACCGGTGCCAGTGAAGAACCAGGCAACATGCCTCAATGACTACCGTCCGGTGGCCCTGACTTCAGTCGTAATGAAATGCTTCGAGAGGTTGGTCATGAAGCGCATCACCTCCATACTTCCAGAACGCCTTGATCCACTGCAATTCGCATACCTCAGCAACCGGTCCACAGCAGACGCCATTTCCCTCGCCCTACACTCATCCCTCGAGCATCTCCTAAATAAGGACTCCTACATCAGACACCTATTGACTACCGCTCCGCCTTCAACACCGTTATCCAAACCAAGCTATCAAAGCTCCAAAACCTAGGACTTGGCTCCTCACTCTGCAACTGGATCCACAGACCACAATCAGTAAGGATAAACAACAACACAACCTCCACAATAGTCCTCAATACTGGGCCCCCGCAAGGCTGTGTTCTTAGCCCCTGTGGTGGGAAAAAGGAAAACTCAGAAACAATAAGTCATGGATATGAGCAAGTCATTTATTTCTTCTTCTGCAGAGGACGCATTCCTCTAACCACAGGAGAGAGAGGAAGGCGCCCCGAGTGCAGCAACCTTCAGTCTTTATACATTCAAAAGATAAGCAGGTTAAACACAGGCATTCATGTAGACAATAGCTGGCTTTGCTTCTTACTACTATTTCTCCATTCCATATAAGGAGTTGTTTTTCTCCTGGCTTTACTATCTCGTCCTTCATACAGCTGGCATATCAGTTTTGCAGTTACTCTCTCTAACCTTACACACACACACACACACACACACACACACACACACACACAAACAAACGCCTGCAGCTTTGGTTAATCACACTATTAAGCAGTTATTCAATATTAAGTATTAAAATTGTCCATTACACCCCCTACTCTACTCCCTGTACACACACGACTGGCAAAATTTGGTTTCAACTCCCATCTACAAGTTTGTTGACGATACGACCATAGTGGGCCGTATCTCGAATAACAACTAGTCAATACAAGAGGGAGATAGAAAACCTCATGGAGTGGTGCAGCAACAACATCAATCTCTCCCTCAATGCCAGCAAAACTCGAGAGCTGGTCATTGACTTCAGGAAGCAAAGTACTGTACATGACCCTGTCAGCATCAACAGGGCCGAGGTGGAGATGGTTAGCAGTTTCAAATTCCTAGGAGTACACATCTCCAAAGATCTGTCCTGGTCCACCCACGTCAACGTTACCATCAGGAAAGCACAACAGCGCCTATACTTCCTCCCGAAACTAAGGAAATTCGGCATGTCCACATTAGCGCTCTCCAGTTTTTACAGATGCACCATTGAAAGCATCCTATCTGGCTGCATCACAGCCTGGTATGGCAACTGCTCGACCCAAGACCATAAGAAACTTCAGAGTTGCGAACACAGCCTAGTCCATCACATGAATCTGCCTCCCATCCATTCACTCCCATCTACACCTCCCGCCCGCGGGTAGCATAATCACCTCTCACCTGGCTTACTCACTCGTCCAACTTCTTCCATTGGGCAGGATATACAAAAGATTCAAAAACAGCTGCTTCCTCGCTGTTACCAGACTCCTAAATGACCCTCTATGGACTGACCTGATTAACACTACACCCCTGTATGCTTGACCCGATGCCAGTGTTTATGTAGTTATATTGTGTACCTTGTGTTGCCCAATTATGTATTTTATTTTCTTCCCTTTTCTTCCCACGTACTTAATGATCTGTTGAGCTGCTCGCAGAAAAATACTTTTCACTGTACCTCGGTACATGTGACAATAAAGAAATCCAATCCAAACAACAAGGGGGAGGCCAGAAAGCTGCCAGATGCTCTTGTTCCTCTTTCCAAACAGCAGGTTTGAATTCCTTCCAGAAAGCAATTATCTCTTTTAAGTTATCAAGTAATCTGAAAACAGCTTTTAAAATGAAGGTAGAGAAACACTTCCTTCAACCTGTGCAGTTCAAACTCAGTCCAAACTCCTAAGTGAAAGTAAAACTCAGCGCCACAGCCCAGCTCCACCCACACAATGACATCACTTAAGTCATGTGATAAGACTCAAACATTTCTTAAAGGGACATTCCCACAACATAGAAAACTGGACATCAGTTGGACCTGGACTCCCACCGATTTGTCACCATGAACACCCACAGGGGTTCATACGAATAGTATGCTCGTTTGATGTTTGGGGTCTTGTTCACAGGCGGTATTTTCCAGCGTGTGTTGGACAACATCCTTCGGGGATTACCCAGGGAGGGTGGCTGTCTACTTGGACAGTGTCTTCATCTGGTGAACCTGAACCGGGCCTGTGGTGGTGTGAGCAGGTGGGCATCCGCTTCCAGTGGGAAGAATTCGTTTTTCTTGCCCCTGAGGTCACTTATTGGGGTACCGAGTGGACCAGAATGTGTTGCACCCTGTAGAGTAGAATACAAATTGCAGGTGATAAAACACTTCCCTGGCGACCAGCAGGAACTACGCTCCGTCGGACCAGTGAATTATTATGGGAAATTCATTCCGAACCAGGCATCCCCCCCCCCCCCCCCCCCCCCCCCCCCCCCAGTTCTCTCCACCTTTTGCTCACGAAGGTTCAACAGCAGTCATTCAACGCGGTAAAATGGCAGCTGTCATCTTCGAAACTGCGAACGCAGTTCGACCCTGACAAGCCGCTGTTGTTGACATGTGACGCGCCGTTCGCTTGTGGGGTGGACGTGGTCCTCGCTCACTACTTGGCTGATGGATCAGAGCTACCAATCGCATTCGCATTGTACATGCTGATGCTGAGAGCATTTATTTAATTTTTTAATTTAGGATACCCAATTCATTTTTTCCAATTAAGGGGCAATTTAGCATGGCCAAGCCATCTACCCTGCACATCTTTGGGTTGTGGGGCAAAATCCATGCAAACACTGGGAGAATGTGCAAACTCCACACGGACAGTGACCCAGAGCCAGGATTGAACTGCTGCCGTGAGGCAGCAATGCTAACCACAGTGCCATCCTGCTGCCCTCTGAGTGCAAAGGAAGGGTTGGCAGTAATCTTTGGAGTCCGTAAGTTCCATCAATATGTTTACAGACATACTTTCATTTTTTTTCACCCCACAGTTGAACGCAATTTTATTATAATTCTCTTACTCACAAAATATGACTCCGGCTCCCAGCTGAGCTTCAGGTTATACCTGCACTTTGTGAAGGATGTGGCCAGGCTACAATACTCAATGTGAATGTCTTCTCTGGGTTCGAAACCTAGGGTCCTTCTTGTTATGGTTGTGCCTGACTCCCGGGTTATTGCTCACAGACATACTACGTGGACCAATAACCGTTATTGGGCTTGTTCAGATAAGACCGAGCAACTCCCCCATCCCGTCCGCCAGGATCCAGCGTTGGGCCCTATTGCTGAGGGTATATGACGTGCCCCCCTCCCCCTGCCCCGGTTTGTCCCGGTTCAGCCACATACTGCTGGATGGGGCCCTGCACAGTGCATTAACAGAACATTTGAGGACCTACACCTCCAAAATTCCAAAGGTCAGTGTGGAGGATGGCACACTTTTCTTTTGGATGCCAGGCTGGTTGTAGGTTAAAATATTTATGAATAGACCTTTGAGTGAGTAAAGACGCAATTTATTAATTTTCGGAGCTCTGGGAGAAAAGGCCTTTGACTCCCACGGTCTGTGCAGCACCTTTTCTCGTCTGAGCTGAGGTCGCACTGGATATATACAGAAGGCAAGATTAGTTTGCGTTCGCATTTACATATACCCAATTAATTCTGTTCGTGACACAATTTATAACATGCATCTTCAATGTCGTAAATGGCTACAAGTTAGCTCCTATAGCCTCTAATTGGCAGTTTGCCTTCCCCAATCAATTCATTACATAGATAACGGTTCCATAAAGTCATGGGGTCAATAGTCCAGCCACGTTGATACATGTCCTTCCTCATTCCTTGCTAGTTCCTCAATTTGGGGCCCCTTTGTCAGTTACAAGGAGCTAAGAATCCAGACATTAGGCAAAGGTTGTCAACGGCTCATTGTCTCTCCGGATGCATCTGGTTGTGAATCACTAGTTTTGCACAGAGCTTCACTACTTCAGCAGCAGACACTTATAATAATAAAATAGGTTCAAGGACATTGACAAGAGTCCATTTTATATCAGGCGGCATCCATTTTGTATCTTCAGTCGTCCGTTCGGAATTCCACCTCTTCACTGGTCGTCCGAGAACGCAGTTGAGCCACCTTGCCACAGGACTTCCATAACAAACAACTGGGGTGTTCAAGATGAAGATGCTCGCCCGCATTTGGATTGGTGGTGGGTATCGACATGGATATTGAGAAGCTGGCCCAACAATGCAGGCCATGCCAGGAACACCAGAAAGCTCCGCCTGCGGCGCCTTTCCACCCTTGGAAATGGCGGGCCGATCATGCCAGTCTTTTTAGGGATCAATAGCCCTGATCACTTTCGATGCATGCTCAAGAATTGGCTCAAACCGCAGGATGCAGGCAACTACTGCAAGGGCGACTGTGGACTGCCATGTGCTACACCTTCAGCACACATGGTATCTTGGAGGTGCTGGTCTCTGACAGTGGAGCTGCTTTCCCTGGTGCGGAGTTCAAGGCATTCCTGGCTGTGTATGGGATCCGCCACTCGAAAGGGTGGCCCAGACATTTTGAGAGGGGAATGAAGAAATTGACCAACAGAACCTGGGAAACCCGATTGGCCTGTTCTCTGCACCATGCCGCATGCGACCACAGGAGTGGCACCGGCTGAGCTACTCATGAGTCAATGTATGTCTGTCAACGCCTCCAGGCGTGATTAAACATTGTTTTGCTTTAAAAAAATACTTTTCCTTTTCTGCTGTACCACACCTGTAAAGTGGACCGTGTGCTCCCCGTACCACAATCTATTAAAAGTTGTGGGTCAGGTGAACTCCATGATACACTTTGGGGTTCTTTAAACCCTGGCCCATAACAATGGCCAGGAAGCAGAGATGCCCAACACTTTTTTCTCGGATCCTGACTCTGACTCCAACATGGACGTTAAACCTCAGGAAGACACAGATCTGCGGCCATAATTAACTCATAACGGGTATGAACTCCCCTGGTAATTGGGGGCTGAGGTTCCCTGCTCAACATTGAAGGCTTACAGTATAAAATCCCCAGCCTGGATACAGGTGGCGATAGGTGAGCCTTGGGCGTGCAATAGTGGCTCTTAAAATCTTGTTTTTTTAAATTCCAATTAAGGGGCAATTTAGCGTGGCCAATCCACCTAACCATTGCTACTGTGCTGCCCTAATGGTTGAGATTGAAGACCTTTCATCAGAACTGAAAAAATGTTATTCTTCAATCGAATCGCACAAATTAAATTATTTTGCAGCATTTTCCCATCATGCCCAATCTTGGCTGCAAGGTATTAAGTCAACTTTTAATTTGTTAGATAATGAACTTGAAGACATACATTGGCAGTTACTGATGGAGAGGATTTACAAAGGTTAACTGATTGTTTACAGGTTTTCTTTGTGTAAGTTGAGTTTGGATTGGGGAGGGTAAGGGGCAGGAAGAGAAACTGTTGCACGTTTTACTTGAGTGTATTACGCGTTTTATTGGAGTGTATTAACACGCCTCCGTTTAAAGGCCGTGTGCTTAACACTACTACAGCTCTGTGTATGTATTTTCAGCTCGGAGTCGCCAGGTGCCGTATTTAGACACCTCACAAGTATATCAAGGTCAGGTTCAAAGTAATAAATCTGTACACCGATTAGTAAGTTCAAACGATTGATATTTATTATAACAAATATAATAAATACACATGCATACGCTAAAGACTAATACTTATTTCTACTATTAAACGACTAAATACTTATCTAAGTAGGAACCAGCAAGGTCAGGGGACAAGGCCTTTGTTCCTTTCTGGACTGCACCGTCTGTTCACTAATAGTCGGCAAGAGTATAAGCAATGCCTGGGTCACGTAGCGAGCGTTGTTTTGGCACTTACTGAACGATGGCTGATGCTCAACGGCCGGTGATGAAAGACAGGATCTGGAGGCTGGGGTCGGAGTCGGGATGCAACAGCCTAGGCCCGAGTCTGGAAGCAACAGACCGAATCATGTGCTTGACCTTCTTTTTATAGGTCCTAGAGGTCCGTGCCCCTTGGGGCGGGCTCTTTCACCTGCCAGGTATCGATTGGGCCTTCTCCCAATCGATATTTTCCAAACCCCCCAATCTGAGGGTCGCTTCTCGATGGGTGGGGCGGTCTCTATGGTGCTTTGTGATGGATACTTATGGTGCCGTTTCGTCTGGGCGTCCACTCAAAGTATCCATTCAAACCTAAATGTTTCTATTGTGTGGGCCTAGATCTGGATCACCTCATTACTATGCAAATCGTTGTTGCCATTTACACCTTTAGCTGAGATCCTGCACCTGGCCATAAACTGGTTTCTGTACGTGCAGAATGCTAATTAGCCTTCTGCAAACTGCTTGTCCTTGCTAAGACTGTTTTCTCCCTGCAGCCTTAGCAGTTCTCCATTTTGTTAGCCCAGTGTCCATCTTAGGTGGCTACATTCCCTCCTTGTGATCCTCACAATAAAATTGTGAAGGATCACCTATGCACGTTGCTTCGAGTGCTTCTGGGTGCCCTCTTTGGGTTCCCTGACCTCAGCAAGTTCCTGGGCGTCTACTCTGTCTTTGACTATGGGAAGAAAAAATGTTTTATCTGACATTTCTACTTGGCGCTATGTCAAAGGGGGCATGCATTACCAAAACCGGGAACCTCCACCTATCACAACTATTATCCTTATCCTTAAACATTTTATTACAGTCTAAAAACCTTATCCATTCACACCACATTACATATCACTTCCTGACTCGGCAGTTGAGTTCAGGACAATATAATACATGGGTATCCTTTATTAACATAGTGCTTTATTCATTGAGGGGCTGGGGGGATTGGTGGAAACCGAAAATAGGAGATTGAACTCCATAGATGGTTGAGGGGCAGGAGCGGGAGTCTCTCCTTTTCCACTTCCTCAACCTGAGGGTCTGTACAATTATGCAGAGGATTGCAATCACTAGCAGTGATTCAATCACGTATGACATGGAGTACCATGTCATAAATTTGGTGCACCAGGTCTGAACTTCGCTGATCAGAGCTGAGCACGGGGAAGTTGGTGTGAGGGAGACATTGACGGCGGGGGTTGTGGGGGAAACGTGACTCGCTTCCACATATACAAATATAACATTTAACAGTAATAGGTAGGCTTCCATCATGGTCTTCTCTTCGTTCTCTTTCTCTTCCTCCTGTATGGCCGATCCTTGCTGTGAACCCTCTTTCGTCCTTCGAAAGCTATGGGATCAAGCACAGTATCTGTCAATACACAGTTTAATATCCGTACTTGTTAGTGTATCTGTCCTCTAATTCCAATTGACCCATTAAAATGACTGGCCAAGTCACACCCTGTGACTCCCCTCATTTTTTTTTTTCAAAAGCGAATTTTAGGAACAGAATACACCTAACAACTTTCCTCCTGCGAGCCGTCTCGCAGGCTTTGCTAATTTACCATCCGAATGTTCCTGGATGTAAATAGCATGTGGGATGGCGGCCTAAGGGCTACCTAACGAAAAATGAAAACAAATTTGAAACAAAAGGTCGAATGGGTTGCGTATGGGCCGCTACGGTTAAGGTTTGAATGGGATCCCCGGGTAAGGTGTGCTGTGCCGTACCCGAGCTTGGCTGACCAAAGTGGGTTCTCAGACAGGGCGGGTCCTCAGTGCCGTTTGTCCACTGCCTGAGTAACCTGGAATAAACGGGCAAGAATGTGTTTACCGTGGGTTTGCAGCCTCTATTCACCGAATAGAGGGGCACCTAAAAACAAGGGAGGAGCCAAGATGCTCCAACATCTGAAAACAGTGAACTGAAGTTCTCAGAGATTTCAGCAGAGAAACTTAGTGTGCGTGTAAGGCGGTCACAAGCCTTACAGCTGAAAAAAATCTCCAATCAAACCGTTGGGTTGGGAACCGAAGTTCTCAAAGGTTTCGGCGGACAAGCTAAAGTGCGTGCGAGGTGGTCACAAGCTTTTCGGCTGAAAAGAAGGTGTCCAACCTCCAACTGAACCAATAACGTTAAATACAAACAAACATAAACTCACAAACAAAACATACGTGCAGGTTCCATCAGAAAGGATATCGCTTCCCTCAAGCGGTTCCTATTTTACATCATCTGGACACCTCACTTTTTCTCTGCCTCTGTGAACAGGGTCACAAAGGGGTTGCCGTATCGGGATTCAGACACCGTGTCGTCCTGCTCTCCCGGATCCCACACCCTTGTGTGGATCAGGCATGCAATTTTGTAATTATGTGACCGGGGGTCACTTTCATCGTTGCGGACAAGTCTGTACGAATTGTCCCTGTACCAAAGTGTTGGGTCTAAACTTGAATGGGCATTGTCAGGGTAGTCGGGGTCGGGTGGTGGGTCTGGATATTTGATATAGGTGACTTCCATGGGGTCCCTGGAGTCGGGGTCATAGTCGCTGCAGTGTGGGCTGTAGGGTTGTGTGCTGTGGCTGTCCTCAGAGTCAGTGTCTGTATCGCTGTCTCTGCTGCGGCAGCTTGTGGTCGTTTCGGGGCGTGGTCTGTCGTGGTCAGTGGGCGGAGTCGTGGGCGAGTCCGATGATGAACTGGTCTGTGAGGGGGATGGTGGAAACGTGTCTCTAGTGGGCGGGGCGAGGTGTTCTGCTGCGTCTAGCAGGACATGGTGTGCATGGTTAGACTGTGTAACATATGCCTTTCGCTGGTTAATATGGAACCACGCAGTCTTTCCGTTGGGGTATTTTATCCTGTAAACTGAGGGGCTAATTTTGTCCGAAATTGAATATGGGCCGGAATATTTTGGTGCCAAAAAACTGCTGGGGTTATATACAGATAGCATTACCTGTTGCCC
The DNA here is from genome assembly GCF_902713615.1 of Scyliorhinus canicula. NCBI lineage: Eukaryota > Metazoa > Chordata > Chondrichthyes > Carcharhiniformes > Scyliorhinidae > Scyliorhinus > Scyliorhinus canicula. Next base: position 84,172,865 of record NC_052165.1, on the reverse strand, counting down.
AACCTGGAATTCTGTGGGGTGTACGGTCTTATTAAAGCAGGCTGTGCGTTGTCTGCGTCGTTTCCCTAGTTGAACTGCGGCTGCGATCTGTGCAGACCTCACAGTCTCAACTAGGTCTTTAACAGCTTTCTCATGCGTGAGGGCCGTCACTTCGGGGCTAGTCATGTCCAGTCCTAAAAGGAATTCTGTACCTTTCATAGGGCGTCCGGTCATGAGTGTGTGAGGGGTGAAACCTGTAGATGTGGAAACCGTATTTCGGATAAACATGAGTGCAAATGGGAGTACTGAATCCCATGTAGAATTGTTCTCTTGAACCATTTTCCTAAGTGTGGATTTTAGGGTCCGATTCATGCGCTTTACAATCCCGCTGGACTGTGGGTGATACGCAATACGAAAATTTTGTTTGATGCCGAATATGGTCAGGACGTTCTTCATGACACGTCCTGTGAAGTGAGATCCCTGGTCCGAATCTATACTTCTAGGTAAACCCCATCTCGTGAAGATGTGGTGGGTCAGGATCTTTGCAGCTGTCTTAGCTGTATTTGTTCTCTAGGGGAATGCCTCTACCCATTTGGTAAAGGTATCAATTACCACCAGCACGTATTTATAGCCATTCCTACAAGGGGCAATGGTCCTATAAAGTCGATCTGGAGGTTTGTCCAGGGGCCATTAACTGGTCGAGTATGCCGAAGCTGTGCCTTTTTGGAATACCTCTCCGGGTTATTCTGGGCGCAAATAAGGCAATTCTCAATGTAATGGGTTACATCGGTCCTTAGGTTAGGCCACCAATAGAGCTGCCTGAGGTGCCTCGTGGTCATGTCGATTCCTTGATGTCCGTGTCCGTCATGGAACAAGGCAATCATTTGGTTTCTGTCCTGCTGCGGGACCACACAAAGCTGGTCCTTGATGATCACACCCTCGTGTGGTCAGAGCGTGTCTAAACTTATCATACTGAGGCACAAAGTTGCCTTTAAAAATCTCCCTGAGATCCTCATCCTGTTTCGGTGCTTCTGTTAAATCCTTAATGTCAGTCTGTGAGACTTGAACTGCGCTCACAGGGGCGCTAGCTGGTGCGCTAGCTGGGGGTGTCCACAAGTGTCCTCGCCTGGAGCCTGCCTTAGCCAGTGCATCGGCTTTTACATTCCCAGGGGGGGATGACCTATGGTGGCTTCTAACTTTTATAATGCCGAAGGTCCTGTCCTTCGCTTTGTCTAGAATGTGGCGGAGCAAAGGGGCTGATGGAAGGGGTTTCCCGTCTGCGGAGACAAAACCTCGTGTCCTCCACAGGGGTAGAAAATCTGTCAAACTGTTGCAGACATATAGACTGTCCGAATATATGTCCGCCGGGCTGGGGAAAGAATCGGGGTGGTCCACTATATAAGCTATGGCCGCAATCTCTGCTGCCTGCGCGCCTAAGTGATCCTGGCAATTTTAAAGCTATTTCTTTGAGTGCGCGACCCTGCGCGTCCTCGACATAGATGCCGCATCCAGTGATACGCTCACCATCTAAAACCGTGGATGAACCGTCCACGTATATCCTTAGTGGGCCACACGTGCCTGTGTGTTGGGGGCTTTGTCTTGGGTTCCCTATCTTCCTGGGGGTTGTCTTCGCTATGAAGGGTCCTGTGTTGTGTAGGGGTGCTACAATTTCACAATCATGGGGCTGTCCTGGGTATTGGAGGTTGTCGGCTAAAAATGTGTGTGTCCGGGTCCGTTTTACCGTAATGTCGCGTCCTTGTAAAAGTAGTGTCCACCTAGCTGCCCTAATCTGGCTAACTGAACCGTCCTTCAGTCGACCATCTAGGAGTAACTGTGTGGGGGTGTGCTCGGTCAAAATGGTGATGGGGTTGAGTCCGGTGATGTAGGAGAAGTATTGCACTGCCCAGAAAACTGCTAGGAGGTGCCTCTCGCAGGCTGAAAATCCTTGTTCTACTGGGTCTAAAAGTCGGGAGGCATAAGCCACTGGTCTTAGCTGCTCGTGCCGTTCCTGAAGCAACACGGCCGAGAGGGTCAGATCTGTGCTCGCTACCTCTATTGCATAGGGGGAAAGGTGGTCTGGGACTTGCAGCGCGGGTGCTGTGCTAAGGGCTTTCTTTAACTCCTCCACAGCCTCTGTATGCTGCGGAAGCCATTCCCAGGGGGCTCCTTTCTTAAGGAGGTCTGAGAGTGGGGCTGCCTTTGTCGCGAATCCGTCGATGTGGTTCCGACAATAACCAACCAGTCCTAAGAATGACCGGAGGGCTGAAACATTCTGGGGAAGGGGCAATTTGACAATCGAATCAATTCTTTTGAATTCGATCTCGCGTTTGCCGTGTGTGATGACTGTACCCAAATACATCACTTTATTTTCCAAAATCTGGGCCTTGGGTTAACTTTACATCCAATCTCGGTTAAAAGTTCCAGGAGCTCGGCCAGAAGCGTAATGTGCTCTGACTTTGTGTCTGTCTGCAGTAGTAGGTCGTCTACATACTGTACCAGACATTCGGGGCGGGAAAATTTCTCTATACCATTCGCCAGCTGTCGGTGGAAAATGGAGGGGGAATTGTGGAATCCTTGTGGAAGGCATGTCCACGTATACTGTTGTGCTTTGAATGTGAAGGCAAATTTGTACTGGCACGCCTTTGCCAATGGGATTGACCAGAAGCCGTTGCTAATGTCCAATACCGTGAAATATTTGGAGTTGAGTCCCTGTTTGAGCATGGTCTCGGGACTTGTTGCTACCGTGGGGGCTACTGCTGGGGTTACTTTATTGAGCTCCCGATAATCAATGGTCAGACGCCATGATCCGTCGGGCTTTCTCACTGGCCAAATAGGGGCATTATTGGTGGAGGCTACTGTTCTAAGTACCCCTTGCTCCAATAAGCTACCTATTACCTTCTCTATTTCTCCCTCTGCTTCTAGGGGAAATCTGTATTGTTTCTGTGGTCGGGGGTCGGGTCCGGTAACGTGAATTTGTCCAGTCATTCTGCCGCAGTCGTGCCGGTGACTGGTAAATGCTGTCCTGTGTTTGTGTAATACTGCCTTTGCTTGTCTGTCCGTGTTTAGTGCAGTTAGGTCAAATGAATAGTCGCCTACTGCGCTAATCCGATTAGCGTACACTCCTACTGTGAGAGTAGCGGGTGCTCTGTCTGATCTTGCCATTCGCCAGAAACACTGGTTAACTGGGTCGAACGACAGGCTATGGGCATTCATAAAATCTATCCCCAGTATGTGTTCTGCTGTCCGGGGAAGATTTACTAGAACAACTGGGTGTCTGGTGGAAATGTTCCCTTGCTGGATTGCTACGGGTGCTGTAATGTGTCCCTGCTGCGAGTGTCCTGTGAAACCGCTAAGTGTGATGGTGGAGGTGGTCGGCCACGTGTCTGCCTGTGCCGTGGTGGTGGAATTAATCGTGGTGCGGGACCCTCCTGTGTCCCAAAGTAACTCTATGGGCTTCCCTCTAACCTTAGCTGTGACTACCGGTCTTCCGGATTGATCCCAAAGAGTGTCTCAGACCCAAGTGGGGGAGCCCGAACACCGTCAGTCCGTCCCGTCCACATTGGTCTGTCCTGACTGGATCCCTATGCTATGGATCGGCTTTGCTTTGCTTCTATTCAGAGTGCCTATCTGCTGGCCTCTCTGTGATCTCTGGGGTGCATTGCATTCCTTAGCCCAATGTCCTAACTGGCCACAGTTGTAGCATTCCTGCGACTTCTGTGGAGGGCTGTTCTTTCCTTCATTTACCCATGCGGGGTTTTTGTGCGCTCTCACTGCCTGAATGTCCGCTGCAGCCTGAGCTTCTGGGGATTTCACTTTGCCTCTGCCCTGAACTGATTGCTCCCAAGCGCGGGACAATCTTTTCAGGACCCACTTCTCATTATGGGCCTCTTCTGAGGGGTCATAACTGTTGCAAGCACTCTGTCCTGCATCTGTGGCATGGGAAATTATGGTGCGCGTCCATTTAACCATGTTTTCACGGTTCAAATGGGCTCTATTTAAATCGCCGAAAACTGCGTTAAAATGGATCCACAGCCTTCCTGCAAATGCTGTGGGGTGCTCGGTTTTCTTTTGTCGGCACTTGTTAAGTCTTTCGACTGGGTCACCTCGGTTATACCCTATGGCATCTAAAATGGAGGTGTGCATTTCCTCTAGGGTGCCTCCGCCAACGTTCTGTGGGTCGGGGTGGGCTGCTACAACTGATTGGTCTAAACTCAGAACCGTGAGCTTAACCTGCTCTCTCTCGTCCTCGTCCAGGTACATGGTTGCCTGTTGTTTCACTTTCGCGAAAAATTGGTGGGGGTCTGCGGTGGGGAGAAACGGAGTGATCTTCTCACACGCGTCCCTGAGTTGGGTTACAGTTAAGGGGGTGGCGTAGGTGATATCGGGTGTGCCTTCTGTGGTCGCTTTCCTTTGGGTGGTGACTGGATTCATTTGTGCGGTAACTATCTGGTCTGTGGGGGGTTGGGGTGCTTGTCTTTTCTGCTGCGCTGCTGGCGCACATGTTCCCTGAACATAACGCTGCGCTGTCTCGCTTAATTCCTGCCAGTCTGGGGCATTCTCCTCATCTGGCTTTGTTCCAAAGGTACTTTGAAACCCAAGTTGCACGTCCTGATAGGCCTTTTCGTACTGGGTCTGGGAACTGCTGAGATGGGCTAGACAAGACTGATGTGCCCTCTTGGCATCATCCACGTCTCTACCTTTCTCTGCCAGCTTCCCTCTAAGTTCCATATTCTCTTTCTCGATGTCCCTGACATCCACTTTGCTCATCCGATTTCTCTCTTCTAATTCTGCCCGGAGCGTCTGAACGACCTCCTCTGAGCCTCGCAATTGTGCCAAACAGGACACGATTGCCATCGGCTTGCGTGCTTTACTAAGGTTTTTCTTATGAATTTGAGAGAGGTTCTCCCACCAAGTATGTCCTATACTTCCGGTACCTGTCTCCTCATTCATACAGAACTCTTTCCAAAGGGGCCATCCCTTTCCTTGCAGATACTTGCGGAGTTCCAGCTCCCACACGGGACACTGACCTACTCGGCTACTGCTGGTCGCTGATTTCTTTACTCAGATTTCTAATTCAAATTTCAGGGTCCTCGACGGAGTGGGGGTTCCACTTGTAACCGCGTCCCACCAGAGTCGCCACTAAATGTTGCACGTTTTACTTGAGTGTGTTACGCGTTTTATTGGAGTGTATTAACACGCCTCCGTTTAAAGGCCGTGTGCTTAACACTACTACAGCTCTGTGTATGTAATTCTGCTCGGAATCGCCAGGTGCCGTATTTAGACACCTCACAAGTATATCAAGGTCAGGTTCAAAGTAATAAATCTGTACACCGATTAGTAAGTTCAAACGATTGATATTTATTATAACAAATATAATAAATACACATGCATACGCTAAAGACTAATACTTATTTCTACTATTAAACGACTAAATACTTATCTAAGTAGGAACCAGCAAGGTCAGGGGACAAGGCCTTTGTTCCTTTCTGGACTGCACCTTCTGTTCACTAATAGTCGGCAAGAGTATAAGCAATGCCTGGGTCACGTAGCGAGCGTTGTTTTGGCACTTACTGAACGATGGCTGATGCTCAACGGCCGGTGATGAAAGACAGGATCTGGAGGCTGGGGTCGGAGTCGGGATGCAACAGCCTAGGCCGGAGTCTGGAAGCAACAGACTGAATCATGTGCTTGACCTTCTTTTTATAGGTCCTAGAGGTCCGTGCCCCTTGGGGCGGGCTCTTTCACCTGCCAGGTATCGATTGGGCCTTCTCCCAATCGATATTTTCCAAACCCCCCAATCTGAGGGTCGCTTCTCGATGGGTGGGGCGGTCTCTATGGTGCTTTGTGATGGATACTTATGGTGCCGTTTCGTCTGGGCGTCCACTCAAAGTATCCATTCAAACCTAAATGTTTCTATTGTGTGGGCCTAGATCTGGATCACCTCATTACTATGCAAATCGTTGTTGCCATTTACACCTTTAGCTGAGATCCTGCACCTGGCCATAAACTGGTTTCTGTACGTGCAGAATGCAAATTAGCCTTCTGCAAACTGCTTGTCCTTGCTAAGACTGTTTTCTCCCTGCAGCCTTAGCAGTTCTCCAATTTGTAGCCCAGTGTCCATCTTAGGTGGCTACAAAACCTGTTCTTGTGGTTCTGACAGCAGTTCACAGGCGCAACCTACATTAGTCGTACCTCAACACTTTTGTCTTAGAACAAAGAAAAAGTACAGCACAGGAACAGGCCCTTCGGCCCTCCAAGCCTGCGACAATCCAGATCCTCTTCTACAACTGTCGCCTATTTTCTAAGGATCTGTATCCCTCTGCTCCCTGCCCATTCAAGTATCTGTCTAGATACATCTTAAATGATGCTATTATGCCCGCCTCTACCACCTCCGCCGGCAATGCGTTCCAGGCACCCACCACCCTCTGCATAAAGAACTTTCCACGCATATCTCCCTTAAACTTTTCCCCTCTTACCTTTAACTCGTGACCACCAGTAATTGAGTCCCCCGCTCTGGGGGAAAAAACTTCATGCTATCCACCCTGTCTATACCCTGCCTATACCTCTCATGATTTTGTAGACATCAATGAGGTCCCCCCTCAACCTCCGTCTTTCTAACGAAAATAATCCTAATCTACTCTGCCTCTCTTCATAGCTAGCGTCCTCCATACCAGGCAACATCCTGATGAACCTCTTCTGCACCTACTTACAAAGCATCCACATCCTTTTGGTAATGTGGCGACCAAAACTGTATGCAGTATTCCAAATGTGGCCGAACCAAAGTCTTATACAACTGTGACATGACCTGCCAACTCTTGTACGCAATACCCCGTCCGATGAAGGAAAGCATGCCGTCTGCCTTCTTGACTACTCTATCGACCTGCGCAGCCACCTTCAGGGTACAATGGACCTGAACTCCCAGATCTCTCTGTACATCAATTTTCCCCAAGGCTTTTTCATTTACCGTATAATTCGCTCTTGAATTGGAAAATGCATCACCTCGCATTTGCCCGATTGAACTCCATCGGCCACTTCTCTGCCCAACTCTCCAATTTATCTATATTCTGCTGTATTCTCTGACAGTCCCCTTCACTATCTGCTACTCCACCAATCTTAGTGTCATCTGTAAACTTGCTAATCAGACCACCTATACCTTCCTCCAGATCATTTATGTATATTAGAAACAACAGTGGTCCCAGCATGGATCCCTGTGGAACACTACTGGTCACAGTTCTCCATTTTGAGAAACTCCCTTCCACTACTACTCTCTGTCTCCTGCTGCCCAGCCAGTTCTTTATCCATCTAGCTTGTACACCCTGGACCCCATGAGACTTTACTTTCTCCATCAGCCTACCATGGGGATCCTTATCAAGCGCCTTACTGAATTCCATGTGTATGACATCTACAGCCCTTCCCTCATCAATCAACTTTGTCACTTCCTCAAAGAATTCTATTAAGTTGGTGAGACATGACCTCCCCTGCACAAAACCATGTTGCCTATCACTGATGAGTCCATTTTCTTCCAAATGGGAATAGATCCTATCCCTCAGTATTCTCTCCAGCAGCTTCCCTACCACTGACTTCAGGCTTACCAGTCTATAATTACCTGGATTATCCCTGCTACCTTTCTTAAAAAAGAGGACAACATTAGCAATTCTCCAGTCCTCCGGTAGCTCACCCGTGTTCAAGGATGCTGCAAAGATATCTGTTGAGTCCCCAGCTATTTCCTCTCTCACTTCCCTCAGTAACCTGGGATAGATCCCATCCAGACCTGGGGACTTGTCCACCTTAATGCCTTTTAGAATACCCAACACATCCCCCTCCTTATGCCGACTTGACGTAGAGTAATCAAACATCTGTCCCTAACCTCAACATCTGTTATGTCCCTCTCAGTGAATGCCGATACAAAGTACTCGTTAAGAATCTCACCCATTTTCTCTGACTCCATGCATAATTTTCCTCCTTTGTCCTTGAGTGGGCCAATCCCTTCTCTAGTTACCCTCTTGCTCCTTGCATGTGAACAAAAGGCTTTGAGATTTTCCTTATCCCTGTTTGCTAAAGATATTTCATGACCACTTTTAGCCCTCTTGATTCCTCGTTTCAGATTGGTCCTACATTCCCGATATTCTTCCAAAGCTTCTGTCTTCAGTTGCCTAGACCTTGTGTATGCTCCTTGTTCCGCTTAGCTAGTCTCACAATTTCACCTGTCATCCATGGTTCCCTAATCTTGCCATTTCTGTCCCGCATTTTCGCAGGGACATGTCTGTCCTGCACTCTAATCAGCTTCTCTTTAAAAGCTTCCCACATAGGGGCAGCAGGGTAGCATGGTGGTTAGCATAAATGCTTCACAGCTCCAGGGTCCCAGGTTCGATTCCCGGCTGGGTCACTGTCTGTGTGGAGTGTGCACGTCCTCCCCCTGTGTGCGTGGGTTTCCTCCGGGTGCTCCGGTTTCCTCCCACAGTCCAAAGATGTGTGGGTTAGGTGGATTGGCCATTCTAAATTGCCCGTAGTGTCCTAATAAAAAAAAGTAAGGTTAAGGGGGCGGGGGGGGGGGGGGGGGGTTGTTGGGTTATGGGTATAGGGTGGATACGTGGGTTTGAGTAGGGTGATCATGGCTCGGCACAACATTGAGGGCCGAAGGGCCTGTTCTGTGCTGTACTGTTCTATGTTCTATACCAAATGTGGATTTCCCTTCAAACAGCTGTTCCCAATCCACATTCCCCAGCTCCTGCCGAATTTTGGTATAGTTGGCCTTCCCCCAATTTAGCACTCTTCCTTTAGGACCACTCTCGTCTTTGTCCATGAGTATTCTAAAACTTGTGATCACTATTCCCAAAGTCATCCCCATCTTGCCAGGCGATGGCCAATATTTATCTGAGACAGTGGTGGTGGAAGCAGCTCTGTTGTTTTCCTTAGCTTGTGTAAGTTGGCCATGCTTCACCACTGGCAGGGAGGTGGTTGAGAAGAAGAGCTTTGTGTTTCCACTTTATTTGTTATCCATACATCTGTGGCCTTGGCAAACCCTGATTTCAGAATCATGTGTCAGGTTGCTAGTAAATGTTGATCCAGGCATATGATGTTTCACCAGAGCTGGTCATCAACCTGAGATTTTAACTCTGTTTCTCCGTCCTTTGCTGCTTGATCTCTTGAGCGTTTTCAGTTTTATTTCAGATTTTTGGCATTGGCAGAATTTACTTATGTACAAGGGAAACATATTTTTTTCCCTGATTTTCACCCCACCCCAGGAAGCTGAAGAGGTTACTTCAAGTCGAAATTTTATTCTCTTGTCATTTTCATTTCCAGGATATATGAAATGGAGAAGCGACTCAAGACTCCAGAACTTTTCAAATTTCCATATTTTGAGGCAATTTGTTGGTATGTGGCAAACAGCCTTCAGGAAACACTAAAAGGTAGAGGAACCTAATGAGAATCGAAGAACAAAATATCATATTTAATTATTTCTGTGATGCATAAAATTTTAGCACACTCTTCCACTCTTGTTAGTCAAGGACAGTATTACGGTGGATGAGAGGACATTTGATGAGGACTCGAATACTGAAGTAGTATGGGCTGAGTTAAGAAACAGGAAAGGAGAAGTCACCCTGTTAGGGGTTTTCTATAGGCCACCGAAAAGTTTCAGAGATGCAGAGGAAACGATTGCAAAGATGATTCTGGATAGGAGCGAAAGTAACAGGGTAGTTGTTATGGGGGACTTTTAACTTTCCAAATATTGACTGGAAACACTATAGTTCGAGTACTTTAGATGGGTCCGTTTTTGTCCAATGTGTGCAGGAAGGTTTCCTGATGCAGTATGTAGATAGGCCAACGAGAGGCGAGGCCATATTGGATTTGGTACTGGGTAATGAACCAGGACAGGTGTTAAATTTGGAGGTAGGTGAGCACTTTGGTGATCGTGACCACAATTCGATTACGTTTACTTTAGTGATGGAAAGGGATAGGTATATACCGCAAGGCAAGAGTCATATCTGGGGGAAAGGCAATTATGATGCGATGAGGCAAGACTAAGGATGCATCGGCTGGAGAGGAAAACTGCAGGGGATGGGCACAATGGAAATGTGGAGCATGTTCAAGGAACAGCTACTGATAAGTATGTACCTGTTAGGCAGGGAGAAAGTGGTCGAGCGAGGGAACCGTGGTTTACTAAAGCAGTTGAAACACTTGTCAAGAAGAAGAAGGCGGCTTATGTAAAGATGAGATGTGATGGTTCAGTTAGGGCGCTTGAGAGTTACAAGTTAGCTAGGAAAGCTCTAAAGAGAGAGCTAAGAAGAGCCAGGCGAGGACATGAGAAGTCTTTAGCAGGTAGGATCAAGGATAACTATAAAGCTTTCTATAGATACGTCAGGAATGAAAGAATGACTAAGGTAAGAGTAGGGCCAGTCAAGGACAGTAGTGGAAGATGTGCGTGGAGTCCGAGGAGATAGGAGAGGTGCTAAATGAATATTTTTTGTCTGTATTCACACAGGAAAAAGACAACGTTGTCGAGGAGAATACTGAGATACAGGCTATTGGACTAGAAGGGCTTGAGGTTCCGAAGGAGGAGGTGGTAGCAATTCTGGAAAGTGTGAAAATAGACAAGTCCCCTGGGCCGGATGGGATTTATTCTAGGATTCTCTGGGAAGCTAGGGAGGAGATTGCTGAGCCTTTGGCTTTGATCTTTAAGTCATCTTTGTCTACAGGAATAGTGCCAGAAGACTGGAGGATAACAAATGTTGTCCCTGCATTTGGAGTAATGCGTGCAGTTCTGGTCGCCACATTATAGGAAGGATGTGGAAACATTGGAAAGGTTACAGAGGAGGTTTACAAGGATGTTGCCTGGTATGGAGGGAAGATCTTACGAGGAAAGGCTGAAGGACTTGAGGCTATTTTCGTTAGAGAGAAGAAGGTTAAGAGGTGACTTAATTGAGGCATACAAGATCAGAGGATTAGATAGGGTGGACATTGAGAGCCTTTTTCCTCGGATGGTGATGTCCTGCATGAGGGGACATAGCTTTAAATTGAGGGGAGATAGATATAGGACAGATGTCAGAGGTAGGTTCTTTACTCAGAGAGTAGTAAGGGCGTGGAATGCCCTGCCTGCAACAGTAGTGGACTCGCCAACGCTAAACGCATTCAAATGGTCATTGGATAGGCATATGGACGATAAGGGAATAGTGTAGAGGAACTTTAGAGGGGTTTCACAGGGCAGTGCAACATCGAGGGCCGATGGGCCTGTACTGCGCTGTTATGTTCTATGTTCTACTGGTGAAATTGTGAAAGCTTTATTGTGCCACAGCAATGGAAGTGTTCACATTTCCAAACTACGGCCGTGAAATTTAGGGGAGCATTTTGGCAACTGATAATATCTCTGCTAAAAGTTGACAATATGAGCACCTTGTTGATCTCTAAAATTCTCCCCTTAATTGAAAATTCTTGAACTGTTTGATTTATTTGGCGAGCATTAAATTTTGTTAGGGTTTATGAATGTGCAGGATCTCTAGATTCACATTTGATGCAGAGAAGTATGAGATAGTATACTCTGAGAGGAGAAATATACACTAAATGGTGACATTTTATAAGGAACAGGGAGATTGACTCTGATACAGAGAATTTTAGAGAACATCTTGCTATTTATAGGATCCCAAATTCAATAGATGGGACATTGCTCAACAGACTACATGGATAACCAAATCAAAACAAACAATGAGTTAAGCAACAGGTTTAAGTATCTTGCCTTTGGCATCTAGAGGCTGTCTGAGAAATTCACAAAGATAATACTGGGGGAAGAGACTTTTATTGGAAATACAGGTTAGATAAAGACCAGGTCAAATTGCATGTTTTATTTCTAAGGATTAATAGGGAGTGTGCTATGGAGTGGTTTGTTGGACAGTATGTCAGTTCTCCATCTTTTTTATTGAAACATTTTCTTACAAATGATTTAATGGTTAAAAAATAGTTGGTATTGTCTTTTGTGGCAAAATTACTTTTGAATTTTTTGATTGTGTGTTTAGAAATGAGAGAGGATCGCAGTCAACCTCAGGAATATCTCGTGGAAGGAATCAAGGCACTAATCCCTGCACTTAAACACTGGATTCAGAAAGAGGTAACAGAGCTTTATTAAAGGTACAGATTAAATAGATATATAGCGAAAGTCAGGCAAGACTACGAAAAGAAGTAGAATTGATGACAATGCAACTAGAATAGAGACAAAGTTTCTGAACTCAAAACTTTATAGAGGGAGGAAGTTTACCAACAAGAGAAGGGAACAGAAGGAAGCTTTCCAAAGAGAATGGAAAGAGACAAAGAAGAAAGTGTGAACTGGAAAGCAAGTAGCGGCACCCTGTAAAATAATACGCGCAAGCAGTCAGGAAAAATCGCTCGAGACAAACAAAGCTAAAAAGGGCAGGAGAATGGCAGTCAGGATCTGTACGAATACAGGGAACCCAGAATGGTTCAAAGGTCTTAAAGGGGCAGCTGAGCCAGTAAGGGTTGGAGTAGCTAGGAAAGGGCTACTTGGAATCAAAGAGACAAGGAACACACAGTCAAAGTCTGCAGTAACGCAGAGAGCTGGAGTGTGTTCAGAAAAGGTGACAGAACCAGTGAGGGTTGGAGTTAATGAACAACTTCTTGAATTTGAAAAGGCCAAGATAAGGTCTGTGAAGTTCCTCCAAAGATCCAGATGAGACCTGTGGATTTTGAGCCAGGCAAAGAGGATGACCAGGAAATTGAGTTTTTTTTCCATAGAATTTACAGTGCAGTAGGAGGCCATTCTGCACCGGCTCTTGGAAAGAACACCCTACCCTTACCCACCTAACCTGCACATCTTTGGACTGTGGGAAGAAACCGGAGCACCTGGAAGAAACCCATGCACACATGGGGAGAATGTGCAGACACCGCACAGACAGTGACCCAAGCCGGGAATCGAATCTGGGACTCTGGAGCTGTGAAGCAATTGTGCTATCCACAATGCTACCGTGCTGCCCAAAGTTGTGGGTACAACAGGGACCCAGACAAATTCTGAGACAAAAAAGAGGACCGAGAGAGAGCTACAGAGTTAAAAGGACCAAATCCTTGCTATGGAAGCAGTGCAGCGAAGGTTTATGAGGCTGATTCCTGGAATGGTGGGACTGTCATATGATTAGAGACTAAGCCGGTTAGGATTATATTCATTGAAGTTTAGAAGAGTAAGAGGGGTTCTCATGGGCACGTATAAAATTGTAACAGGATTAGACAGGATAGATTCAGAAAGAATACCCAATGGTGGGGGAGCCCAGAACTAGGGGTCATAGTTTGAGGATAAGGGTTAAACCTTTTAGGACTGAGGTGAGGAGAAATTTCTCAATCCAGAGAGTGGTGAATCTGGAGAATACGCTACCACAGAAAGTAGTTGAGTCCAAAATGTTGTGTCATTTCAAGAAGGAATTAGATAGAGCACTTGCGGCTAAAGGGATCAAGGGATATGGGGGAAGAGGTGGGATCTGGATATTGAACTTGATAATCAGCCATGATAATGAATGATGGAGCTGGCTTGAAGGGTTGATTGGTCTCCTTCTATTTTCGATGTTTCTAAGACAGGCCAGCAATATTAAGAGGTTATTTCGAGGCCTGTAAAGATTAAAAAGAGACAAAAGAAGTGGACCAATGATCGAATTGGCGATAGTTTCATGGCTGAATGAGGGAGTTCCTAAGCTGTGAAGCACATAGTGAGGGCGATGTCTCACCCAGTTGAAGAGCCGTTTCGCATCTCTGCCATTTGTGTTCCCCACTATTAACTTCTCGGGTTCATCTTTTATGTACCTGCAAAAGCTTTTGCTATCCTTTTTCATATTTTGTGCTAGTTTTTTTTCATAATTTACCTTCGTTTTTTTAATTACTTTTTTAGAATTTGTTTATGTTTACAAGTTTCCCAATATTCCAGCCTGCCTTTGGGCTTTGCAATATGATATAACTTAATTTTGTCTTGATAATGTCCTTGACCTCCTTGTTTAGTCATGGATGTTTTTTACTCCTCTTGCTCCTCCTCCAAAGAATTGCAGGTTAGGTGAATTGGCTAAATTGCCCTTAGTGTCCAAAAAAGATTAGGAGGTTTGGGTTATGGGGATAAGGTAGAAGTGAGGGCTTAAAGTGGGTCGGTGCAGACTCGATGGGCCGAATGGTGTCCTGCACTGTATATTCTATGTTCTATGTTGTTCCAATTTTTCTTCCTCACTGGGATATATTTTATTGTGAGGAATTGAGTATGTCCTTCAACAAATGTCCTGTCGTTTAACCTTCCTGCCCAGTCTGTAGGGCCAAATCTGTACTCAAGCTATCTAATTTCCTTTGTTCAATTCCAGAAAACTGCAAAATACACATTCATTTCATCTGCCATCTCCTTGTTTTTCATTATTAATTCCCCAGACTCACTTTCGATGGGACTAACTTCAATTTTTAAATAAACTGTTTACTCTGCTTTTATATTTCTGGATGGCTTTCTCTCCTTACTAATCTTTTAGTCATCCTTTGCTGTTCCTTACATTGTGTCTTCTGACCTGCCACCTGTTTTTCACAATTAAATATTTTTTCTAGTTAATCAAGGATGGTGGGTCTGACCCATGTTGGAATACATCTATTCTTTGTATTCTGAAATCTAATTCACTTTTGCCAGCTCCACTTTCTTGCCCACATAATTGCCCTATTTCAGTTTAGATTGAGTCCCTTCGACCTAAAACTGAACAAAATTCAATTAAATGGCCACTACTATCAAGGACAATTATTATCTTGCACAATACCAGGTTTTGTAAATTCTGCTCTCTGCTTGCCTCCAGAATATGCTGTTCTATCCCAAAAAGGTTTAGTGAACTTCTTCAGCTACCTTTGTCCATCTGACTTTTACACTTTATATTGTTGCAACACCCTGGGCTAGGGTGGGTTCCTGCCCCCCTTGACCTAGAGTTGTAACACAATTTAATAATTCTTGGAAAAATACCCAAAGTTGTTAGCCCTTAGCTGCCCAATAATTACAGTCACCAGGTTTGCGAGTTTAAGCACCATCACTTTTTATTTGTAACAAGAACTATAATGCAATGCACAGCAAATACAACCTGTTAACTACTATCTAATTCCTAATATCCCACTTTAACTTGCCCTCACCCTCTATATATGCACACATAGGACGGACAAATACAGAGGGGGGGAAAGGGGGTGAAAATAATAAGTAAAAGGAAAGAGTCTCTGTTTCAGATGTCTGCCTTTAAGCACAACTTCTTTCAAAGTAAGCTTTCAGATCCAGGTCTCTGTTTGCTGCCGATAATGGTTTCACTGTAGGTTAATTCATTCATGTTCTCCGTAGGTTCAGAAATACATCAACTCGCAGCCTTTCTGGAGAGAGAGAGAAAAGGGAGCAGGTCCTTGTCACTGTGTCTAGGTCTCAACTCTCATCTCTAGAAATCAACCCATTCAGGCAAGATCCAATCACCACCTGTTACCGTGCAGAATTCAGCTTTATGGCCAATTCTTTGATTACCAACTGGCCAATCTAGAACAAAGAAAATTACAGCACAGGAACAGGCCCTTCGGCCCTCCCAGCCTGCACCGATCCAGATCCTTTATCTAAATCTGTCGCCTATTTTCCAAGGATCTACTTCCCTCTGTTCCCCGCCCGTTCATATATCTGTCTACATTCATCTTAAATGATGCTATCGTGCTCGCCTCTACCACCTCTGCTGGTAAAGCATTTCAGGCACCCACCATCCTCTGCGTAAAAAAACTTTCCACGCACATCTCCCTTAGACTTTCCCCCTCTCACCTTGAAATCGTGACCCCTTGTAATTGACACCCCCACTCTTGGGAAAAAGCTTGTTGCTATCCACCCTGCCCATACCTCTCATAATTTTGTGGACCTCAATCAGGTCCCCCTTCAACCTCTGTCTTTCCAACGAAAACAATCCTAATCTACTCAACCTTTCTTCATAGCTAGCACCCTCCATACCAGGCAACATCCTGGTGAACCTCCTCTGCACCCTCTCTGCACCCTCTCTAAAGCATCCATATCCTTCTGGTAATGTGGCGACCAGAACTGCACGCTGTATTCCAAATGTGGCCTAACCAAAGTCCTAGACAACTGTAACATGACCTGCCAACTCTTGTACTCAATACCCCATCCGATGAAGGCAAGCATGCTGTATGCCTTCTTGACCACTCTTATCGACCTGCGTTGCCACCTTCAGGGTACAATGGACCTGAACTCCCAGATCTCTCTGTACATCAATTTTCCCCAGGACTCTTCCATTGACCATATAGTCCGCTCTTGAATTTGATCTTCCAAAATGCATCACCTCGTATTTGCCTGGATTGAACTCCATCTGCCATTTCTCTGCCCAACTCTCCAATCTATCTATATTTTACTGTATTCTCTGACAGTCCTCCTCGCTATCTGCAACTCCACCAATCTTAGTATCACCTGCAAATTTGCTAATCTAACTGATTCTCATCACATCCCTTGAGAACCACAAAGTCCTGCATCTGCTGTCCAAAGCACTGTATTCTATGTTGCAACTTCTTGAATTCTTCATTCTCTCTGCGGCTTGACTTTAAGGTAACATGCCCATTAAGCATCCATGGATCAAATATGGTAGCGACAAAAATAAGGAAAAGGGGAATAAGGGAATCAGCTGGAAGGACCTGTTATAACCTGCCTGAATGCTATTGGCTGGGGACTATTGGGTATCCCGTTCCTGTTAGTGAGTATGAGCTGCCCCAATGAGGAGGGCTGAGAAATCATTAGCAGTTTCACCTGCATAAATAGAGCTGGTCAGCGTGGTACTATCTAGAGCAGCGTTTTTCAAACTTTTCTTCCGTTGACCCATTTTTACCAACTGGCCAACCTTCGCGACCCATGCTGGCCAACCTGCGTGACCCACCATTTTCTCTTACCTTGTTTGTTGCTGACAGAAATTGAGGAAATGGTTTTGGGTCATTTGGCCCCCCCCGAACTTCGAAAAAACAAGGCTGCGAGGCTGCGACCACATAACAAAATAAATGCGGCTGCACTGCGCATGTGTGCCCGATCATTGGTGTGCATCTGTGCACTGCTGATCGTGCACACATGTGCAGTATGGCTGAATTTTTTAAATCTGTTCCGGGCCATTTTGAAGGCCGCTGGCAGCTGGCATTATTAAAAGCCGGCTGCTGTGGCTGTTATGTGTAATGACGACTCCGCAATCCTCCCGACACCCGCCCGCGACCCACCTGCAGTCACGCCCTGAGTTTGACAATGCCTGATCTAGAGGAGTGAAGCAGTGGTGAAGTATTACTGCTGCTGTATATATGTAATTGTAAATATAGTTACAGTAGTCCCCCTTTATAACGCGGGTGTTGGGGTCCAAGACAGCCACCCGCGTTGCATCCGAGCCGCGGATATCCACGATGGGGGTTTTAAATTTATTTATTAAATTTATTTTAAAATCTATGCTAGCACACAAATGTGAGGTTATCCATTTTGGTAGGAATAACAGCAAACGGGATTATTATTTAAACGATAAAATATTAAAGCATGCCGCTGTTCAGAGAGACTTGGGTGTGCTAGTGCATGAGTCACAGAAGGTTGGTTTACAAGTGCAACAGGTGATTAAGAAGGCAAATGGAATTTTGTCCTTCATTGCTAGAGGGATGGAGTTTAAGACTAGGGAGGTTATGTTGCAATTGTATAAGGTGTTAGTGCGGCCACACCTGGAGTATTGTGTTCAGTTTTGGTCTCCTTACTTGAGAAAGGACGTACTGGCGCTGGAGGGTGTGCAGAGGAGATTCACTAGGTTAATCCCAGAGCTGAAGGGATTGGATTATGAGGAGAGGTTGAGTAGACTGGGACTGTACTCGTTGGAATTTAGAAGAATGAGGGGGGATCTTATAGAAACATTTAAAATTATGAAGGGAATAGATAGGATAGATGCGGGCAGGTTGTTTCCACTGGCGGGTGACAGCAGAACTAGGGGACATAGCCTCAAAATAATGGGAAGTAGATTTAGGACTGAGTTTAGGAGGAACTTCTTCACCCAAAGGGTTGTGAATCTATGGAATTCCTTGCCCAGTGAAGCAGTTGAGGCTCCTTCATTACATGTTTTTAAGGTAAAGATAGATAGTTTTTTGAAGAATAAAGGGATTAAGGGTTATGGTGTTCGGGCCGGAAAGTGGAGCTGAGTCCACAAAAGATCAGCCATGATCTAATTGAATGGCGGAGCAGGCTCGAGGGGCCAGATGGCCTACTCCTGCTCCTAGTTCTTATGTTCTTATGTTCTTATGTTCCCATTGAGAGTCTACGGGGGGCGGGGGGAGAGGTCAGACCCCCGTAGACTCACAATGGGAAGCGCTAGCATAGCTTTTTAATTAAATTTAAAACCCCCATCGTGGATCTAATTCAAACAGTGTCAATTTCAGCGGCCGGAGAGGGAAGCTGCTCTCTCACTGAAACAATCAGCCGGCCGCTGAAATTGACACTGCCGGCTGCTCTCTCCCTCCAATCAGAAACATTAAAACTTTTTGGATTGGAGGGAGAGAGCAGCCGGCAGTGTCAATTTCAGCGGCCGGCTGATTGTTTCAGTGAGAGAGCAGCTTCCCTCTCCGGATCAAAGTGAGCCGGCTGCTGAAATTGACACAACTGACAGTTGGGGTCCATAAGCCCCCCCGCGGTATATCGCGAACCGCGGTATTGCGGAGCGCGGTATAACGGGGGACTACTGTATTTCTTTTGACTCCACAAATTTGTGCTTGATTCTTCATGAGCCTCACAAAACTGGCACAACGTCCCGCACAATGATTGAGAAGATGCGTTTGTATTTGAGCACGCATGGCCTCCCTGAGGTGCTCGTCACGGACAACGGCACTCCTTTCACAAGTGAGGAGTTTGCGGGGATCATGAAGATGAACAGCATACGCCAGGGGTGGGCAAACTACGGCCCGCGGGCCGCATGCGGCCCGACAATGGTTTTTATGCGGCCCATCAATGAGGTGCCCGGAATCATAACCGCCATTTTTGAAAAGCCGCCGGGGAAATGCCGCTGAAGTAAATGCGCTTATTGAATAAGCGCATTTACTTCAGCGGCTTTTCCCCGGCGGCTTTTCAAAAATGCCGGTTATGATTCCGGGCACCTCATTGACGGGCCGCATAAAAACGCGCCTAGTGGGGTGGATGAGTGGGGCTGTCTCATTGGTCGGTTTAGTTGGGTGTGCGACCAATAGGAGTCCAGGTTACAAACAATAAGCCTTATTATTGTTTGTAACCTGGACTCCTATTGGTCGCACACCCAACTAAACCGACCAATAAGGCAGCCCCACTCATCCACCCCACTACGCGCGTTTTTATCATTGACTCGGCTAGGCTGTGCTTCTGTCAGTGTTAAGGATCAGCACAAGCAACTTGACACCTGATTTCAACAAACTGGTAAATGACTGCAGTCAGATGCATCATTCTCATTGACATTGTTCTGTTACTTACTGAGTTACTTTGTTTTTCAAATAAATGTGCTTTTTTTTTTCTTTAAAGACCTTTTATTTTGGCTATTTAAAATATTAATTATTTCACTTAATATGCTATGCGGCCCTTTAAAATTGTGAATTTCTGAATGTGGCCCTTGCACGGAAAAGTTTGCCCACCCCTGGCATACGCCATATCCGCACCGCTCCGTATCACCCGGCTTCCAATGGGTTGGCCAAGTGCTCAGTGCAGACGTTCAAATGGATCCTCAAGAAACAGTCTTCCGTGTCCACGGTCAGTAGACTGGCTTGTTTCTTGTTTTCTTACAGGACCACTCCGCACGTGGTGACTGGGGTAGCTCCCGCGGAACTTCTAATAGGCCGCAGATTTCGTACCCGCCTCAGCGTGGTTTTCCCGGACATTGGCGTGAAAGTACACCAAATTCTGGAACGGCAGGGGCATGACCCTTCTCGGCATCGGCCAATCTCACAGTTTGCACGCGGTGACCTGGTGTTTATTTGGAATTTTGCTGGTGGTGACCAGTGAGTCCCCAGTGTTGTCTTTTGACGAAAGGGCCCGATCTCTTACCAGGTGCAATCCCAGGGTCGGATTCAACGCAGGCATTTGGACCACGTTCAGTCCAGAAGGCCGCCTCTTCCACGGATTCCCCACCCCCGGTGATCACATCCTCAGCTACAGTGACCACCAGATTCGGACACAGTGGAGGTTCATCCTTGCGATCTTCCTCTGGTGCCACACTCCCAACCTGCTCGAGTCGTTGCAGAACCTCATGGAGATACGGGCGCTGAGATGGTGGAGGATTTGGACTCTGAGTCAGCGATGGGCACACAGGATGCCTCTGAGGAGAGGTGCTCGATCCCATTGTTGCAGATGTACAGCTGTTATGCCGTTCATCTTTGAAGAGCCATTCGCCTTCTGGTTACGCGCCGCCCGATCTAGCGCCTCTTGCGAATGATGTCCGGCCTACGGTAAAACGAGTCCGATGCCCTCCTTCGCAGAGCATAGAACAGTACAGCACAGTACAGGCCCTTCGGCCCACAATGTTGTGCCAACCATTTATCCTAATCTAAGATCAGCCTAATCTACACCCCTTCAATTTACTGCTGTCCATGTGCCTGTCCAAGAGTTGCTTAAATGTCCCTAATGACGACTTCCGGTGGCGGCGATGTCCGAGTGAGCCGCACATTCGGTGGGCTCTCACTCCGGCGGGGCGGAACAGCTGATTCCCCGCGATAGCGGGACCACGGGGGCGGCAGAAAAGCTGCCGTGAAAGAAGAGGAGAGCGAGCTGCAGCAAATGGAAGTGTGGGAGGCCAGCAGGTGAGGAAGAAAGAGAGAGAGACGGAGGCAAGGAGGAAGCTGACCTGAAGGGTAAGATGGCGGACCCACGGACCTTCCTTCCTCCAGGACACAAGGAAAAAAAAGTTTGGAGTTGCTGAGGAGGGACATCTTGGACCCACTTCAGATGCCCAGGAGGGGAAAAATTTAAGGAGCTGGGCAAAGGAAAGCGGCAGCGAAGGCGCTGAGGAGCGGGCTGCGGCACATGGAACAGCGGGATTCCAGAAGGCAGAAGAAGAAGGAGAAAAAGGGACAGAGACAAGGATCTGAAGAAAATTACCTGGGACCTAAGATGGCGGACACACGGACCCCGGACTCCGTAATCCAGCTGGCGCTGGATAACATGCTCCAGGTAATGAAGTCCAGTTTTGAAGCGCTGAAGCGGGACAGCTTGGACCCAATCCAGAAAGCGGTGGATCAGCTGAACCAGAGGCTGGATGCGCAGGATGTTAAAGTTAAGGAGCTGGGAGAGGCGGTGGAGGAGCAGGCGGATGCGCAAACGGTTGCAGCGCTAGAAGTGGACGGCCTGAAAGAGCGGCAGAGAAGACTGCTGGACAGAGTGGAGGAGCTGGAGAATAGAGTACGCAGGAACAATCTGAGGATGGTCGGCCTCCCGGAGGGGGCGGAGGGAGCTGATGCTGCAGCGTTTGTAGCAGACCTGCTGAAGCAGCTGATGGGGGCCGAAGCCTTTCCGCGACCGCTGGAGCTGGAGGGGGCACACAGAGTGAAGGCAGGGGCGGCCGGGCGGACCCCCCCGCCCGATGGTGATTAGGTTCCACAGGTTCGTGGACAAGGAGCGGGTGCTGCAGTGGGCAAAGAGCGCCAGGAGCAGCACGTGGAACAACAGGGTTCTCCGCATTTATCAGGACCTAAGCCAGGAGGTGGCCCGGCGGCGAGCAGCCTTTAAGAATGTCAAGGAGGTGCTGTTCAAGAAGCACGTGAAGTTTGGTCTGCTGTTCCCAGCTCGGCTATGGGTCACGCATCAGGGTCAACACCACTACTTCTCCGAGCCTGAAGAAGCGATGGATTTTGTGAGGGACCTGGGGCTGGTCCCGAAAGGAGGCCCCAAGGACGCGAGTTAGGGCCCGAGGATTTCTGTGGGAAGGAACGCCGAATGTGCCTGGACTGCTGCTCAACGGTTTGCTGGGCCAAAGGGGCCAAGCGGAACATTTGAGATTCTTTCCTTTGTTCATGGACATTTATGTGCTTTTTCTCTTTTTTCTATGGTTTTTTTTTTTTCCTGTTTGGGCTTTTTGGGCAGCTCGCGGAAGACACTGGAGCCGGCTTGCCCCAGTGGGTGGGGAGGAGGACGGGGAAACAAGGGGAATGGGACAGGAAGGCGCCGGAGTGTTGAGTCACCGGGCTAGCAGATTGGCTAGTCAAGGAAGTCAGATGGGGGGGGGGGGGGAAGTTACAGCCAGTAGATGTAAGGGGTGGGGGTATCGGGGGATGGGGTTAGGGGAGGGGGGGGGGTTGTTCTGCTGACGGGAGAGGGACTTGAAATAGGCACTGGAAAGGAGGTCGAGGGTGGAGGCAGCCAAAGGGCGGGCCAGGAATGGCGCGACGCACGGGTCAGGGGCCGGCCCGAGAAAGGCTATGGCTGACCGGCGGGGTGGGGGGGGGGGGGGTGGGATGTGCCCCCCAGCCAGGCTGATCACCTGGAACGTCAAGGGACTGAATGGGCCGGTTAAGAGGGCGCGGGTGTTCGCGCACTTGCGGGCCCTGAGGGCGGACGTAATTATGTTGCAGGAGACACATCTGAAAGTGTCAGACCAGACCAGGCTAAGGAAGGGCTGGATTAGCCAGGTCTTCCACTCGGACTTGGACTCGAAGTCCAGAGGGGTGGCAATCATGATCAACAAGCGCGTGCAATTTGAGGCAGAGGGCATATCCGCAGACAGGGGGGGCAGATACCTGATGGTGCGGGGCAGACTGGAGGGGAGAAGAGTGGTGCTGGTGAATATATATGCCCCGAACTGGGATGACGTGGACTTCATTAAAAGAGTGCTGGGGAAGATCCCGGACTTGGATTCTCGCAGGCTAATAATGGGAGGGGACTTTAACATGGTCCTTGACCCGACTTTGGATAGGTCGTGTCCCAGAACGGGTAGACTCTCAGCAATGGCAAGGGAGCTGAAAGGGTTTATGGAGCAAATGGGGGCAGTGGACCCCTGGAGAGAGGGACAGCCAACAGGAAGGGGCTACTCGTTTTACTCGCACGCCCATAAAGTATATTCCAGGATAGATTTCTTTGTAATAAGCAGGGACTGTATGGGGGAGGTAAAGAACACGGAATACTCAGCAATTACCATTTCAGACCATGCCCCGCATTGCATGGACCTGCAGTTCGGGGGAGCGAGCTGTCAACGCCCGCAATGGAGGCTAGATGTGGGACTGCTGTCGGAGGAGGGGATCTGCGAGAGGCTTCGGAAATGTATAAAAAATTACCTGCAGGTGAATGACACTGGGGAGGTCCCAGCGGCGACCGTGTGGGAGGCGCTAAAGGCAGTAGTGCGGGGGGAGCTGATTTTAATTGGGGCCCACAGAGCCAAGGCAGACCGGGCAGAGATGGATAGATTGGTCAGGGAAATGGGTCGGATAGATGAAGAGCACGCGGAGTCCCCGGGGGAGGTTTTACTCAGGGAGAGGCAGAGGCTACAGGCGGAACTGGGGGCACTATCCACGAGCAGGGCCGTGGAACAGCTTAGGAAGGCGAGGGGAGCGGTGTACGAGTATGGGGAAAAGGCTAGCAGACTGTTAGCGCAGCAACTCCGGAGGAGGGAGGCGGCCAGGGAAATAGGTAGAGTGAGGGACGAGGGGGGGCGCAAAGTGGAGGATCCGGCAGAATTGAATAGGGTATTCCAGGACTTCTATCGTAAGCTGTATACTTCGGAGCCGCCGGAAGAACCGGAGGGGATGAAAAGGTTTCTGGACGGGTTAACATTCCCAACAGTTGGGGGGGGGGGGGGGGGGCGAGTGGAAGAGCTGGGGGCCCCGATTAGAGTAGAGGAGGTATTGGGGGGCCTAAAGGCCATGCAGTCGGGGAAGTCCCCGGGGCCGGATGGATACCCAGTAGAGTTTTATAGGAAGTTCTCTGAGCTGGTGGGCCCGGTCTTGGCGAGGGTTTTCAATGAGGCAAGGGACAGAGGGACCCTGCCGCCGACAATGTCACAAGCCACCATATCTCTGATATTGAAGCGGGGTAAAGACCCGGAGGTGTGCGGGTCCTACAGGCCAATCTCCCTGATTAATGTAGACGCCAAGCTCCTGGCAAAGGTACTGGCGGGTAGAATGGAGGACTGTGTACCGGAGGTGATTGGGGAGGATCAAACGGGGTTCGTGAAAGGTAGGCAGCTGGCGGCCAATCTGAGGAGATTGCTCAATGTGATAATGATGCCCCCGGCGGGTAGAGAGGTGGAGGTAGTGGTGGCAATGGACGCCGAGAAGGCCTTTGACCGGGTGGAGTGGGACTATCTATGGGAGGTGCTCGGACGGTTTGGGTTCGGGGAGGGATTGGTGGATTGGATCAAATTATTATATCAGGCCCCGAGGGCCAGCGTCAGGACCAACAGAGAAGTGTCGGAGTACTTTAGGTTGTACCGAGGGACCAGGCAGGGCTGCCCGCTCTCCCCGCTGCTGTTTGCGCTGGCCATAGAGCCGCTGGCGATTGCGCTGAGAGCCGCAGAGGGTTGGAAGGGGATGGTGAGGGGCGGGGTTGAACGCAGGGTTTCTCTTTATGCAGACGACCTGCTCCTGTACGTGTCGGACCCAGTGGCCGGGATGGGAACTATACTGGGAATGCTGAGGGAGTTCGGCCAGTTCTCAGGATACAAATTAAATACGGTCAAGAGTGAAATGTTTGTGGTCCAGGCAAGGGGCCAGGAGAACAGATTGAGAGGGCTACCGTTTAGGCTAGTTGAGGAAAATTTCCGGTATTTGGGAATCCAGGTGGCACGAGACTGGGGCAGGCTGCATAAGTTGAATTTGGCCAGGGTGGTGGAGCAAATGAAGGGAGAGTTTCGGAGATGGGATGCACTCCCGCTGGCAGGGAGGGTGCAGACTGTAAAGATGACAATCCTCCCTCGATTTTTGTTTATTTTTCAGTGCCTCCCGATCTTTATCCCACAGTCCTTCTTCAAAAGAGTTAACGGGCTGATCATGAGCTTTGTCTGGGCGGGAATGTCTCCGCGGGTGAAGAAGGCGATGTTGGAGAGGAACCGCAGCGAGGGAGGGCTGGCTTTGCCGAGTCTGGTCAATTATTACTGGGCGGCCAACATCGCTATGATAAGGAAGTGGATGGTGGGTACGGGGTCTATTTGGGAGCGGGTGGAGGCGGCTTCGTGCAGGGGCTCCAGTTTGGAAGCCCTGGTCACGGCTCCTCTACCGCTGCCGCCGGCCAAGTACACCACCAGTCCGGTAGTGGTGGCGACCCTGCGGATATGGGGCCAGTGGAGGAGGCATGTGGGGGAGATGGGGGCGTCTGTCTGGGCGCCAATCTGCGACAACCATCGGTTTTCCCCCGGCAGAATGGATGGGGGGTTCCGAGTATGGCGGCGAGCAGGGGCGGGAAGGGTGGGTGATATGTTCCTGGAAGGGAGCTTCGCGAGTTTGAGGAGCTTGGAGGAGAAATTTGGGTTGGTAAGGGGAAATGATTTTAGATACCTACAGTTGTGGGACTTTGTTCGTAGACAGGTCCCATCTTTCCCGCGCCTCCCGCCAATGGGGATCCTAGACAGAATAGTCTCTGGGAGGGACGAAGGGGAGGGTAGAGTCTCGGGTATTTATAAGGTGCTCATGAGGGAGGGAGGGTCCCAGACAGAGGAACTGAAACTTAAATGGGAGAAGGAGATAGGCGGGGAAATGGAGGAGGGGCTGTGGGCAGAGGCCCTGAGTAGGGTAAACTCGACCGCGACATGTGTTAGGCTCGGGCTGATCCAATTTAAGGTCGTTCACCGGGCCCATATGACGGTAGCTTGGATGAGCAAATTTTTCGGGATAGAGGACAAATGCGCTAGGTGCGCGGGAGGACCAGCGAACCATGTTCACATGTTCTGGGCATGCCCTGAGCTGAGGGGGTACTGGGAGGGATTTGTGGGGGTCATGTCCCAGGTGCTAAAAACAAGGGTGGTGATGAGTCCAGGGGTGGCAATTTTTGGGGTTTCGGAAGACCCGGGCGCCCAGGGGGAGAAAGAGGCCGATGTGTTGGCCTTTGCTTCCCTGATAGCCCGGCGACGAATATTATTGGCGTGGAGGGACTCGAAGCCCCCGAAGACTGAGTGGTGGCTTGCGGACATGTCGAGTTTCCTGGGGATGGAAAAAATTAAGTTCGCCTTGAGGGGATCTGTACAGGGGTTCACCCGGAGTTGGCAACCATTTATTGACTTCTTTGCGGGAGAGTGAGCGTCAGCAGGGGGGTGGGGGGAGGGGGGGTAGAGTAGAGTAGGAGGGAAAATATGGCGGGTAGTACCGGTGGGAGGGGAGCGGGCTTGTGCAATATGTTACGGTGGAAGTATTGAAAGTATGTGGATGTTTGCACATTTTTGCCTTTTTTGCTTCCTTTCTGATGATGTCTGTAACCGTTTATAAAGCCAAAAACTACCTCAATAAAATTGTTTATTTAAAAAAAAAATGTCCCTAATGACTGACTCCACCACATCTGCTGGCAGTGCATTCCACGCACCCACTATTCTCTGTGTAAAGAACCTACCTCTGACATCTCCCCTATACCTTCCTCCAATCACCTTAAAATTATGTCCCCTCGTGACAGTCATTTCCACCCTGGGGAAAAGTCTCTGGCTACCCGACAGGGTCTTCGGTCAATTCCTTGGACTTTGGGGTGGAGGGATGTTATAACCTGCCTGGGGACTATTAGGTATTCCATTCCTCTTGGTGAGTATGAGCTCCCCCAATGAGGCGGACGGAGAAATCATTTGCAGTTTCACCTGCATAAGTAGAGCTGGTCAGTGTGGTACTAGCTAAAGGAGTGAAGCAGTGGTGAAGTACTATTACTGCTGCTGTATATATATATATATATAATTGTTATAACAGTGGTGTTGCAGAAAGGCAAGTGCAAAGGCAAGTGCTCCTTTAATATTTATGTGTAGTCATATGAATCAACTGCAACTGGACATAAATAGCATGCAAGATATGCAGATAACTGACAAGTAAAATTTAACAAATTTAACAAATGTGTTTCATTTTAGCATAGGGAGAGATAATAGATTAAATAGCACAGTTTTAAAAGTGAGACTTAGAATTTCGCATGCATTAATCTTTGATGGTGTCAGCAAATATTATGTAGGCAAGGAAATTGGTCATTCAATCTGTCATTGTTAATGATCCCCTTGAATCTATATTGCGAGGATAATTAGGAAACTATATGAGATCATAGATGTCCCTTTTCAGCTAATTCACATGATATTAAGAAACAGCTGAAAGCACTGGATACTGCCAAGACGATGGGCCCTGACAATATTCCCACAGTAGTACTGAAAATCTTTGCTACAGAACTAGCTGTGCCCTGAGTCAAGCTATTCCAGTGTTACAACACTGGCATCTACCTGATGATGTGAAAAATTGCCCAAGTTTATCTTTCCACAAGCTACAGGACCAATCCAACCTGCCGGTTGCTGCCCCATTAGACTACTCCCTGATGGAGGGTATTGCTGACTACGTGTTCTCCCTGTGTCTGCATGGGTTTCCTCCGGGTGCTCAGGTTTCCTCCCACAAGTCTCGAAAGACGTGCTTGTTAGGTGAATTGAACATTCAGAATTCTCCCTCTGTGGTCACTCGGGACTTTTCACGGTAACTTCATTGCAGTGTTAATGTAAGTGTACTTGTGACAATAAAGATTATTTTAAAAAGGCTAGTGATTCATGTTATGTAATTTGGAATAACACAAGCTGCCACTTGATGCAGTTTTGAGTAAAAGATGCTCCAGACTTTAAAGTGAGTTAAACGTGTTTTATTGAACTATTAGCACAGTTCTCAATGAGTTTGACTCTGCTAATCTAAATGTAGTAACTCAGTCTAACTGAACCAGCCTTGCTCTAAGCCACATGCTGGGGTGTAATGCGGAGGATACATTTTCTTACTCTGTAGATGTTGGTCTGTGGAAAGAGGCCTCATCCCTTTTATAGTGAGATAACACCCCTGAGTGGCCTGACTGCTAATTGGTCGTATCCTATTCTGTGTTCATTTGCTGCATGTTTACATATCATGACATCTCTCCTTTTTTTCATGTTTCTTGGCGTATGTGAATGTATTTACATATGAATGAGTCTGTCTAACATGACTGACGGAGGACAACAGAACAGAGCAAACAAAACAAACGTTCACAAGCCCAATCTCTGAGGCTTGCGTCTGATCCTGGTCGACCGCCGGAGAGGTGGCGGAGGGGACGACAGCGCCTTGACAGGCAGGATGGAAGCCTGACTGGGGGCCTCCTGGTGCGAGGTATCAGGAGGTGGCAGTTCACCATGTGGAAATTGAGGAGAAAGTGGTTGCGGACAGGCAACTTTGCGCAGTGTCCGTCGATTCCTTCGCATGATGGAGCCATCAGCCATACGTACAAAAGAGCGGGGTGCGGCCTGTCGAACAACGACAGCCGGGGCAGACCACTAACCATCCCGTTATCTTGATCCTGACAGTGTCTGCCGAGGATAGCATGGCCAGATCGGTGGTAAAGACATAGCCCTGCTTTTGACGGTCACTGAGCTGCTGCATCTTCTGCAGCACCGGGAGGCGATCCAGGTTGGGCAGGTGTATGGCTGTAAGCGTCGTCCGCAGGTCCCTGTTCATCAGTTGAGCCGGCGACATGCCGGTGGACAATGGAGTCGACCTGTATGCGAGCAGTGCAAGGTGTATGTCGGAAGCAGAGTCCGCGGCCTTGCAGATGAGCTGTTTCACAATGTGCACCCCTTTCTCGACTTTTCCATTGGACTGCGGATAGTGCAGACTGGAAGTGACATGCTGGAAATTGTATGACCTGGCAAACGTGGACCATTATCGACTTGTAAAGCACGGGCCATTGTCGCTCATGACGGTGATTGGGATGCCATGCCTTGAGAACGTCTCCTTACAGGCTTTGATGACAGTCCGAGAGGTGAGGTCCGGGAGCTACAGCAGCTCTGGGTAATTCGAAAAATAGTCGATGATCGATACGTAGTTGCGTCCATTCGCATGAAAGAGGTTGATGTCAGCCTTGGACCACGGAGAGGTCACTATGTCATGCTGTTGGAGCATCTCCTTGCTCTGCGCTGGCTGGAACCGCTGACAGGTAGCACAGTTCAGGACCATGTTTGTGATGTCCTGGCTGATGCCAGGCCAGCAGACAGTTGCCGGGCTCTGCGTCTGCACTTCTCGACACCCAGGTGTCCTTCCATGAATCTGGCGCAGCACCAAGCTCTGGAGACTGAGTGGAATGAAAATCCTGTCCAACTTGAGGAGGATACCATCAATTACAGTCAGGTCATCCTTCAAATTGTAAAATTGTGGGCACTGCCCTTTCTGCCAGCCGTTGGTGAGGTTGTGGATGACACGCTGCTCGAGGCATCATGTCGTTCAGGTCCTTGTGGATGATGTAGACCCGAGGTCTATGATCCGTCTTGACAGTGAATGTCGGCAGGCCGTAGACATAATCATGAAATTTGAGGATGCCGGTGAAAAGACCCAAGCACTCCTTCTCAATCTACATATCTGGTTTCAGTGGGCGTCATCGCCCTTGATTCGTAGGTAACTGGTGCCCAGGATGATGTGTCATCTCGTTGAAGCAACACCGCACCGATGCCATCCTGACTCGCATCTGTGGATATCTTTGTCTCCCGGTCTGGGTCGAAGAATGCCAGGACTGGTGCAGTGGTGAACTTGGCTTTCAGCTCCGGCCACTGTGTCTGGTGTGCCACCTTCCACCCAAAGGCAGTTGCCTTTTTCATCAGGTTGCGTAGGGCCGTGGTATGTGTGACCATGTTTGGAATGAACTTGCTCAGAAAATTGACCATACCCAAGAAGCGCAGCACCGCCCTTTTGTCCTCTGGGACCTTCATCGCCTCGATGGCCTTGATTTTGTCTGTGTCCAGGGGCACACCATGCTGTGAGATCTGGTTGCCTCGGAACTTGAGCGTCGATGTGCCAAAACAATATTTGGACCTGTTTAACTTTAGGCCATTGGCATGTACACGGCGGAATACCTTCTGGAGACGGGACACATGTTCTTCAGGGGTCGTGGACCATATGATGTCGTCCACGTACACACGAACCCCTTCAATGCCTTCCATCATCTGCTCACTGATGCGATGGAATATCTTCGATGCCAAGATTTAAAAAATTTTTTAAAAATAAATTTAGAGTGCCCAATTTTTTCCAATTAAGGGGCAATTTAGCATGGCCAATCCACCTACCCTGCACATCTTTTGGGTTGTGGGGGTGAAACCCACGCAAACATGGGAAGAATGTGCAAACTCCACACAGACAGTGACCCAGGGCCGGGATTCGAACCCGGGTCCTCAGCGCCGTAGGCAGCAATGCTAACCACTGTGCCACCGTGCTGCCCTTCGATGCCAAGATGATGCCAATTGGCATGCGATTGTAGCAGTATCTGCCAAAAGGCGTGTTGAAGGTGCAGTGCCTTCTGCTGGACTCTTCCAGCTGGATTTTCCAAAATCCCTGTGATGCATCCAGTTTGGTGAATAAGCACGCATGTGCCATCTCACTCGTGAGTTCCTCCCACTTCGGGATGGGGTAGTTAACCCACATGATATTCTTATTGAGATCCTTGGGATCAATGCAGGCGCGCAGGTCCCTCGAAGGCTTCTTTACGTACACCATTGAGCTGACCCAGTCAGTCGGTTCGGTGACCTTGGATATGATGCCTTTTTGCTGAAGATCCTTGAGCTATGTGGTGCGTGGGCCACTGCAGGTCGTAGCAGAATATTGTATCGATACGGCAGCGTGCCCATCCCGTTGAACACATCTGGATACTGGGCGAGGATGTCGTCGATGCCGGCCTGAAGATCCACATGGTAGAATGTTGTGGTGTAAACCCTTTGAATGAGGTTCAGCTGCTTGCGTGCGTGCGCACCTAGTAGGGATGCCCCGTCTGGCTTAACAATTTCAAAGCGTAACCGTGCTTGTGTGTGTCGGTTGGATACGTGCAGATGGCAGGATCCCAGTGCTGTGATGGCATTCCCGTTGTAATCCAGGAGCTTGCAGGCAGCTGGAAGGACCGTGGAGGGGGCATTTCTTAATGCGTCTGATGTCTGCCTGTGAGAGGAGGTTGGCAAAGGCACCTGTGTCCAGCTAAAAGGGGCAGTGGTTGACCTTCATCACTGCTTGCCATTCATCCTTGGAATTCACAGCAAGGATTGACTGGACTTGCGATGAGTCTGGTGTGGCATATTCACACGTTGTAATAATGCCCACATGGTAGGCGTTGTCCAGGCATTCATCATCTGGATCCGTTGCACTGCTGGGATCAGAATCCTGTAGGTGGTGTTGCACACTCCAGATGCACCGTCATCTGAATTGGAAGCGCTGGCTCCTGACTGGTGGTGCAGATCTGCACAGGGCTGCATAGTGGCCTGGCTTCCCGCAGTTCAGACAGCGTTTCTTTAAATGGGCAGTGCCACAGTTCGAACACGTCATGATGTCTGCGTCCTGACGCTCCGTGCATCGTTGCACATGCGCAGTACGGTTCTCGGACGTCTGCACCTGCGCAGTGCGGGTTTCGGCCGCTTCGTTGTCTTGTTTGTATTGCGCATGCGTCGGGCCCCGGGAAGAGCCCCTGAAATGGCCACTTTTGTCAATGTTGAGGCGATGCATCCGGGAAATGGCCTGTACGCTCCATCTCGTGGGAGGCTAGTTTATCATTTTCTGCCGTTTTGTACTGGGAATAGCAATTTTCAGCGTGCTCATGCACTGTGCATGTTTCAATCGTGACTGACAGGGTCATATGCTTGATCTTCAGTAACTGCTCTCTCAGAGGATCAGAGTGAACTCCAAAAATGATTTGGTCTCTGATCATGGAGTCAGTGATATCACTGAAGTTGCACGATTGAGCTAGTAGTCTATGGTTAGTTAAATATGAGTTGAAGGACTCTTCTTGCCCTTGCAATCGATGCTTGAACGTGTAGCTCTCGAAGATTTTGTTGGTGTCCACCTCATTTTTTTCAGTTCACAGTGCGCTCAAACTTGTCCAGGATGGTCTGAAACTTTGTCTTGTCCTGGTCTTCGGCGGAGTGAAAGGAGTTGAATATTTCTGAGGTGTGATCACCCGCTGTGGTGAAGAAAAGAGCTATCTTCCGTGCATCAGACGCACCATTGAGGTCTGATGCTTCGACGTAAAGCTGAAATTTCTGCTTGAATGTCCGTCAGTTGGCCCTGAGATTGCCGAGGTCCTGAGCTGGTGAGGAGCCGGAATCTTTTCCATTGTGCCGGTATACATTTGCTGGTTGTCACGGATCTTGCTGAGTTGAACTATCTAGATTGAACAGACTCCTAGTATCATGTTGTGTCATGTAATTTGGAATAACACAATCTGTTTGATGCATCAAACTTGATGCAGTTTTGAGTAAAAGATGCTTCAGACTTTGAAGTGAGTTCAATGTGTTTTATTGAACTATTAGCACAGTTCTCAATGAGTTTGACTCTGCTAATCTAAATGTAGTAACTCAGTCTAGCTGAACCAGCCTTGCTCTAAGCCATGTGCTGGGGTGTGATACTGAGGATGCACCCTGTCTCATTCTGTAGATGTTGGTCTGTGGAAAGATGCAGGGTGTGAGTGCCTCATCCCTTTTATAATGAGATACCACCCCTGAGTGTCCTGACTGATCATTGGTTGTGCCCTATGTGTTCATTAGCTGCATGTTTGCATATCATGACAATTCAAAACAAACCTGTTGGACTTTAACTTGGTGTTGTAAGACTTACTGTACTTTACAGGAAATAAGTAAAATAATCTGGTAGGGATGCAGCTCCCTTGGTGGATATCATTCAGTTTGGTCAAGTGCAGAAATCAACTAAGGTTACCTAAGTTATCTTTTTGAGAACATTTTGCTTTGAAATGTTACTGTCATGAGTGTTGCATTAAAAATCTCTTTCAATCCATGTCTTAACTCCAGGGCTTGATAGAGCGCACGTACGAAATTCCAGATCATATCAGACCAGGGCAACTTATCAAAGAACTCGGCAAGGAAATTCGCTTTGTGGAGGTAACCCCTTCCTTTGACCTCTTGGAGTATTGATGGCCATCACCACTGATGAACAAAGAACAAAGAAAAGTACAGCACAGCATAGGCCCTTCAGCCCTCCAAGCCTGCTGACCATGCTGCCCACCTGAGCTAAAACCTTCTACTCTATTCCCATCCTACACATGTATTTGTCAAGACGCCCCTTAAACGTCATTATCGTACCTACTTCCACCACCACCTCCGGCAGAGAGTTCCAGGAACCGACTATTGTGTGTATAAAAAACTTCCATCGCACATCTCCACTAAACTTTGCCCTTCACACCTTAAACCTATGTCCTCAAGTAATTGACTCTTCCACCCTGGGAAAAGGCTTCTGACTATCCACTCTGTCCATATCCCTCAATTTTGTGGACTTCTATCAGGTTGCCCCTTGACCTCTGTCGTTCCACTGAGAACAAACCGAGTTTATCTAACCTCTCCTCGCAGCAAATTCCCTTCATACCAGGTAACATCCTGGAAAACCTCTTCTGTACCCTCTCCAAAGTCTCAACAGGTGTTAGTGTGGCGACCAGAATTGAACACTATATTCCATTTGCCAATTTTTATACTCCGTTCCCCATCCAATGAAAACAAGCATGTCGTATCCCTTCTTGACTATTTTCTCCACCTGCGTTGCCACTTTCAGCGACCTGTAGACCTGTACGCCCAGATCCCAGTGTCTGTCAATACTGCCATTTACTGTATATTTCCCACCTATATTAGACCTTCCAAAATGCATAACCTCACATTTTTCTGGATCAAACGCCACCTTCCATTTCTCCGCCCAAGTGTCCAACCGATCTATGTCCTGTTGTATCCTGTGACAGTCCTCATCGCTGTCTGCAATTCCACCAACCTTTGTGTCATCCACAAACTTACTAATCAGACCAGTTACATGTTCCTCCAAATCACTTATATATACTAGAATCAGCAAACGTCCCAGCCTTGATCCCTGTGGAACACGAGTCACAACCCTCTATTCAGAAAAGAACCCTTTCAATACTACTGTCTTCGATGACTGAGCCAGTTGTGTATCCATCATGCCAGCTCACCTCTTGCCAGCTCCCATATGACTTCACCCTCTGTACCAGTCCGCCATGAGGGACCTTATCAAAAGTCTTCCTGAAGGCCATGTAGACAACACCCACTGCCCAACCTTCATCAATCATCTTCGTCTCATCCTCGAAAAATGCAATCAAGTTAGTGAGACGCGACCTCGCATTCGCAAAACCCTGCTACCTCCACTAATACGCCTACATGTTTCCAAATGGGAGTAAATCCTATCTGGAAGAACCCTTTCCAATAATTTTCCTGCCACTGACGTAAGTATTATCAGTCTATAATTTCCTGGATTATCCTTGCTACCCTTAGAACATAGAGTGCAGAAGGAGGCCGTTCGGCCCATCAAGTCTGCATCGACCCACTTAAGCCCTCCCTTCCACCCTATCCCTATAACCCAATAATCCCATCTAACCTTTTTGGACACTAAGGTCAAGACCAATCCACCTGCTCTGCACATCTTTGGACTGTGGGAAGAAACCGGAGCACCTGGAGGAAATCCACGCAGACACGGGGAGAAGGTGCAGACTCCACACAGACAGTGACCCAGCGGGGAATCAAACCTGGGACCCTGGTGCTGTGAAGCCACAGTGCTATCCACTTGTGCCACCGTGCTGCCCTTCTTGTACAAAGGAACAACATTAGCTATTCTCCAGTCCTCCGTGACCTCACCTGTAGCCAGTGAGGATACAAAGATTTCTGTCAAGGCCCCAGCAATTTCTTCCCTTGCCTCCCTCGGTATCCTGGGGTAGATCCCATCAGGCCCTGGGGACTTATACAACTTAATGTTTTTCAAGATGGCCAAGACCACTTCCTTTTTGATCTCAGTGTGACCCAGGCTATCTACACATCCTTCCCCAGACTCATCTTCCACCAAGTCCTTCTCTTCGGTGAATATTGATGCAAAGTACTCATTTATTACCTCGCCCATTTCTTCTGGCTCCACACCTAGATTCCCTTCCCTGTCCTTCCAATCCTTTTCTGGCTACCTTCTTGCTCTTTATATATGTATAAAAAGCCGCTGGAATTTCTTTAATCCTGTTTCCCAATGACATTTCGTGACCCCTTTCAGGCCTCCTAACTCCTTGTTTGAGTTCCTTCCTACTTTCCTTCTATTTCTTACGGGCTTCATCTGTTCCCAGCTAACTAGCCCTTAAAATGCTTCCTTTTTTATTGGACTAGGCTCACAATATCCCATGTTATTCTTCCCTATTTGGAGTCTCGTACTGGCCTCCCCGAACAGGCGCTAGAATGTGGCGACTAGGGGCCTTTCACAGTAACTTAATTGAAGCCCACTTGTGACAATAAATTATTATTATTATTATTATTATTATTATTATTATTATTGTTATTTACAAGGAGGAGAATGCTGAGACCCAGGCTATTAGAATAGATGGCATTGAGGTGCGTAGGGATGAAGTGTTGGCAATTCTGGACAAGGTGAAAATAGATAAGTCCCCGGGCCCTGATGGGATTTATCCAAGGATTCTCTGGGAAGCCAGGGAAGAGATTGCTGAGCCTTTGGCTTTGATTTTTAGGTCATCATTGTCTACAGGAATAGTGCCAGAGGACTGGAGGATAGCAAATGTGGTCCCTTTGTTCAAGAAGGGGAGTAGAGATAACCCCGGTAACTATAGGCCGGTGAGCCTAACGTCTGTGGTGGGTAAAGTCTTGGAGAGGATTATAAAAGATACGATTTATAATCATCTAGATAGGAATAATATGATTAGGGATAGTCAGCATGGTTTTGTGAAGGGTAGGTCATGCCTCACAAACCTTATCGAGTTCTTTGAGAAGGTGACTGAACAGGTAGACGAGGGTAGAGCAGTTGATGTGGTGTATATGGATTTCAGTAAAGCGTTTGATAAGGTTCCCCACGGTCGGCTATTGCAGAAAATACGGAGGCTGGGGATTGAGGGTGATTTAGAGATGTGGATCAGAAATTGGCTAGTTGAAAGAAGACAGAGAGTGGTAGTTGATGGGAAATGTTCAGAATGGAGTTCAGTTACGAGTGGCGTACCACAAGGACCTGTTCTGGGGCCGTTGCTGTTTGTCATTTTTATAAATGACCTAGAGGAGGGCGCAGAAGGATGGGTGAGTAAATTTGCAGACGACACTAAAGTCGGTGGAGTTGTAGACAGTGCGGAAGGATGTTGCAGGTTACAGAGGGACATAGATAAGCTGCAGAGCTGGGCTGAGAGGTGGCAAATGGAGTTTAATGTGGAGAAGTGTGAGGTGATTCACTTTGGAAAGAATAACAGGAATGCGGAATATTTGGCTAATGGTAAAATTCTTGGTAGTGTGGATGAGCAGAGGGATCTCGGTGTCCATGTACATAGATCCCTGAAAGTTGCCACCCAGGTTGATAAGGTTGTGAAGAAGGCCTATGGTGTGTTGGCCTTTATTGGTAGAGGGATTGAGTTCCGGAGCCATGAGGTCATGTTGCAGTTGTACAAAACTCTAGTACGGCCGCATTTGGAGTATTGCGTACAGTTCTGGTTGCCTCATTATAGGAAGGACGTGGAAGCTTTGGAACGGGTGCAGAGGAGATTTACCAGGATGTTGCCTGGTATGGAGGGAAAATCTTATGAGGAAAGGCTGATGGACTTGAGGTTGTTTTCGTTAGAGAGAAGAAGGTTAAGAGGTGACTTAATAGAGGCATACAAAATGATCAGAGGGTTAGATAGGGTGGACAGCGAGAGCCTTCTCCCGCGGATGGAGGTGGCTAGCACGAGGGGACATAGCCTTAAATTGAGGGGTAATAGATATAGGACAGAGGTCAGAGGTGGGTTTTTTACGCAAAGAGTGGTGAGGCCGTGGAATGCCTTACCTGCAACAGTAGTGAACTTGCCAACATTGAGGGCATTTAAAAGTTTATTGGATAAGCATATGGATGATAAGGGCATAGTGTAGGTTAGATGGCCTTTAGTTTTTTTCCATGTCGGTGCAACATCGAGGGTCGAAGGGTCTGTACTGCGCTGTATCGTTCTATGTTCTATATTCTATTGTTTCAAGAAGCCCTTCTGGATTCTCCTTACAAACTCTGCCCTTTGCAAGCCCCTGGCACTAAGTGAGTCCAAGTCAATGTAGGGGAAATCACCCACCGCAACAACCCTATCACTTTTACATTTTTCCAAAATCTGCCTACATATCTGCTCCTCTATCTCCCGCTGGCTGTAGGGAGGCCTGTAGTAAACCCCCAACATTGTGACTTTACCCTTCCTATTCCTAACAAATACAAATGTAAACATAACTGGGTAAATAACCCCCCCCCCCCCAAACCAACAACCATATCCAGCCAACATGGTTTATACACACAATTCCCCAGTCCCCCCACCTTTCGCTGATTCCGCCTAAGCTAAACTCAACTACACTATCTCCCCCTATTGTATCTGCTAACAGTTTAGTTTTCCCTGAAGAAATCGATGAATGGCTGCCACCTCCGGACAAACCCTAACATTGATCTTCTGAGGGTGAACTTGATTTTCTCCAAGCCGAAGAAACCCAGCCATGTTGCTAACCCATACCCCTGATTTTGGGGGATCCGAGTCTCTCCACACTAATAGGATCCATCTCCGGGCTACCAAGAAGGCAGAGGCTAAAACGTCAGCACCTCTCCCCCCTGGACTCCCGGGACATCTGACACTCCAAAAATTGCCAGCTCTGGACTCGGTGCCACCCTTGTCTTTAATACCATGGACATGACATTGGCAAATCCCTGCCAGAAATCCCTTGGCTTGGGACATGCCCAGAACCTGTGGAATGGTTTGGTGGCCATCCCCCACACCGTCCACACCTGCCCTCCACCCCTTCAAAAAACCTGCTCATCCGGGCCACCGTCATGTGTGCCCGGTGGATCACCTTAAATTATATCAGGTTGAGCCTGTTGTTGACTCTGCTCAGGGCCGCAAACCCGCTTCAAGTTCCTTACCCTACTCATCTTCCCACTTACGCTTTCCCACCCTTATCTGGGTTCCCCCCCACTCCATAAGCTCTGTATAAATTTCCGAGTCCTTCCCCTCCCCCATCCCCATTTTTGAAACCACCTTATCCTGTATCCCCCGAAGCAATAGAAACGGAAAGGTCGAAATCTGCCTCCATACAAAGTCCCTCACCTGTAGATAACGAAACCCATTCCCTCCTGGCAGTTCAAACTCTTCCTCCAAACGAGGAAAACGCCCATCGATAAACAGATCCCCCAGACTCTGAATTCCTGCTCTCTGCCACCTCTGAAACGCCCCATCCATCCTCCCCGATACAAACCGGTGGTTCCCACAAATTGGAGCCCACACCAACGCTCCCTCCACTCCCAAATGCTTCCGCCACTGCTCCCAAACCTGCCTCTGTCTTACTAGCAACATTCTTTTGTTCCCCTCAGTTATTAAACCTTCGGAGCAATTGCTCCAGTTCCCACACCCCCGCCACACTTGTTTAAACCCTCCAGTGTTATACTAGCAAAGAGCGCGGCCAGGATATTTATGCTTCTACAGTTTAGATGAAACCCGTCGTTCTTGTACCGTTCCCACCTGCCCGGAAGAAATCCCAATGGTCCAGTTGGCTGAAACCCTCCTACACAAGCTGTTCAGCTGTATTGCCAGATAGGAATTTCTAGCCTCACTGGCACGTGGGACAGGGAGTTTGATTTCGTTTGTAGGCAGGAAAGACACAAGGAGAAGGAATCGTCCTCTGAACATGGCCTGTGGTGAAATATTTTCATTCAAGCTTCAGTCAATATTGCACGGCTGTAAATCATTGTGTGTGTGTGTGTGTGTGTGTGTGTGTGTGTGTGTGTGTGTGTGTGTGTGTGTAAAAGACGCACATACACGTGTTGGATGCAAACTGGTTCAGTTGTCTCAGAATTCCTACAGTGCAGAAGCAGGCCATTCAGCCCATTGATTCTGCCACTCCCCTGCTCTGTCACCCTAATCCCACCTAACCTGCATGTCTTTGGACTGTGGAGGAAATCCTCGCAGGCATGGGGAGAACTGGGCAAACCACACAGTCGCCCGAGGCTGGAATTGAACCCAGGTTCCTGGTGCTGTGAGGCAGCAGTGCTCACCACTGTGCCACCGTGCCTCCCCGTTGTTCCATTCATCACATCTCTGCATGCCAAAGATAGCTGACTAATCTGCTTTAGGCGTAATCTTTTGAATTTTCTTTTCTGGTGTCGTGCACACGTAATATTTATTAGAGAACAAGGCTAATGGTATGTTGGCCTTGCAAGAGGTTTTGAGTACAGAAGCAGGGATGTGTTGCTGCAATTATGCAGTGCCTTGGTGAGGCCACACCAGAAGTATTGTGTGCAGTTTTGGTCTCCTTCTCTGAGGAAGGATGTTCTTGCTCTCTCGAGAGTGCAGCAAAGGTTTACCAGACTGATTCCAGGGATGGTGGGACTGTCATATGAGGAGAGGTTGTCTAGGTTGGGATTGTTCTTGCTGGAGATCAGAAGAATGAGGGGGAATCTCATAGAGACTTTTAAAATTCTAACAGGACTAGACAGGGTAGATGCAGGGAAGATGTTCCCAATGGTGGGTGTGTCCAGGATCAGGGGTCACAGTCTGAGGATTTAGAGTAAACCATTTCGGGCAGAGGTAAGGAGACATTTCTTCACATAAAGAGTGGTGATCCTGTGGAATTCATTACCATAGGAAGTAGTTGATGCCAAAACATCGAATATATTCAAGAGGCGGCTCGATATAGCACTTGGGAGAATAAGATAAAGGCTTTGGGGAGAAAGCAGGATTAGGCTATTGAGTAGGATGATCCACCATGATTGTAATAAATGGCGGAGCAGGTTCGAAGGGCCAAAAGGCCGCCTCCTGCTCCTATCTTCTATGTATGTATCTATGCAAGGCCTTTGGGATGTTGTCAGGTTGCGTACATCATATAGCTGAGCAGGGATATTTTATGCAGCTGACCCCAGCACAACTTGGTTGGGTTGAACGGCCTGTTTTTCAGTTCTTTATTAATACCTCAACAAGAATCAACACTTTGCAGGGTAAGGAAGAACAGACCTAACCCATTCGTCACGTCAGCCAATCGAAACTCAGCACATCTGGGACCTAAGTGGGTGGAGAAGGGTCAGTGGTTCATTTCAATCTCTGTACGATCATAAATGGAGCTCAAACCTACAGGGAAAAAACTTTTGGGTATCATTAAAATAAAAGCAAAATTAAATGGTGCTAGAAATTTGAAATAATAGAAAATGTTGAAAAGACTCAGCTGGTCTAACAGAATCTGTGGAGAGAGAAACCGTTAACGTTTTGAATCCATATGACTTCTTCAGACTAAAGATACATGTAATACGATTCCTTAATATACCCCATTATGTAGAATTACAGTGACTAATGTTTAGAGAACCCCAAAGTGTATTATGGAGTTCACCTGACCCACAACTTTTAATAGATTGTGGTATGGGGAGCACACGGACCACTCTACAGGTGTGGTACAGCAGAAATGAAAAAGTAATTTTTAAAGCAAAACAATGTTTATTCTATGAACTCAAGTTAACCTTTTTGAAACAAAGTGAACATCCTGGCAACCATCAATTCAAATACAACCCCCAAAGAATACAACACTAAGTTATCCTTAATAACTTCCCAAACAACATCCAGAAGACAGAAGCACATTAGATTTACATTCACTACAGAGAACATTTATAATTCTGAATTTCCCAAATGATCAAGAGATAGTCTTTTGATGGCAGAGAGAACAGCAGTATACCTGCTTGGTCTGGCTTCAGCTCTAACACTGAAAACGAAACTAAAACACACCCTGCAGCAAACAGCCTAAAATTAAAGTAAAAATCTGACACAGCCCAGCTCCACCCACTCTTGGACAGCAATAAACACCCGTTTCTTGAAGGTACTCTCGTATGACATCATCTACACTTCCCGCTGCCTGGGGAAAGTGGGCAGCATAATCAAAGACCCCTCCCACCTGGCTTACTCATTCTTCCAACTTCCATCGGGCAGGAGATACACAAGTCTGAGAACACGCATGAGCAAACTCAAAAACAGCTTCTTCCCCACTATCACCAGACTCCTAAATGACCCTCTTATGGACTGACCTCATTAACACTACACCCCGATGTGCTTCATCTGATGCTGGTGCTTATGTAGTTACATTGTGTACCTTGTGTACCCTATTATGTATTTTCTTTTATTCCATTTTCTTCCCATGTATTTCATGATCTGTTGAGCTGCCCGCAGAAAAATACTATTCACTGTGCCTCAGTACACGTGACAATAAACAAATCCAATCCAATCCGCAGCCTTGACAAGTTACAGCCTCTATCCGCACCCACAAAGCACCAGTCTCCGTATTCCAGCCCTGTACCTACTCATTTGCTGCCCAGTAATAGTGCAACAAATCTGGAAGAGCCAAGAGACTTACGCCTCCTTTG
The DNA here is from genome assembly GCF_902713615.1 of Scyliorhinus canicula. Lineage (NCBI taxonomy): Eukaryota > Metazoa > Chordata > Chondrichthyes > Carcharhiniformes > Scyliorhinidae > Scyliorhinus > Scyliorhinus canicula. Next base: position 84,131,393 of record NC_052165.1, on the reverse strand, counting down.
AAGTGCTTCCTCGCTACCCTCCCTGCCACACAAATAACAAGACCAGCCTATCCACCCCTCAAAAACAAATGCCTTTGGCAAAAAGAGCAGCAGACACTGGAACAATAACATGGGGCTGGATTCTCTATTTCTGAGACTTAAGCGTTGATGCCAGCAGAGAATCCGTGGACTTTTATGATGGAAAAATCGGTGCTGGTTCCGCTACTATTAACAGGCAAGCACCAGTGAAACACAGTCAATTCTGAAGAAACACGGTACCAGATTCGCCGGGTCAGTGATTGACACAGTTCACGGACTCTGAACTGGAGACCCTCCAGGACGCCTTGGAGGAGTGACCGATGACCCTGTACCCAGGAAGGAGGCTGCCAGGCGCTGGCGTCTGTCGTGCCTGGGTGCAGGTGGCAGAGGCAGTCAGTGCCGTGGCCACAGAGGCCACCAGCTACCCATCCTCTGGGCTGCATGCGCGGACCATCTAACAGGGTTGTTGTTTGTGTCCCCATCCCGGAGAAGGCCGTGCACAACCGCTGGGAGCGCAAGATGACCGGAGGGGGACAACCAGACCTGTGGCCCGCACCATGGACAAGCAGAGGACCCTGGACTGGCTGGTTGCCAGAGGAAAGGAAGGTCGCCGGGAAGGAGTGCGACAAGGGGCGAGGAAGTGAGACCCCGCTCAATTGCGGTTGCCCATGTCACGTGTTGACACCCCTCCCTCACCCCCCACGCGACCCTCACCCCCCACGCGGCCCTCACCCCCCACGCGGCCCTCACCCCCTCCCCCACGCGGGCCCTCACCCCCTCCCCCCCGAGGCCCTCACCCCCTCCCCCCCGAGGCCCTCACCCCCTCCCCAAACGCGGCCCTCACCCCCCCTCCAACGCGGGCCCTCACCCCCCCTCCAACGCGGGCCCTCACCCCCCCCCACGCGGCCCTCACCTCCCCCCCCAACGCGGCCCTCACCTCCCCCCCAACGCGGCCCTCACCTCCCCCCCCACCGCGGCCCTCACCTCCCCCCCAACGCGGCCCTCACCTCCCCCCCAACGCGGCCCTCACCTCCCCCCCAACGCGGCCCTCATCTCCCCCCCCCACGCGGCTCTCACCCCCCCTCCACGCGGCCCTCAACCCCCTCCACGCGGCCCTCACCCCCCCCCACGCGGCCCTCACCCCCCCCCCCACGCGGCCCTCACCCCCCCCTCCACGCGGCCCTCACCACCCCCCTCCACGCGGCCCTCACCACCCCCCCCCCAATGCGGCCCTCACTCCCCCCCCCCCCCCCCCCAATGCGGCCCTCACTCCCCCCCCCCCCCCACGCGGCGCTCACTCTCTTTCCGCCCCCCCAACGCGGCCCTCGCTCTCTTCCCCCCCCCCAACGCGGCCCTCGCTCTCTTCCCCCCCCCCCAACGCTGGCCCTCGCTCTCGTCCCTCCCCCCCAACGCGCCCTCGCTCTCTCCCCCCCCCCCCAACGCTGCCCTCGCTCTCTCCCCCCCCCCCAACGCTGCCCTCGCTCTCTCCCCCCCAACGCGGCCCTCACCCCCCAACGCGGCCCTCACCCCCCAACGCGGCCCTCACCCCCCAACGCGGCCCTCACCCCCCAACGCAGCCCTCACCCCCCCAACGCAGCCCACACCCCCCCCAACGCGACCCTCACTCCCCCCAACGCGACCCTCACTCCCCCCCCCCCCCCCCAATGAGGCCCTCACTCCCCCCCCCCCCCCAACGCGGTCCTCACTCTCCCAACCCCCCCCCCAACGCGGCCCTCGCTCTCTGCCCCCCCCCTCTGCCTCCCCCCCAAACGCTGCCCACACCACACCCACGCGGCCCTCGCCCCCCCACGCGGCCCTCGCCCCCCCACGCGGCCCTCGCCCCCCCACGCGGCCCTCGCCCCCCCACGCGGCCCTCGCCCCCCCACGCGGCCCTCGCCCCCCCACGCGGCCCTCACCCCCCCCACGCGGCCCTCACCCCCCCACGCGGCCCTCACCCCCCCCGTGGCCCTCACCCCCCCACGCGGCCCTCACCCCCCCCAACGCGGCCCTCACCCCCCCAACGCGGGCCCTCACCCCCCCCCAACGCGGCCCTCACCCCCCCCAACGCTGCCCTCACCCTCCCCAACGCTGCCCTCACCCTCCCCAACGCTGCCCTCGACCCCCCTCCCCCACGCGGCCCTCGGCCCCCTCCCCCCGCGGCCCTCGGCCCCCCTCCCCCACGCGGCCCTCGGCCCCCCTCCCCGCACGCTGCCCTCGGCCCCCCCCCCCCCACGCGGCCCTCGGCCCCCCTCCCCACGCGGCCCTCGGCCCCCCTCCCCACGCGGCCCTCGGCCCCCCTCCCCACGCGGCCCTCGGCCCCCCTCCCCCACGCGGCCCTCGCCCCCCTCCCCCACGCGGCCCTCGGCCCCCTCCCCCACGCGGCCCTCGGCCCCCCTCCCCCACGCGGCCCTCGGCCCCCCTCCCCCACGCGGCCCTCGGCCCCCCTCCCCCACGCGGCCCTCGGCCCCCTCCCCCAAGCGGCCCTCGGCCCCCTCCCCCACGCGGCCCTCGGCCCCCTCCCCCACGCGGCCCTCGGCCCCCTCCCCACGCGGCCCTCGCCCCCTCCCCCACGCGGGCCCTCGGCCCCCTCCCCACGCGGCCCTCGGCCACCCCCCCCCACGCGGCCCTCGCCCCCTCCCCCACGCGGCCCTCGCCCCCTCCCCCACCGCGGCCCTCGCCCCCCTCCCCCACGCGGCCCTCGCCCCTCCCCCACGCGGCCCTCGCCCCCTCCCCCACGCGGCCCTCGCCCCCTCCCCCACGCGGCCCTCGCCCCCCCCCCACGCGGGGTCCCTCGCCCCCTCCCCCACTCTGCCCTCGCCCCCTCCCCCCACGCGCCCTCGCCCCCTCCCCCACGCGGCCCTCGCCCCCTCCCCACGCGGCCCTCGCCCCCTTCCCCCACGCGGCCCTCGCCCCCTCCCCCACGCGGCCCTCGCCCCCTCCCCACGCGGCCCCTCGGCCCCCTCCCCCACGCGGCCCTCGCCCCCTCCCCCACGCGGCCCCCCCCCCCTCCCCCACGCGGCCCTCGCCCCCTCCCCACGCGGCCCTCGCCCCCTCCCCCACCGGCCCTCGCCCCCTCCCCCACGCGGCCCTCGCCCCCTCACCCCACGCGGGCCCTCAGCCCCCTCCCCCCACGCGGGCCCTCGCCCCCCCTCCCCCCACGCGGCCCTCGCCCCCTCCCCCACGCGGCCCTCGCCCCCTCCCCCACGCGGCCCTCGCCCCTCCCCCACGCGCCCTCGCCCCCCTCCCCCACGCGCCCTCGCCCCCTCCCCCACGCGGGCCCTCGCCCCCTCCCCCACCGGCCCTCGCCCCTCCCCCACGCGGCCCTCTCCCCCTCCCCCACGCGGCCCTCGCCCCCCCCACGCCCCTCCCCCCCCCCCCACGCGGCCCTCGCCCCCTCCCCCACGCGGCCCTCGCCCCCTCCCCCACGCGGCCCTCGCCCCCTCCCCCCGCGGCCCTCGCCCCCTCCCCCACGCGGCCCTCGCCCCCTCCCCCACGCGGCCCTCGCCCCCTCCCCCACGCGGCCCTCGCCCCCTCCCCCACGCGGCCCTCGCCCCCTCCCCCACGCGGCCCTCGCCCCCTCCCCACGCGGCCCTCGCCCCCTCCCCCACGCGGCCCTCGCCCCCTCCCCCACGCGGCCCTCGCCCCTCCCCCACGCGGCCCTCGCCCCCTCCCCCACGCGGCCCTCGCCCCCTCCCCCACGCGGCCCTCGCCCCCTCCCCCACGCGGCCCTCGCCCCCTCCCCCACGCGGGCCCTCCCCAGCCCCACGCGGCCCTCGGCCCTCCCCATGATACGCCCTCGCCCCTCCCCACGCGGCCCTCAGCCCCCTCCCCCCACGCTGGCCCTCGCCCCCCTCCCCCCACGCGGCCCTCGCCCCCTCCCCCACGTGGGGGCCCTTCGCCCCCTCCCCCACGCAGGGAGCCCTCGCCCCGTCGCCGACCCCTCCCCCACGCGGCCCTCGGCCCCCTCGCCCCCTCCCCCACAGCGGAGCGCCCTCGCCCCTCGCCCCCGTCCCCCACAACGCGGCCCTCGCCCCCATCGCCCCCTCCCCACGCGGCCCCTCGCCCCCGGCCGCCCCCCTCCCCCACGCGGCCCTCGACCCCTCGCCCCCGCACCCACGCGCCCTCCGCCCCTCTCCCCCTCCCCCCCGGGCCCTCGCACCTCCCCACGCGGCCCTCGCCCCGGTCCCCCACGCCGCCCTCGCCCGCCTCGCCCCCACGCGCCCCTCGCCCCCTCCCCCACGCGGCCCTCGCCCCCCCCCAACGCGGCCCTCGCCCCCTCCAACGCGGCCCTCACCCCCCCAACGCGGCCCTCACCCCCCCAACGCGGCCCTCACCCCCCCAACGCGGCCCTCACCCCCCCAAAGCGGCCTTCACCCCCCCCCCCCAACGCGGCCCTCTCCCCCCAACGCGGCCCTCACCCTCCACGCGGCCCTCACCGCCCCCATTCCCTCCAACGCGGCCCCCCCCCAAACGTGGCCCTCACACCCCCCCCACCCCTCTCCCCCCCCCCCCCCAAACGTGGCCCTCACACCCCCCCCCACCCCTCCCAAACGTGTCCCTCAACCCCCCACCACCAACCCATGTCTAATCATGCATGTTGTCTTGTGTCTTGCAGGACCTTCCGAAGATGGGGCGAATCCATCTGGCGGCCCCTGCCCACAGCCAGTGCCAGAGCCGGTGCCCCACCCCCCGGTCAGCCGAGCAGTGACCAGGAAAGTAGCTTAACACAAGCCCGCTGCCCGAGACTCAGGACACCCTGCACCTCGGGTCAGAGGTTGACAGTGAATTTCCGTCACAGCTGTTTGGTGAACATCCTTCACCAAAGACCCTCGCCTCGATTGGGCGCTTTCGTAAAGAGGCTCCTGGGACATTATCTGCTGCGCACCACACAGCTGATCCGGTAGGAGCGGTCGGAGAGCAGGCCGACCCAGAAACTCGCTGAAATCCAGATGGGCCCCGGGCTTCTGAAACATCGAATCCCACAGATATATGCAGTGGGGATGCAGTCAGAGAGCCAGGGACTACATGAGGGTATGTGTACGAGCAGCCAACACCTACAGACACAGGTGGTGGAGTCCAACTGCGTGCAGGAGCTGGAGGTGGTGCCGACTATGCGTGCTACCCAGGCCAACACCGCACGCGTGGTGTCCACGGTGGAGGCATTGGGGACGACGGTTTTGACTATGGATCAGCATGTCCAAGGCCTGGAGCATTCAGTGCAGGTGCTGGCTGAGGCCCGGCGCAGGGCTGCCATGTGCCAGAGCCACCTGGACATTGGAGTGGCCCAGTCACAGCAGGCCATGGCTGGGAACGTGGCGACATTGCCCAGGTGCTGGCGACCTGCCGCAGGTACTGAGGGAGGTGCCCCAGTCCCAGAGGGAGATGGCAGATGTGGCACAGGCCCAGAAGGTGGTGGTACAGTCACAGCGTGATGTGATGCAGTCCCAGATGGAGATGATCCACTCCCTGTGCTCCATGGCTGCGAGCATGCAGACCCTGGCTGAGACCAGAGCGGGCCTCTAGGACTAGCAATACCAGGTGGCGGTGGAGCCTTCGGGGATAGCTCCACTCGCACAACCGTCCCATGGAGAAATCGGGGGCCATCGAGGGAGGAGGAGAATGTGATGGGGCCCATGCCGATGACTCGTCTAATGAGGCCTCCCTTCCTCCTCCTCCCACTTCAACACATGGCCCCTCTCCTGTGCGATGTTGTGAAGGACGCAGCAGGCCACTCTCAGCATCATACTGGAGGGCCCCTCCAGAACGGTCCAGACACCTGAACCGCACCTCCCATCAAGGTGGGGGGTGGGGTGGGAAAGGTGTGAGAGTCACCGGCATGGGCCCCATCGCATTCTCCTCCTCCCTCGGCTGCCGATGGCCCCTGATTTCTCCATGGGGCGGTTGTGCGAGCTATCCCCGAAGGTACCTGGGTGTACTGCTCAATCACACTCCTGGTCGCTGTATGGCCATTGTTGCAGCGGGTCTTCGCGTCAGTCTGTGGCCTCTGGATAGGTGTCATCAGCTATGACCGTGGCAGGTGACCCCTGTCACTCAGGAGCCAAACTTTCAGCCATGGGAAGAAACTCAAACATGTCACGAATCACCGAGTGTGCCAGGATGAAGTCATCGTGCACTCTACCCAGATATCGGGCGCAGATGTGTACGATGCGCAGCTGATGGTCACAGACTAGCTGAACTTTTATGGAGTGCTACCCCTTTCAGTTTCTGTAGAACAGTCTGTTACCCGTAGGGCGACATGCATCCCATCAATCGCCCCCTGGACCCAGTGCATCCCAGCGATTGCGGCAGACCCCGACGCCCAGGCACCCTGTTGAGCTTGGACCACATCAAAATGTATGTATTGATCCGCCTGGGCGTAGAGGGCCTCTGTGACAGCGTGGATGCATCTGTGCACGGAAGTCTGTGAGATCCCAGACAGGCCCCCACTCGGCACCTGGAAGGACCCCATCACGTAAATGTTCAAGGCGACCACCACCTTAATGGACACCTCTCCCATACCCCCGCGATGTCAGGTGTGCCATCATCTGTCGCACTGTCAATCTGGTCACCGGTTCATGTGGTTCGATGGCATGCCTGGTCTGGCAGGTCCTTGAATGTCAGGCGGTGCCTGTACACACGAGGCCTCATACGGCGTCTCTTTGGTACCCCCTCCTCCTCGGCCTGTTGGGGCCGCCGGCCCTCCAGCCTGGGCAGCTGCCTCCTGCCCTTCTGCTGCATGCACCACTGCTGTAGCTTCTTCTTCCTCTTCGAGTGGCGGTTGCTCATACGGCATCCCGCTGAGCTGCATTGAGCAGCAGGGCAGCCACCATTGCTGGTTGAACTCAAATCCATTGTCTGCAGGGAGTGAAAGGCCAACATGTTAGCATGGTGCGTACTCCCGTGCCCAACCAAGTTCAACAGGCTACACGTTTGCCCTGGTTGGCATTGCGGGCTCTGCCCCTGCATGTCCCGCCCCCTTCAATTCAATTTCTACCCCGAAAACGCCCAAATTTCCCTAGCGACCCTGTCGACGTTGGGTCCAGGTCTGAAATGCACAGCAGCAAATAATCTTTGTACAGACTCAGTTTGATCCACCCCTACCTCCTCCCCACGATCCACCCCCCCCCTCACGATCCACCCCCCCCTCACGATCCACCCCCCCCTCACGATCCACCCCCCCTCTCAGGATCCACCCCCCTCTCAGGATCCACCCCCCCCCCTCACGATCGATCCACCCCCCTCACGATCCACCCCCCTCACGATCCACCCCCCTCACGATCCACCCCCCTCACGATCCACCCCCCCCTCACGATCCACCCCCCCTCACGATCCACCCCCCCCTCACGATCCACCCCCCCCTCACGATCCACCCCCCTCACGATCCACCCCCCTCACGATCCACCCCCCTCACGATCCACCCCCCTCACGATCCACCCCCCTCACGATCCACCCCCCTCACGATCCACCCCCCCTCACGACCCCCCCCCCCCCTTCACGGTCCACCCATCCCCATATGATCCACCCATCCCCATACGATCCACCCATCCCCATACGTTCCCACCCCCCTCCCTCTCGATCCGCCCCTCCCTCTCGATCCGCCCCTCCCTCTTGATCCGCCCCTCCCTCTCGATCCGCCCCTCCCTCACGATCCGCCCCTCCCTCACGATCCGCCCCTCCCTCACGATCCACCCCTCCCTCACGATCCGCCCCTCCCTCACGATCCGCCCCTCCCTCACGATCCGCCCCTCCCTCACGATCCGCCCCTCCCTCACGATCCGCCCCTCCCTCACGATCCGCCCCTCCCTCACGATCCGCCCCTCCCTCACGATCCGCCCCTCCCTCACGACCCGCCCCTCCCTCACGACCCGCCCCTCCCTCACGACCCGCCCCTCCCTCACGACCCGCCCCTCCCTCACGACCCGCCCCTCCCTCACGACCCGCCCCTCCCTCACGACCCGCCCCTCACTGTCAATCTGGTCACCGGTTCATGTGGTTCGATGGCATGCCTGGTCTGGCAGGTCCTTGAATGTCAGGCGGTGCCTGTACACACGAGGCCTCATACGGCGTCTCTTTGGTACCCCCTCCTCCTCGGCCTGTTGGGGCCGCCGGCCCTCCAGCCTGGGCAGCTGCCTCCTGCCCTTCTGCTGCATGCACCACTGCTGTAGCTTCTTCTTCCTCTTCGAGTGGCGGTTGCTCATACGGCATCCCGCTGAGCTGCATTGAGCAGCAGGGCAGCCACCATTGCTGGTTGAACTCAAATCCATTGTCTGCAGGGAGTGAAAGGCCAACATGTTAGCATGGTGCGTACTCCCGTGCCCAACCAAGTTCAACAGGCTACACGTTTGCCCTGGTTGGCATTGCGGGCTCTGCCCCTGCATGTCCCGCCCCCTTCAATTCAATTTCTACCCCGAAAACGCCCAAATTTCCCTAGCGACCCTGTCGACGTTGGGTCCAGGTCTGAAATGCACAGCAGCAAATAATCTTTGTACAGACTCAGTTTGATCCACCCCTACCTCCTCCCCACGATCCACCCCCCCCTCACGATCCACCCCCCCCTCACGATCCACCCCCCCCCTCACGATCCACCCCCCCTCTCAGGATCCACCCCCCTCTCAGGATCCACCCCCCCCCCCTCACGATCGATCCACCCCCCCTCACGATCCACCCCCCTCACGATCCACCCCCCTCACGATCCACCCCCCTCACGATCCACCCCCCCCTCACGATCCACCCCCCCTCACGATCCCCCCCCCTCAACGAGCCCACCCCCCCCTCACGTCCACCCCCCCTCACGATCACACCCCCTCACGATCCACCCCCCTCACGATCCACCCCCCTCACGATCCACCCCCCTCACGATCCACCCCCCTCACGATCCACCCCTCCTCACGACCCCCCCCCCCCCCTTCACGGTCCACCCATCCCCCATATGATCCACCCATCCCCATACGATCCACCCATCCCCATACGTTCCCACCCCCCTCCCTCTCCGATCCGCCCCTCCCTCTCGATCCGCCCCTCCCTCTTGATCCGCCCCTCCCTCTCGATCCGCCCTCCCTCACGATCCGCCCCTCCCTCACGATCCGCCCCTCCCTCACGATCCGCCCCTCCCTCACGATCCCGCCCCTCCCTCACGATCGCCCCTCCCTCACGATCCGCCCCTCCCTCACGATCCGCCCCTCCCTCACGATCCCCCCTCCCTCCGATCCCGCCCTCCCTCACGACCCGCCCCTCCCTCACGACCCGCCCCTCCTCACGACCCGCCCCTCCTCACGACCCGCCCCTCCTCACGACCCGCCCCTCCTCACGACCCGCCCCTCCTCACGACCCGCCCCTCCTCACGACCCGCCCCTCCTCACGACCCGCCCCTCCCTCACGACCCGCCCCTCCCTCACGACCCGCCCCTCCCTCACGACCCGCCCCTCCCTCACGACCCGCCCCTCCCTCACGACCCGCCCCTCCCTCACGACCCGCCCCTCCCTCACGACCCGCCCCTCCCTCACGACCCGCCCCTCCCTCACGACCCGCCCCTCCCTCACGACCCGCCCCTCCCTCACGACCCGCCCCTCCCTCACGACCCGCCCCTCCCTCACGACCCGCCCCTCCCTCACGACCCGCCCCTCCCTCACGACCCGCCCCTCCCTCACGACCCGCCCCTCCCTCACGACCCGCCCCTCCCTCACGACCCGCCCCTCCCTCACGACCCGCCCCTCCCTCACGACCCGCCCCTCCCTCACGACCCGCCCCTCCCTCACGACCCGCCCCTCCCTCACGACCCGCCCCTCCCTCACGACCCGCCCCTCCCTCACGACCCGCCCCTCCCTCACGACCCGCCCCTCCCTCACGACCCGCCCCTCCCTCACGACCCGCCCCTCCCTCACGACCCGCCCCTCCCTCACGACCCGCCCCTCCCTCACGATCCGCCCCTCCCTCACGATCCCCATCCATAAGCCCAAACCCATCAGTGTAATACCTAAGGCTCAATCGCCACCGAGAACAAGAGGGGAGACATGGGACAGCCCTGCCTTGTTCCCTGGAATAGTGGGTAGTATTCCGACTGCGTATTATTCGTCTGCACACAATTTTACCCAAGTCACAAACTTAGGCCCAATTCCAAACTTTCCCAGTACCACAAACAAATGACTCCACGCTGTCAAATGCCTTCACATCGAACGCCACCACCACCACTTCGAACTCCCTTCCCTCTGCTGGAGAAAGCACCACATTCAGCAGCCACCACATGTTCGACGACAGCAGTCTGCCCTTGACGAACCCCGTCTGACCTTCCCCCACCACCTTTGGATGACACTCCTCCAGCCTCACTGTTAACACCTTCGCCAGTATCTTGGTATCCACATTCAGTGCTGAAACAGACCTATATGACCCGCACTCCTTTTTAAGCAACAATGAAATAGATGCCTGCCTCATTGTCTCAGGCAACCCTCCCTTTGCCATCATATCCTCAAACATTTCCATCAAGTGACACCAACTTGTCCTTAAACTTCTTATCGAACTCCACCAGGAGTCCATCCGACCCGTTACCTTACCTGGCTGCATCCTACCTATCGCTGCGTTCACTTCCCCCACCCTCTATGGTTCCTCTAACCCGACCCTCTCCTCCTCTCCCACCTCTGGACATTCCACTTGCTCCTGATCCGTCATCACCCACAGCCTCCGGTGGCTCTGACTTACATAAACGCCTATAACAGTCCTCAAACACCTTATTCACCTACTCTGGAGCCACCACCAGCCCTCCCGTTCCATCCCTTATCTGTACGATTTTCCTCCCCGCAGCCTTTTGATGGAGCTGGCTCGCCAGTAACTGACTAGCCTTACAATACTCATACACAAACCCCGATGCTCTCGTCAACTGCTGAACCGCCCTCCCCATAGACAGGAAGCCACTTTGCCTGCAACTCCTTCCTCCTCACCAATAGTTCCTGATCCTCTGCATATCTTCCATCAACTTCCAAAATCTTCTCGAACCGACGCTGCCGCTCCTTCCGCCTCCCTGTCCATCTTTCTCTTGGATGAGATGACCCGCCCCTCACTATTCTTCAATACCTCCCAAACCACCAACAATAAGATCTCCTCATTTCGGTTGAACTCCAAATGCTCCTCAATTACCTTCTGCATCTTTATCGAAAAATTTGTGTCTAGTCTCCACACCGGCCTCTGGGCCGGACCCTTCTCCAAGACTACATCCACTCAGTGCGGAGCATGGTCTGATATCATGATCGCGGAATACTCTGCCTGCTTCACCCTAGCCAACAGCGCCTTCCCTACCACAAAAAAAGTCAACCCTCGACTACATCTTATGAATGGTGCGAAAAACAAATACTTTCTGTCCCGTGGGTGCAGAAACCTCCACGGATCTGCTCCACCCATCTCCTTCATAATCCCGGCTAATCCCGCTCTCCCCCCTCTGAAAGGCACCTATCTATCCTTGCATCCAACACTATATTCCAATTCTCCTTCACCGCCCCTGTATCGACTGATGCATATCCAGGTCTGGTATGGCCCCTAAAATCTTCCTCCCCATCCACTTTGCTAGCATATCGGCGAAATATCTGATGGCCCTCCACCCCTCAGACACATCCACGATCCTCAGGTTATGTCTTCACTACCAGTTCTCCAGGTCTTCCACCTTGGCTCCCAGCCCTCTGTTAATCTCTGCCACCCTCCGCAGCTGAGGATGCATTGAGGTGAACTCACTGCCGTGAAAGGCATCATCCATCTGTTTTTCTCCCCCTGCTCCCGCACCGATGTCGGAAATTCTCACCAACTCCACTCTGACCGGAGCGAGTATCCCGCCCACCCACCCCTTTAGCGAAGCCATCATCACCATCTGATGCTTTTTGAAATAGAAACATGGAAAATAGGTGCAGGAGTAGGCCATTCGGCCCTTCGAGTCTTCACCATAGTTCAATATGATCATGACTGATCATGCAAATTCAAGATCCCACTCCCGCTTTCTCTCCATACCCTTGATCCCTTTAGCCGCAAGGACTATGTCCAGCTCCCTCTTTAATATATCCAACTGGCCCCAACAACTTTCTGTGGTAGAGAATTCCACAAGTTCACAACTCTCGGAGAGAAGAAGCTCTTCCTCATCTCAGTCCTGAATGGCTTACCCCTTATTCTTAGGCAGTGACTCCTGGTTCTGGACGTCACCAACATTGGGAACATTCTTCCCCCATCTAGCCTGTCCAGTCCTGTCAGGATTTTATATGTTTCTATGAGATCCCCTCTCATTCTTCTAAACTCCAGTGAGTACAAGCCCAGTCGATCCAGTCTTCCTTCATAGGTCTGCCCTGCCATCCTGGGAATTAGACTGGTGAACCTTCGCTGGACACTCCTCATAGTAAGAATGTCCTTCCTCAGACTAGGAGACCAAAACTGCACACAATACTCAAGGTGTGGCCTCGCCAAGGCCCTGCAGCAAGACATCGCTACTCTATACTCAAACCCTCTTTTTGTTTTTTTGACAAATATTTTTATTCTCCTTTTTCACATTTATCATATTTAAAACAATAAATAATGAACAATAATAACAAATACAATGGCAATCCCCTAACCCGCAATCCCCTCATCCCACCCACTCTCAAACAGCTCCCAACATTTTGAATACAAAACACCATTAAAAAGAATTATCATTAATTTTTACATTCCAACCCGAGCGTTAAGAACTCCAACAGGTCCCCCGCCAAGCCGAGGCACAGGGCGGAGAAGCCAACCTCCACCCTAACAGAATCCACCTTCGGGCAATCAGCGAGGCAAAGGCTCCAGCGAGGCATCAGCCTCCGCACCTGCTTCCAACCCCGGCTAATCCGACACCCTGAATATGGCTTCGAAGGGACCTGATTCAAGTCTCACGTCTCACCACCTTTGAGATTACCTTAAAGACCTCCCTCTAAAAGCCCTCCAGTTTGCCCCCCCTCCCCACCCACACAGCATTCACAAACATCCACAAACAGGGCAGCACGGTGGTACAGTGGTTAGCACAGTTGCTTCAAGGCTCCAGGGTCCCAGGGTCGATTCCCAGCTTGGGTCACTTACTAGAGTATAGAGAAATACAGCACAGAACAGGCCCTTCGGCCCACGATGTTGCGCCGAACCTTTGTCCTAGGTTAATCATAGAATTTTGGACAATTTGTCATGGCCAATCCACCCAACCTGCACATCTTTGGACTGTGGGAGGAAACCGGAGTACCCGGAGGAAACCCACGCAGTCACGGGGAGGATGTGCAGACTCCACACAGACAGTGACCCAAGTCGAAATCGAACTTGGGACCCTGGAGCTGTGAAGCAATTGTGCTATCCACAATGCTACTGTGCTGCCCTTAAGAAGTTAACCTACACTCCCTTATTCTACCCTAATCCAAGTACCTATCCAATAGCCGCTTGAAGGTCCATAAATTTTCCGACTCAACTACTACCACAGGCAGTGCATTCCATGCCCCCACTACTCTCTGGGTAAAGAACCTACCTCTGACATCCCCTCTATATCTTCCACCATTTATCTTAAATTTATGTCCCCTTGTAATGGTGTGTTCCACCCGGGGAAAAAGTCTCTGACTGTCTACTCTATCTATTCCCCTGATCATCTTATAAACCTCTATCAAGTCGCCCCTCATCCTTCTCCGTTCTAATGAGAAAAGGCCTAGCACCCTCAATCTTTCCTCGTATGACCTACTCTCCATTCCAGGCAACATCCTGGTAAATCTCCTTTGCACCTTTTCCAAAGCTTCCACATCCTTCGTAAAATGAGGTGACCAGAACTGCACACAGTACTCCAAATGTGGCCTGACCAAGGTTTTGTACAGCTGCATCATCACCTCACGGCTCTTAAATTCAATCCCTCTGCTAATGAACGCTAGCACACCATAGGCCTTCTTCACAGCTCTATCCACTTGAGTGGCAACTTTCAAAGAACAATGAACATAGACCCCAAGATCTCTCTGCTCCTCCACATTGCCAAGAACCCTACCATTAACCCTGTATTCCGCATTCAGATTTGTCCTTCCAAAATGGACAACCTCACACTTGTCAGGGTTAAACTCCATCTGCCACTTCTCAGCCCAGCTCTGCATTCTATCTATGTCTCTTTGAAGCCGACAACAGCCCTCCTCACTATCCACAACTCCACCAATCTTCGTATCATCTGCAAATTTACTGACCCACCCTTCAACTCCCTCATCCAAGTCGTTAATGAAAATCACAAACAGCAGAGGACCCAGAACTGATCCCTGCGGTACGCCACTGATAACTGGGCTCCAGGCTGAATATTTGCCATCCACCACAACTCTCTGTCTTCTATCGGTTAGCCAGTTTGTTATCCAACTGGCCAAATTTCCCACTATCCCATGCCTCCTTACTTTCTGCATAAGCCTACCATGGGGAACCTTATCAAATGCCTTACTAAAATCCATGTACACTACATCCACTGCTTTACCTTCATCCACATGCTTGGTCACCACCTCAAAGAATTCAATAAGACTTGTAAGGCAAGACCTACCCCTCACAAATCCGTGCTGACTATCCCTAATCAAGCAATGCCTTTCCAGATGCTCAGAAATCCTATCCCTCAGTACCCTTTCCATTACTTTGCCTACCACCGAAGTAAGACTAACTGGCCTGTAATTCCCAGGGTTATCCCTATTCCCTTTTTTGAACAGGGGCACGACATTCGACACTCTCCAATCCTCTGGTACCACCCCTGTTGACAGCGAGGACGAAAAGATCATTGCCAACGGCTCTGCAATTTCATTTCTTGCTTCCCATAGAATCCTTGGATATATCCCGTCAGGCCCGGGGGACTTGTCTATCCTCAAGTTTTTCAAAACGCGCAACACATCTTCCTTCCTGACAAGTATCTCCTCAAGCTTATCAGTCTGCTTCACGCTGTCCTCTCCAACAATATGACCCCTCTCATTTGTAAATACTGAAGAAAAATACTTGTTCAAGACCTCTCCTATCTCTTCAGACTCAATACACAATCTCCCGCTACTGTCCTTAATCGGACCTACTCTCACTCTAGTCATTCTCATATTTCTCACGTATGTGTAAAAGGCCTTGGGGTTTTCCTTGATCCTACCCGCCAAAGATTTTTCATGCCCTCTCTTAGCTCTCCTAATCCCTTTCTTCAGTTCCCTCCTGGCTATCTTGTATCCCTCCAGCGCACTGCCTGAACCTTGTTTCTTCAGCCTTACATAAGTCTCCTTCTTCCTCTTAACAAGACATTCAACCTCTCTTGTCAACCATGGTTCCCTCACTCGACCATCTCTTCCCTGCCTGACAGGGACATACATATCAAAGACACGCAGTACCTGATCCTTGAACAAGTTCCACATTTCACTTGTGTCCTTCCCTGACAGCCTATGTTCCCAACTTCTGCACTTCAATTCTTGTCTGACAGCATTGTATTTACCCTTCCCCCAATTATAAACCTTGCCCTGTTGCTCGCACCTATCCCTCTCCATTACTAAAGTGAAAGTCACAGAATTGTGGTCACCACCTCCAAAATGCTCCCCCACTAACAAATCTATCACCTGCCCTGGTTCATTACCAAGTACTAAATCCAATATGGCCTCCCCTCTGGTCGGACAATCTACATACTGTGTTAGAAAAGCTTCCTGGACACACTGCACAAACACTACCCCATCCAAACTATTTGATCTAAAGAGTTTCCACTCAATGTTTGGGAAGTTGAAGTCGCCCATGACTACTACCCTGTGACTTCTGCACCTTTCCAGAATCTGTTTCCCTGTGTCTGCGTGGGTTTCCTCCGGGTGCTCCAGTTTCCTCCCACTGTCCAAAGATGTGAAGGTTAGGTGGATTGGCCATGCTAAATTGCGCTTAGTGTCCAAAACAAAGGTTTGGTGGGGTAATGGGGATAGGGTGCTCTTTCCAAGGGCCGGAGTAGAGTCAATGGGCCGAATGGCCCCCTGCACTGTAAATTGTATGTATGTATGAATGATCTTCCACCCCCTCCAAAAAGTTGGCTCATCCTCGTCCTTGAGGTGTACCCTATATGCCACCTTCAATTGTATCAGCCCCAACCTCGCACATCAAGTTGCCTCATTCGCCCTCCGTTGCACCTCACACCACAACCTCTCCTCCATGTCCTTCCCAACTTTTCCTCCCACTTTGCCTTAATCCCACCCAGTGATATCTTCTCCCAGAATAACCCCATAAATCGGCGACACCGCCTCTCTCCAATCCCACCGCCGTCAACATCTCTTCCAACCGTGTGGGGGCCAGTGCAATCGGAAAGCTCTGTACCTACTTCCTGGCAAAATTTCGGACCTGCATATACCTAAACATCTCACCCCGCCCATCCCAGCTCCTCCAACTTCACAAACTGGCCACCCAGAAACAAATCCTTTAATACCCTCTCCTCCTCCCATCTCTGAAAATTCCCATCCCTGAAAATTCCCATCCCATTTCCCTAGTTCAAATCTATGGTTCCCTCAAATTGGCATTTCCCTTGACTCCGCCTACAGTGCTAGCGCAACTGCCTTCAGATCTTGAGCACCATCACTGCCACCGGGACTCCCTGGGTATTTCCTTGGGGTCATTGGGAGCGGCGCTATTGCCAATGCCCTAAACCCCAACCCACTGCATAGACTCTCCTCCATTTTAACCCACTGGGAGCCCCCCCAAACCAGCCCCGCACCTTCTCAGCATTTGCTGCCCAGTAATAATACAATTTGGGAGACCCAAACCCCCAGACTGTGTCCTCTCTGCAACAACCCCTTCTTAATCCTCTTGCCAAATCCGCTTTCACCTTCCCCACCAAACTAGCGATGTTATATCTACGGAGCTGCCCCCAATTTTGTGCCATCTGCACCCAAAGTGGGTTACTGCCCTACGGAATGGCAGCCCCCCACCCCTGCTCCCACCCCCGGCCGGGACACCACAAAATATTTACTCAAACCCTCTTATTATGAAGGCCAGCATGCCATTAGCTTTCCTCACCGCCTGCTGCACTTGCATGCCAACCTTCAGTGACTGTTCCACCATGACACCCAGGCCTCGTTGCACTTCCCCTTTTCCTTAACTGTCACCATTCAGATAATCTCCCTTCCTGTTTTTGCCACTAAAGTGGATAACCTCATATTCGCCGAAACGCTTTAAACAACCGTTCGAACTCCAGCCATCACCTCCGTTATATTCTCCATTGTGATGGACGTGGCCCCCACCCCCACCCCAGCGGGCGCTCTCCCATCATCTTTCCTCCTACTGTCTCCCCCTCACCACGTTGCCGGTGGACCTTCACTCACTGCGCCCTTCCCTGGATTCTTCTTTCTGGTTTTTGACATTCTATAAATGCCCCAAAGTTACCCACAGTTCTTGTGGACAAATCTACCCCAAAAACTGGGCTTAAAGGGTGAAAAATGACAGCTGTGGCAGGAGCCACCAAACATGCAACCTCCACCTCCATGCCACAACCGGAAGTTTGACCAACCTTGATTCTTAACTCTGCACTACTTGAGCTAGGTTTCAGTCTGACAACATTTGAGGTTGAAACGCAGCTTGAAACGATAGCAAATATCAGCTGGATAATTCTAAATTATGGGCTAGGGCTATGGACATCTGTATACCTGTGTGTATACGTGTACCTTTACATGTATGTATTGTCATGCTTAGTACAAGCATGTGGATATTACAGACTGAAGATCATGCTATATGAAAGTGGCTACAAAACCTGTTCAGATGGGAATGCAGCTTATGGTCACCCTGGGACAATGGTGACTTTACCTTACCTTTACATGACTGCGGCTTAATGAGCATTTAAACAGTAGACCATATTAGGTTCTGTTGCCAATATTTATTTAAACATAGACCTGAAGAAGGGAACTTCACAGCCACCAGTCAAGTTTAAGCATCTAATTTCGTACGGATGAAGCAGACTTTTGATCTTGGAGTGCTACATTGAACAAAGGAAAATATTCGAGCTCCGTGAGGCAGACTTTTGAATTTACAACTGCTTTGTATCTTGGTGGTCTGAAACGAACTTTCCAAGACTTAGTTTAAAATATCATGAACAAAACAAATCCAGCAGAGAAACATTGAAATTTCAGAAGCGGCTAAACCATCGGAGCTGAAAGTCTTCTCATGCAACCGAAGTATTGTAGTTGTTCCAGATTTCAAGTCCACCTGAGAACCAGTCTCCTGGTTGTTTGTCCACAAGAAGAAGCTTTGCAGTTTCATGAGAATTGTTTCTTTCTAAAAGACAGACATTCACTCCACCTAAATGGAACATAGAGATAGAAAATAGGAGCATCATTGGCCTTTCAAGTCTGTTCCGCCAATCAATTTGATCATCGCTGATCCTCCATCTAAATACCCCTTGACCCCTTTAGAGTCTAGAAATCTACCTATTTCCTTCTGAAATATTTTCAGTGGCTTGGCATCCACAGCCTTCTATGGTAGAGAATTCCACACGATTACCTCCGCGTGAGTAAAGATGTTTCTCCTCATCGCATTTCTAAATGACCTCACCTCTTATGAGAGACTTTAGAAAAATACACCACATTCACTGGTTCACATTTATCTATTCTGCTAGTTACATCCTCAAAAAACTCCAGTAGGTTTGCCAAATAATAACTAATACTATGTTTAATTTATTTTGTTAGCCATGGTTGGGCTGCTACACTTGTGATCAGCTTGAAGTAAGCAGGCCTGCATTAATATAGAGTGTGTTATAAATTTTATTTTTCTAATTACAGCTTTAACTTTATCTAATTTTGTGAGTGATTGAGACATTCTGTTTCAAACATTTGGGACAAGTCTACGATAAATAACATGCTTTATTCCTAAAATCACAAATGCCTCCTGCTAAATTTTATTTTTAATTCTGAATAAGATCATAGTGGTTAAAGGAAATGCCTTCCAAATTACAGATTGGAAGGGACCTCACAAATTGGATATATGTTTATACATGCCTATTTTGTATGGGCACGTGGTAGTTTTACGGTTGAATTTGGTACGTGGTGATCAGAATTAAGGCATTAGTCATTTGAAATGGCCAACAGAAGCGTGGAGAGAGTATTTTGCGTGGTTTTGTGCTTTGACTACACTGTGTAGAATCTTTTCTCTAAAGCATCTACATGTATTTGCAGGAGATGAACATAGGAAACAAAACCATAAAATCTCAGGGAATCATGACCACAGTGCCAGCCACACGGGTCACTCAGGACAAGAGTTGTTCCTTTAATGTAAGCCCGGGTAAGAGGAAATGCAGGAGGCTGAGAGACCCATCAAACAGGTTACACTCAGACCTGGACATTCTGGAGCTCCATACTCGGGCAGTGTTGAAGAAGATGGAGATGGCTCAGTGGGGTGAGGTAGGTGGTCGACAATTCTGCACTGAGTTAAACATGAATTGCCAAAAAGCTCCTCCACCCATGTTCTTATAAATGTGTTTCATTAACAGGACAATATGAAAATCAATAAGACCTCACCATCATCTTTGACAGTGACTGAGCGAGGCCCCAGTGACAATAACTTGGAACTAGTGCTTTCAAAAGGAAGAATTATTAGGTATGTGTCACAATGTGGAGTTTTCAAGGGCTTTTAAGAGCTTAGTAAGAAGTCTTACAACACCAGGTTAAGAGCTTGCATTAACAATAGTTCCACTCCTTCATCTTCCCGATCATAGAATTCATAGAATTTGCCGTGCAGAAGGAGGCCATTCGGCCCATCGAGTCTGCACCGGCTCTTGGAAAGAGCACCCTACCCAAGGTCAACACCTCCACCCTATCCCCATAACCCAGTAACTCCACCCAACACTAAGGGCAATTTATCATGGCCAATCCACCTAACCTGCACAATATCTCCAATTGTCATTGATATTCCTGGCTAAGAAAAACAGAGCTGTGGAAGTTTGAAGTACAAAAGAAGGTCATTGCCAACTGTATTGATCCTGCTAAAAACATTTGTCTGTTCTGTGTTTCTTTTTTAATACCTGTTCTGCTGGCTGCCTTTAATCTATAGTCTCCTTGCAGTTGCTGCAACATTGAGACTTTTGCTTAAGATATAGACTTCAGGAAAACTAAAACACTAATGAACTGGCCCAGGGCTTCCCCTGTATGCTTTGTGGCAGAGCCAGTATGCAGCCAATCGGTGAGTTTGGAATTCTGAATCATTGCCTGTTAATGCTTGCGATTGGTGGAGCCATTTCTGGAAAAAAGGCGGGTCATGTGAAGAGCTCCATTTTTGTCCTGAGTTCTGTGAGAAGATTCAGGCAGGAAGCAGATGGAAGGCACTCCCAGCCAGACATGAAGACTGCAGACAACAGTCAGGCCTATGAAGGGAACTACTGGAGTGAAAGGCTGTGAGCAGGCTCTCTTACTAGCTCTGTTAACAGTTTAATCCTCTGTCTGAATGGCTGGGGAAAATCCAGTCTGAGGACTCTATTCAAGATACAGGTAGAATCTCTGCACCAAGATCAGTCAAACAGAAAGCGCAGGCTGGATGTAGGGTCTGTTGTAATTTCTCAGATATAACGCTCCAGTAATTTTTCTGGGAGGTGCAGGCTCCATCTGGTGGTCGAAAGCTAGAATTGCACAGATCTGAATCTCCTGTGTAAATCACACATCACGGGCGGGATTCTCCCCTACCCGGCGTGATGGGGGGTCCTGGCGTAGGGGAATGGCGCCAACCACTCCGGGGTCGGGCCTCCCCAAAGGTGGGGAATTCTCCGCACCTTTGGGGGCTAGCCCCGCGCCGGAGCGGTTGGCATCAGAAGACTGGCGCAAAAAATCCGGCGCCAGCGGCCTTTCAGGCCCGTCGCCCGGCGCATGCGCGATGTGGGTTTCTCTTCCGCTTCCACCATGGCGGAGGCCGTGTCGGCGGCGGAGGAGAAAGAGTGCACCCAGGGCACTGGCCCGGAGTCTGAGTGGGGGAGCCCCGATCGCTGGCCTGGCCACTGTGGGGGCACCCCCCGGGGTCCGATCGCCCCGCGCCCCCCCCCAGGACCCTGGGGGCCCGGTCGCGGCGCCGATCCCGCTGCCACCAGAGGTGGTTCAAACCTCAGCGGCGGGAGAGGCCTCCCAGCGGCGGGACTTCGGCTGATCGGGGTGGCGTGATTCCCGCCCCCGCCAATTCCTGGGTGGCGGAGAATCTCTGCCATGGCGGGGGCGGGATTTTCACGGCCCCAGGCGATTCTCCGACCCTGCTGGGAGTCGGAGAATTTCTCCCCACATTCGGAGAAGATCGGCACCTACAGAAACCACAACCTCAGCAGCGAAAATTCATTGTAAACCTTTTTCTTCAATTCCTATTATGCTAATCCTTCCTCTACCGTATGTTGGTCTTGTGTGTGTCTGGGTGGAAGGTGGGATGAGGTTTTGAGAATAGGTAGACTGGTATACCATTGTTCCGTTATTTCCATTATATGTTCACCTTTTAGTCTTGTGAAAAGAAACAGTTTTTCATGTTTTACTTAAATTTGGTGCCTGTAACTCATTGGAGTAGTCTAGCGTTAAAGGTCTCAGGCGGAACACACATTATTGGTTAATTCACTTATGTTGGGATGACGAGGTCTGTGGTCTGGAACTGACCGTGCACTCGCCCAGGGTAGCATAACAATTCTGCACGAAACCCATTCACAACTAATTGCACTAACCTCTTTCCATGATCCTATATTCTGTATTGCTTCAGGTATTATCCCTGGTAAGACGCAGTGATCTGCTTCAACCATTACCTGTAACAAAGTATCCCAATTTGCAATAATTCTGCATAAAGAGGAAGTCCATTCAACCCCTAACTTCGTTTGTAAAAATTTTAATTCCATTGATTCCCAAACACACATCACCTGCCTCTGTTCATTCTATCACAATGCATTGTTTTAAAAAGGTGCTATTAAACATTCACTTTGCTTTTCAGCTCCAGTGGCTGAATAGTTTGAGTATTTCAAATCTCTAGTTTTCCTTCCTTGATATCCTGGTGAGTCAGCAGTATACTCTATGGTTTTAATGTCCATAAAATGGAAAACTCATCAAAGATCCACATACACTATGTGCTGTCTTTCCTATTATGGTAAGGTATTATAGTCCAACAGGTCGAATCACTATCTTGTGGAGCACAGCTCTTTCCTCAAGGGCTAGGAAATTCTGGCCAAAAAAGTTTTCACCTGACTGACAATATATACGAACAGGTCCCACTTCATTATTTGCATTCTTATCTGAACATTGAAGAGGATTAAAGTATCTGATTCTGCTGCTTGGCTATGCTGCCCCCTGCAGAGTGTTGCACAGCCAAATGAGGGTGGGGGCTGATGGTAGTCATGAAAATCCAGAGAGGAGCCAAAAATGCTGTGGACCTCCCCTATTTCTGAGTGGGCTACTGGAAATCAGGGTGCCCATGCACCACCATGTAAGGTGACGAGATCAAAGGAGCACTGGAAAATCCTCTTCCCATGCAGTGTATTCAGAGTTCAGGGAATCTTTCTCACCCCCAAAAATGTGTGTCTGTAAAAACACACACATACACACAGACATACACACTCCAAATGTGTTATGAATCACTGAAACATTCTTTTTTAACCTTCCAGTCAGAACAAGGATGAATTGATGGAGTTTGAACAGTGCAGCGCAGACAGTGAAGCTGAAGAGGGAGAGCGGTCAGATGAACAGGGCAGTGCGCTGCATGAAGCCGAAAGTACTGATTGGGAGGATGAGAAAACAGAATCTCAAAATCCACTGAACAGTGAGTCTTTACACCCAATCTCTGCCCTTTATTAAGATTGTACCTATGATTATAATTGTAACTATACTTGAGTAATTGATATTCAATTACTCAAATATTGTTCTTTTCACACAATTAGGAAATAAGCATTTCTAGATCTGATACTGTGGAATGAGGATGGCTAAGTGGATAAAGTGAGAATGATCATGGCTAAATGGCTAAAAGCAAGGAACTATCTAAAGTAGAACTTTCAAATTGGGAGAAGGCTAATTTCAATGTGATAAGAAATCTAGGCAGAATCAATTGGCATTGGTGGGATTACATCATTATTTACTGTATATAGTACATAAAGCATACAGTGCAGGAGGAGGCCATTCGGCCCATCGTGTCTGCACCGACCCACTTAAGCCCTCATTGCCACCCTATCCCCGCAACCCAATAACCCCTCCTACCCATTTTGGTCACTAAGGGCAATTATCATGACCAATTCACCTAACCTGCACGTTTTTGGACTGTGGGAGGAAACCGGAGCACCCGGAGGAAACCTACGCACATACGGGGAGAACTTGCAAACTCTGCACAGACAGTGACCCAGTGGGGAATCGAACCTGGGACCCTGACACTGTGAAGCCATAGTGCTAGCCACTTGTGCTACTGACTAGTTCTAGCCTCTCCCACAAGAGGAAACATCCTTTCAGCATCCACCCTGTCAAGTCCCCTCAGGATCTTATATATTTAATATTTCATTGTTCAGTTTGAGGTAAAGAGGAGTGTGGGCCGAGACTATGTTTTTAAGGGATATTTAAGGGGAAATTTCAGAAAACACAGAATAGTTACATTCCAACAAATAAGAAAAGGTATAAGGGTCAGACGCAACAACCGTGGTTAACTCAAAAGGTTAAAGATTGTATCAAACTTAAAGTAAAAGCACATAAGACAGGTGGAAGGTCAGAAGATTTGACAGAATATAAGGAACAGCAAAGATTGAGGAGGAAAGCATTCTGGTACGAGCGAAAGCTAGCAGAAATATCAAAATGTTAGAACAAAGAAAAGTACAGCACAGGAACAGGCCCTTCAGCCCTTCAAGCCTGTGCTGGCCATATTACCCATCTAACCTAAAACCTTCTACACTTCCAGTATGCCTCTATTGCACCACCTCCAGCAGTGAGTTCCAGCGCCCACTACCCTCTGTTTAAAAAAAAACTTACCTCGCACATTCTAAACTTTGTCCCTTTTTAAACTGCTCAAACTTCCAGAACTAGCGAATGCCCAGCATTCTGTCCATTTAAAAAAAATTATAAGTTGGCCTGGATGATATATCTTTCCCTTCGGGTTTTCTGATCATGATTGCACTGTCAGAGATACCTTCAATTGCAATGTCACATCAGAGGAACAACAGTGTATGCCCTCAACAAGATTCACCGAGCAAGTCGCCAAAGCTCCTTTGACAGCTCTTCTACTCTGGGGGTAAAAGCTTCTGACTATCCACTCTGTCTATGCCCCTCATTATTCTGTAGACTTCTTACAGGTCACTTCTCAACCTCCGTCGTTCCAGTGAGAACAAACTGAGTTTATCCAACCTCTCCACATAGCTAATGCCCTCCATACCAGGCAACATTCTGATAAATCTTTTCTGCACCCTCTCTAAAACCTCCACATCCTTCTGGTAGTATGGCGACCAGGATTAAACACTAAATTTCAAATATGGTCTAACTAAGGTTCTATACAGGTGCAACAAGACTTGCCAATTTTTATACTCAATGTCCCAGCCGTATGCCGCCTTGACTATCTCCTCCACCTGCGTTGCCACTTTCAGTGAGCTGTGGACCTCTACACCCAGATCCCTCTGTCTGTCAATGCTCTTGGGGATTCTGCCATTTACTGCATATTTCCACCTGTATTAGACCTTCTAAAATGCCTTGTGTCAGATTTGTCCGGATCAATCGCTTCACAGCTCCAGGGTCCCAGGTTCGATTCTGGCTTGGGTCACTGTCTGTGCGGAGTCTGCACATCCTCCCCGTGTGTGCGTGGGTTTCCTCCGGGTGCTCCGGTTTCCTCCCACAGTCCAAAGATGTGCAGGTTAGGTGGATTGGCCATGATAAATTGCCCTTAGTGTCCAAAATTGCCCTTAGTGTTGTGTGGGGTTACTGGGTTATGGGGATAGGGTGGAGGTGTTAACCTTGGGTAGGGTGCTCTTTCCAGGAGATGGTGCAGAGTCGATGGGCCGAATGACCTCCTTCTGCACTGTAAATTCTATGATCTAAACTCCAACTGCCATCTCTCCGCCCAAGTCTCTAACCGATCTAAATCCTGTTGTGTCCTCTGACAGTCCTCATCGCTATCCGCAATTCCACCAACCTTTGCGTCATCTGCAAACTTACTAATCAGACCAGTTACATTTTCCTCCAAATCATTTATATATACGACAAACAGCAAAGGTCCCAGCACTGATCCCTGTGGAACACCACTAGTCTCAGCCCGCCATTCAGAAAAGCACCCTTCCACTGCTATCCTCTGTCTTCTATGACCTAGTCAGTTCTGTATCCATATTGCTCTGTCTTGCTGTAGTTATACAGGGCCTTGGTGAGGCCACACCTTGAGTATTTTGTGCAGTTTTGGTTTCCTAGTTTGAGGGTTGTTGAAATTGTGGATAACGATGTGGATACAGCAGGATATAGATCGGTTGGAGACTTGGGCAGAGAGATGGCAGATGGCGTTTAATCCGGACAAATGTGAGGTGAGGCATTTTGGAAGGTCTAATACAGGTGGGAAATATACATTCTTGCTATTGAGGGTGTTCATCGAAGTTCACCAGACTAATTCCCAGGATGACAGGGCTAGCATATGAAGAAAGACTGGATCGACTGGGCTTGTACTCACTGGAGTTTAGAAGGAATGTGAGGGGATTTCATAGAAACATATAAAATCCTGATGGACTGAGCAGGCGATATGCAAGAGGAATGTTCCCGATGTTGCAGACGTTGAGAACTAGTGGTCACAGTCTAAGAATAAGGGGTAAGCCATTCGGGACTGAGATGAGGAAGAACTTCTTTCAAAGAGTTGTGAAGTTGTGGCATTCTCTACCACAGAAAGCCGTTGGCCCAGTTCGCTGGTTATATTGAAGAGGGAGCTAGCTGGAAGAGGCCCTGGATCAAAGGGTATGGAGAGAAAGCGGGATACTGAATTAGCGTGATCAGCAATGATCATATTCAGGGGCAGCACGGTAGCATTGTGGATAGCACAATCGCTTCACAGCTCCAGGGTCCCAGATTCGATTCCGGCTTGGGTCACTGTCTGTGCGGAGTCTGCACATCCTCCCCGTGTGTGTGTGGGTTTCCTCCGGGTGCTCCGGTTTCCTCCCACAGTCCAAAGATGTGCAAGTTAGGTGGATTGGACATGATAAATTGCCCTTAGTGTCCAAAATTGCCCTTAGTGTTGGGTGGGGTTACTGGGTTATGGGGATAGGGTGGAGGTGTTAACCTTGGTTAGGGTGCTCTTTCCAGGAGCCGGTGCAGACTTGATGGGCCGAATGGCCTCCTGCACTGTAAATTCTATGATCATTAAATGGCGGTGCAGGCTCGAAGAGCCGAATGGCCTCCGGAACTCGGGGTCACAGCCGAAGAATAAGGGGTAAGTCATTACGGACTAAGACGAAGAAGAACTTATTTTCTCACAGTTGTGAAGTTGTGGGGTTCTCCAGCACAGAAAGCGGATATATTCAAGAGGGAGCTGCATGTGGCCCTTGAGGCTAAAGGGATCAAGGGTTATGTAGAGAAAGCATGAGGCATGCTGGCCTTCATCGGTTAGGGCATTGAATATAAAAATTGACAAGTAAAGTTGCAGCTGTACAGGACCTTGGTTAGGCCTCATTTGGAATATTGTGTACAATTCTGGTCGCCACACTAACAGAAGGATGTGAATGCTTTGGAGAGGGTACAGAAGCGGTTTACTAGGATGGAGGGCATTAGCTATGAGGAGAGGTTTGATAAACCCGCTCTGTTCTCACTGGAACGACGCAGGTTGAGAGACGACCTGATAGGCGTCTACAAGATTGAGTGGCATGGACAGAGTAGATAGTCAGATAAGACCATAAGACATAGGAGCAGAATTGGGCCACTCGGCCCATCGAGTTGCTCCGCCATTCAATCATGGCTGATATTTTTCTCATCCCCATTCTCCTGCCTTCTCCCCATAACCCCTGATCCCCTTATTAATCAAGAACCTATCTATCTCTGTCTTAAAGACATTCAGTGATTTGGCCTCCACAGCCTTCTGTGGCAAAGAGTTCCACAGATTCACCATCCTCTGGTTGAAGAAATTCCTCCTCATCTCTGTTTTAAAGGATCGTCCCTTTAATTTGTGATGGTGTCCTATGGTTCTAGTTTCTCCGACAAGTGAAAACATCCTCTCCATGTCCACTCTATGCAGGCCACGCAGTATCCTGTAAGTTTCAATAAGATCCTCCCTCATCCTTCTAAACTCCCAACGAGTACAGATCCAGAGCCCTCCACCGTTCCTCATACGACGAGCTATTCATTCCAGGGATCGTTCTTGTAAACTTCCTCTGGATCCTTTCTAAGGCCAGCACATCCTTCCTTAGATAAGGGGTCCAAAACTGCTCACAATACTCAAAATGGGGTCTGACTGGAGCCTTATACAGCCTAAGAAGTACATCCCTGGTCTTGTATTCTAGCTCTCTCGACGTGAATGCTCAGATTGCATTTGCCTTCTTAACTGCTGGCTGAACCTGCACGTTAACCTTAAGTGAACAAGGTCTTCCAAGTCCCTTTGTGCTTCTGATTTCCTAAGCATTTCCCCATTTAGAAAATAGTCTATGCCTAAATTCCTCCTTCCAAAGTGCATAACCTCACACTTTTCCACATTGTATTTCATCTGCCACTTCATTGCCTACTCTCCTAACCTGTCCAAATCCTTCTGTAGCCCCCTTTTTCCTCATTACTTCCTGTCCCTCTAAAGATCTTTGTATCATCTGCAAACTTAGCAACAGTGCCTTCAGTTCCTTCTTCCATATCATTAATGTATATTGTGAAAAGGGGTGGTCCCAGCACAGAGCCCCGAGGCACACCACTAGTCACCGGCTGTCATCCTGAAAAATACCCCTTTATCCCCACTCTCTGCCTTCTGCCAGTCAGCTAATCCTCTATCCATTCCAGGATCTTATCCTTAACACTATGGACTCTTAACTTATTTAACAATCTCCTATGCGGCACCCTGTCAAAGGCCTCCTGGAAATCTAAATAAATCACGCCCACTGGTTCTCCTTTATCTAACTTCCTTGTTATCCCCTTAAAGAACTCTTAAAAGATTTGTCAGACATGACCTCTCTTTGACAAGTTGTGCATACTCAGTCCTATTTTACCGTGCACTTCCAAGTACTCGGTGATCTTATCTTTAATAACAGACTCTAAAATGACCAAAGTCACGCTAACCGGCCTAAAATTTTTCGCCTTCTGCCCCCCTCCCTTCTTAAAAAGAGGTGGTACAATAGCCACTTTCCAGTCCTCTGGGATTCTTCCTGCCTCCAGTGATTCCTGAAAGATCATCACCAATGCCTCCACAATCCCCTCAGCTATCTCTTTTAGGGCCCTGGGGTGTAGTCCATCCGGTCCAGGTGACTTATTCACCTTCAGACCTTTCAGTTTCCCCAGAACCTTCTTAGTGATGGCCACTGCACTCACCTCTAACCTCTGGTTCTCCTGGAGCTCTGGCGTCCCACTGGTGTCTTCCACCATGAAGACTGATGATTGTTCAGTTTGCCATTGCGTTGTTTCCTATGATTACTTCTCCAGCCACATTTTCCAGTTGTCCAATGTCTATTTTTGCCTCTCTCTTACCTTTTATATATTGTAAGAAACTCTTCCCATTTTTTTATATTACTAGCTAGAAATACACTCGTATTTCAGCTTCTCCCCTTATTGCTTTTTTAGTTGTCCTCTGCTGGCTTTTAAAGGATTCACAATCCTCTGGCTTCCTACTAATCCTTGCCGCTTTATATGCTTTTTGTTTTGCTTTTATGCTGTCCTTGACTTTTCTCGTCAACCATGGATGCCTTGTCCAGCCCTTAGCATATTTAGAACATAGAAAAATACTGCACAGAACAGACCCTTCGGCCCCTGATGTTGTGCCGAACTTTTGTCCAAGATTAAGAACAATTTAATCTACACCCCATCATTCTACTCTAATCCATGTACCTATCCAATAGCCGCTTGAAGGTCCCTAATGTTTCCGACAACTACTTCCACAGGCAGTGCATTCCATGCCCCCACTACTCTCTGGGTAAAGAACCTACCTCTGACATCCCCCCCTATATCTTCCACCATTCACCTTTAATTTATGTCCCCTTGTAATGGTTTGTTCCACCCGGGGAAAAAGTCTCTGACTGTCTACTCTATCTATTCCCCTGATCATCTTATAAACCTCTATCAAGTTGCCTCTCATTCTTCTGTATATTGTATACATTCTGTATACATTCTTCTGCGTTCTAATGAGAAAAGGCCTAGCACCCTCAACCTTTCCTCGTAAGACCTACTCTCCATTCCAGGCAACATCCTGGTAAATCTCCTTTGCACCTTTTCCAAAGCTTCCACATCTTCCTAAAATGAGGCGACCAGAACTGCACACAATACTCCAAATGTGGTCTTACCAAGGTTTTGTACAGCTGCATCATCACCTCACGGCTCTTAAATTCAATCCCTCTGCTAATGAATGCCAGCACACCATAGGCCTTCTTCACAGCTCTATCCACTTCAGTGGCAACTTTCAAAGATCTATGAACATAGACCCCAAGATCTCTCTGCTCCTCCACATTGCCAAGAACCCTACCGTTAACCCCGTATTCCGCATTCATATTTGTCCTTCCAAAATGGACAACCTCACACTTTTTAGGGTTAAACTCCATCTGCCACTTCTTAGCTCAGCTCTGCATCCTATCTATGTCTCTTTGCAGCCGACAACAGCCCTCCTCACTATCCACAACTCCACCAATCTTTGTATCGTCTGCAAATTTACTGACCCACCCTTCAACTCCCTCATCCAAGTCATTAATGAAAATCACAAACAGCAGAGGACCCAAAACTGATCCCTGCGGTACGCCACTGGTAACTGGGCTCCAGGCTGAATATTTGCCATCCACCACCACTCTCTGACTTCTATCGGTTAGCCAGTTTGTTATCCAACTGGCCAAATTTCCCACTATCCCATGCCTCCTTATTTTCTGCATCAGCCTACTATGGGGAACCTTATCAAATGCCTTACTAAAATCCATGTACACTACATCCACTGCTTTACCTTCATCCACATGCTTGGTCACCTCCTCAAAGAATTCAATAAGAGTTGTGAGGCAAGACCTACCTCTCACAAATCCGTGCTGACTATCCCTAATCAAGCAGTGTCTTTCCAGATGTTCAGAAATCCTATTCCTCAGTACCCTTTCCATTACTTTGCCTACCACCGAAGTAAGACTAATTGACCTGTGATTCCCAGGGTTATCCCTGTTCCCTTTTTTGAACAGGGGCATGACATTCGCCACTCTCCAATCTCCTGGTACCACCCCTGTTGACAGTGAGTTTTGTCCTCCTTTGGATGAATTTCTGCTGTGCCTCCCAAATAACCCCCAAAAACCCCTGCCATTGCTGTTCCACTGTCTTCCCTGCTCGTCTCCTTTCCCAATCAACTCTGGCCAGCTCCTCCCTTATGACTTTGTAGTTACCCTTACTTAATTGTAATACTGTTACATCTGTTGCAGCTTCTCCCTCTCAAACTGCAGGGTGAAATCTATCATATTGTGGTCACTGCTCCCCAAGGATTCCTTTACCTTAAGATCCCTAATCAAGTCTGCCTCATTACACATCACCAAATCCAGAATTGCCTGTTCCCTTGTAGGCTCTACCACAAGCTGCTCCAAAAATACATCTCTTAAACATTCCACAAATTCCTTTTCTTGGGATCCACAACCGATCTGATTTTATCAGTCCATGTACATATTGAAGTACCCCATGATTATTGTAATATTGCCTTTTTTACATGCCTTTTCTATCTCCTGATTTATTTTCTGCCCACATCCTGACTACGGTTAGGGGGCCTGTACATAACTCCCATCAGGGTCTTTTTACCTTTGCAATTCCTCAACTCTACCCACAGAGATTCTGTGCATTCTGATTCTAAATCGCTCCTTGCTATCAATTTAACTTCATTCCTTACTAACAATGTCCCTTTGCCCATCTGCCTGTACTTTCAATAGGACACATATCCTTGTATATTTAGATCCCAGCCCTGATCCCCTTGCAGCCACGTCTCTCTGATGCTCACAATATCGTACCGGCCAATTTCAATGTGCGCAACAAGCTCATTTACCTTGTTCCGTATACTGCGCGCATTAGGTACAACACCCTCAATCCTGCATTGGCCACCTCCCTTCTCACACTTGTCACCTTTTTTGCTCTGCCTGAGGGTGATATTGTTCTCTTAGCTTTGTTCTCTATTTCCCCTTCAGTTATGACACCTTCTAAGATAACGTTCTAGTTCCCACCCCTCTTTCCTAGGGAGAAGAGTCAAGTGCGTGGGGGATAAGTTTAGAACAGATGTGTGAGGCAAGTTCTTTTTAAACAGCGGGTGGTAAATATATGGAACGCGCTGCCTGGGGAGGTGGTGGGGGCAGGTACGATAGTGGCATTTAAGGGACATCTAGACAAATATATGAATGGAAGGATACGGACTCAGCAAGTGCAGACGGTTTTCGTTTGGGCAGTTACCATGGTCGGCGCAGTCTTGGAGGGGCGAAGGGTCTATTACTTTGCTGTATTATTCTTGTTTTTTGAATTTGCATGATCAGCCATGATATTGAATGGTGGTACAGGCCTACTCCTGCACCTCTTTTCTATGTTTCTATCTTTGCCAGCTCACTTGTGACTTCACCT
This sequence comes from Scyliorhinus canicula, assembly GCF_902713615.1. Classification (NCBI taxonomy): domain Eukaryota; kingdom Metazoa; phylum Chordata; class Chondrichthyes; order Carcharhiniformes; family Scyliorhinidae; genus Scyliorhinus; species Scyliorhinus canicula. The sequence continues at coordinate 84,099,744 of NC_052165.1, read as the reverse complement.
TCTATACCACTGACATGAGGGACCTTGTCAAAGACCTTACTGAAGTCCACGTAGACAACATCCTCTGCCCTACCCTCATCAATAAGCTTCATCACTTTCTCGAAAAACCCAATCAAGTTAGTGAGATTTGACCTCCCCTTCACAAAGCCATGCTGCCTCTCCCTAATACTTTCAAATGGGAGTATATCCTGTCTCGAAAAATCCTTTCCAATAATTTCCGTACCACTGGCCTGTACTTTCCAGGATAATTCTTGCAGTCCTTCTCAAACAAAGGAACAATATTAGCTATTCTCCAGTTCCCTGGGTCCTCGCCTGTAGCCAGTGAGGATACAAAGTTCCTACCAAGGCCCCAGCAACCTTCTCCTGTGCCTCCCTCAGTATTCTGGGGCTTTAGTATTCTATCCCATCAGGCCTTGGGATTTACCTACCTACCTTGTTTTTCAAGTCGTCCAGTTGCTCCTCTTTGATCTCAATGTGACCCAGACTATCTACGCACCCTTCTCCAGACTCTCATCCACCAAGTCCTTCTACTTGGTGAATACTGATGCAAAGTACTCATTCCTCACCATTTCCTCTGGATCCACGCATAGATTCCCTACCCTGTCCTTGAGTGGGCCAACCCTTTCCCTGGCTACCCTCTTCCTCTTTATAAGTGTATAAAAAGTCTTGAGATTTTCCTAAATCCTGTTTCCCAATGACATTTTGTGATCCCTTTTAGCACTCCTGACTCCTTGTTTAAATTCCTTCCTACTTTCCTTCTATTCCTCACGTGCTTTGTCTGCTCTCCGCCTTCTAGCCCTTAAAATGCTTTCTTTTCCTAGTCTTTTGGAGTAGGCTTACAATACCTTCGTTATCCAAAGTTCCTGAAACTTGCCGTACTTATCCACCTTCCTCACGGGAACATGCAGGTCCTGAATTCCAATCATCAACTGACATTTGAAAACCTCCCACATGCCAGATGTTGTTTGACCCTCAAACATCTGTCCCCAATCTAGATTCTTCAGTTCCTGTCTAATATTGTTATAATTAGCCTTCTCTAATTTAGCACCCTTACCCGAGGGTTACTGTTATCTTTATCTAAAGCATCAGGTTAAAGTCCAACAGGTTTGTTTCGAATCACTGGCTTTTGGAGCACTGCTTCTTCCTCAGGTGATGGAGCAGTGCTCCATTCACCTGAGGAAAACTCATTGTATAGCAGCCTGTTCAAAAACGAAAGTAAAGCAGACAGACAGCCCAGCTCCACCCACTCTCTGACATGACTGCAGTAATAGACACCCATTTCTTAAAGGTACACCCACTACGGTTATTCTATAAAAACACCCATTTCTTAAAGGTACTCTCACATGACATTCTGTGGTCAGTGTTTCCGAAATGCTTCCCAACTGAAACTTTGACCACCTGACCAGGCTCCTTTCCAATACCAGTCCAGTATGGCCCCTTTCCTAATTGTTTCAAGAAGCCCACCTGGATGTTCCTTACAAACTCTGCCCCATGCAAGCCCCTAGCACTGAGTCCCAGTCAATGTAGGGGAAGTTAAAATCACTCACCACTGCAACCCTATTGCTTTTACACCTTTCCAAAATCTGCCTTCATATTTGCTCCTCTGTTTCCCACTGATAATGTTCAGCTGCCAATCCTGTCCCTCCCTCAACCAAGTTTCTTTAATGGCAACAACCCTAATCCAAGCTCTTGTAGTCATCTGCATTGAAACAAATACACTTCAGATCATCAATCCCACTGTGTTCAGTAACATCTCCCTGCCTGCTTCGACTCTTACTGGCCCAATTCTTTAGTTCCCCCTCAGTTATTTCACTTTCTGACCTCTCATTCCCACACCCCTGCCACACTGGTTTAAACCCTCCCGTGTTGCACTCTTTAAAAACTTGCGGTCAGAAGATTTATGCAGTTTCAATGCAACCCGTCCTTAGTGTACAGGTCCTAACTCCCCCAGAAGAGATCACAATGGTCCAAATATCTGAAACCCTCCCGCCGACACCAGCTGTTTAGACATATGCTTAGCTGTGCTATCTTCCTAATTCTAGCCTCACAGGCATGTGGCACATGGAATAATCCCGAGATTACAACCCTCGAGGTCCAATTTTTTTACTTTCTAACTCCCTTGTCTGCGTGGGTTTCCTCCGGGTGCTCCGGTTTCCTCCCTCAAGTCCCGAAAGATGTGCTGTTTGGTAGTTTGGACATTATGAATTCTCCCTCCCTGTACCTGAACAGGCATCGAGATGTGGCTTTTCACAATAACTTCACCAGTTTACCAACAGAGCCAGCCGTGGTGCCTCTGCTCTGGCTGCTGCTGCTGCTTTCCCCTGCTCGGCCTTGAACTTGTGCCCCCTTGTAATTGTCAGTTCTGCCCTGGGAAAAATCTATACCACTCATCATTTTATAAACTTCTATCAGGTCGCCCCTCAGCCTCTGTCTTTCTCGGGAGAACAATCCCAGTTTATTCAATCTCTCCCCAAAGCTAATACTCTACCAGGCAACATCCTGGTAAACCTTATCTGTCCTCTCTCAAAAGCCTCCACGTCAATCTAGATGGGTTGGTAGATTGAGCGATAAAGTGGCAGATGAAATTTAACAGAGAAGTGTGAGGTCATGCGTTTAGGGGGGTCGAACAGTGGTAGGGAGCACACAATAAATGGGAATATACTAACAGAGAAAGATGAAGTGAGAGATCTTGGTCCCTAAAAGCAATAGTTCAAGTAGCATGGGGCAGCACGGTAGCATGGTGGTTAGCATAAATGCTTCACAGCTCCAGGGTCCCAGGTTCGATTCCCGGCTGGGTCACTGTCTGTGCGGAGTCTGCACGTCCTCCCTGTGTGTGCGTGGGTTTCCTCCGGGTGCTCCGGTTTCCTCCCACAGTCCAAAGATGTGCGGGTTAGGTGGATTGGCCATGCTAAATTGCCCGTAGTGTCCTAAAAAGTAAGGTGGGGGGGGGGGGGGGGGGGGGGGGGGGGGTTGTTGGGTTACGGGTATAGGGTGGATACGTGGGTTTGAGTAGGGGTGATCATGGCTCGGCACAACATCGAGGGCCGAAGGGCCTGTTCTGTGCTGTACTGTTCTATGTTCTAGACAAGGTTGTTAAGAAAGCATATGGAATGTTCTCCTTCATTGGCAGAGGTATAGAATATAAAGTAAGGATGTAATGTGAGAATTAGACAAAACACTGGTGAGGCCACAACTGAAGTGTGCAGTTCTGGTCGCCACATTACAGGAAGGACATTATTGCTCTGAGTGCAGAGTAGGTTTACACGAATGTTGCCGGGACTAGAAAAATGTTGCTATGAGGAGCGATTGGATAGGTTGGGGTTAGTTTCCTTCCAACAAAGACAGCTGAGGGGTGATTTAATTGAGGTGTATGAAATTATGAGGGGAAGAGATGAGTGGATGGGATAAAATTCTTTGCCCGGTGGAGATTTCTAGAACCAGAGGACATAGATTCAGGATAGGAGGCAGAATAAGAGGGGACACGAGGAAAAACCTTTTCACACGGAGAGTAGTGGGAGTCTGGAATTCGCTGCTCGAGTTGGTGGTGGAGGCAGAGATCCTAAACTCTTTTAAAAGACACCTGGAACTGCACCTTAAGTGCTGTAAGGTACAGGGCTATGGACCGGGTGCAGGAAGGTGGGATTAGAAAGGGCACCTGTGTGTCCTCGGGCTGGCATGGGCAAGAGGGGCCAAATGGACTCAATCTGTGCTGTACCTTTTCTTAGATTTCATAGAATTTACAGTGCAGAAGGAGACCATTTGGCCCATCGCGTCTGCACTGGCCCTTGGAAAGAGTACCCTACTTGAGCCCGTACCTCCACCCCATAACCCAGTATCCCCACCGAACCTTTTCAACACTTAAGGGGCAATGTAGCATGGCCAATCCACCTACCGTGCACACCTTTGGACTGTGGGAGGAAACTGGAGCATCCGGAGGAAACCCACACAGACACTGGGAGGAAGTGTAAACTCCACACAGTCACCCGAGGCCGGAATTGAACCTGGGATCCTGGAGCTGTGAGGCAGCAGTGCCGTTCTATATTTGTTCTTAATTTTCCAAAACTCGCTAGATTCGGGCAGGTCCCATTAGAGTAGAAGATAGCAAATGTAACTCCATTATTCGAAAAGGGAACTGCTTCAGGAGTGATAGAGGGGGATGTAATAGAGGTGGGGGATTAGCATTACTGGTTGAAGAGAATATTATAGCCGTACTGTGGGAGTTGTCCTCTAGGGCTCATACAATGAGGCAATCTGGGTAGAGCTCAGGAACAGTAAGGGCGCAATCACAACAATGGAGGTCTATTACAGGCCCCCCGAACTGCCAGCGAGAGATAGAGGAACAAATAGGTAGAGATATTTTGGAAAGGTGCAAAAGTAACAGGGTTGTTGTGGTGGACGATTTTAATTTCCCCTATATTGACTGGGATTCACAGTGCTAGGAGCTTGGATGGGGCAGAGTTTGTAAGGTGTACCAGGAAGGCTTCTGGATAGTTCAACTAGGGAAAGGGCAGTACTGGACCTGGTATTGGGGAATGTGCCTGGACAGGTGGTTGAGGTTTCAGTAGGGGAACATTTTGGAAGTAGTGACTACAATTCCCTAAGTTTTAGGGCACTTTTGGAGAGGGATGAGGGTAACCATTGCGTTAAGTCCTAAACTGGGGAAAGCAAATTAGGGTAACATTGGACAGGAATTGAAGAATTTGGATTGGCTGCGGCTGTTGGATGGTAAATCAATATCGGACATGTGGGAGTTTTTCAAGCGACAGTTTATCAAGTTTCAGGAAAGTCACGGTCCTGAGAGAATGAAGGATAAGTATGGGAAGTTTAGGGAGCCTTGGATAACGAGGGATATTGTGAACGTCGTCAAAAAGAAAAAAGAGATTTTTGTACCGTCTAAAAGGGTGGGGACAGTCAAAACCCTTGAGTATAAAGAAAGTAGGAAGGTACTTAAGGGGGAAATTAGGAGGGTTAGGAGGAATCATGAAAAGTCCTTGGCAAGTAGGATTAAGGTGTATCCCAAAGCTTTTAATTCATATGTAAAAAGCAAGAGGGTGGCCAGGGGAAGGATTGGACCACTTAAGGACAGCGGGGTAAATCTGTGTTGAGCCAGAGGAAATGGACGAGGTACTAAATTAGTACTTTGCATCAGTGTTCACTAAAGAAAAGGGCTTTGTGGAAGATGATTCTTGGGTAAGGTGTGTGAAAGGTCTGGATCATGTTACCATCGAAAAGGAGGTGGTATTGGGACTTTGAAAAGAGATTAAGGTAGATAAGTCTCCTGGATGGCTTTTACTCTAGAATACTGAGGGAAACGAGGGAGGAGGTTGCTGGTGCCTTTTCTGAGATTTTTGTATCCTCATTGACTACAGGTGAGATCCAGAGGACTGGAGAATAGCTAATGTAGTACCACTGTTTAAGAAAGGTAGCAGGGATAATCCTGGAAACTATAGGCCAGTGAGCCTCACGTCAGTAGTAGGTAAATTATTGGAGTGAATTCTCAGGGAAAGGATTTATACCCATTTGGAAACAAATGGACTCATTAGGGATAGACAGTTTGGTTTTGTGAAGGGGTGGTCATGCCTCTCTAACTTGATCGAGTTTTTTGAGGAGGTGACAAAGGTGATTGATGAGGGAAGGATGGTGGACATTGTTCACATGGACTTAAATAAAGCCTTTGACAAATTGCCTCATGCAGACTGCTAAAAAAGGTGAAGTCACACAGGATCAGAGGTGGATGGTAAGATGGATATAGAACTGGCTCAGTCACAAGGCAAAGGGTAGCAGTGGAAGGGTGTTTTTCTGAAATGGAAGGTTGTGACTAGTGGTGTTCCACAGGGATCTGTGCTGGGGCCTCTTCTTGGTAGTATACATAAACGATTTAGAGGAAAATGTGGCAGGTCTGATTAGTATGTTCATGGATGACACCAAGGTTGCTGGAGGGCAGATAGTGTTGAGGATTGTCAGAGGATACAGCAGAACATAGATAGATTAGAGACTTGGGCTGAGAAATGGCAAAAAAAAAAGTTTCACCGGAAACTGTGTGCGGTTATAGAACATAGAACATAGAACAGTACAGCGCAGTACAGGCCCTTTGGCCCTCGATGTTGCGCCGGCCTGTGAAACCCCTCTAAAGCCCATCTACACTATTCCCTTATCGTCCATATGTCTATCCAATGACCATTTGAATGCCCTTTGTGTTGGCGAGTCCACTACTGTTGCAGGCAGGGCATTCCACGCCCTTACTACTCTGAGTAAAGAACTTACCTCTGACATCTGTCCTATATGTATTTCCCCTCAATTTAAAGCTATGTCCCCTCCTGCTAGCCATCCGAGAAAAAAGGCTCTCAATGTCCACCCTATCTAATCCTCTGATCATCTTGTATTCCTCAATTAAGTCACCTTTTCACCTTCTTCTCTCTAACGAAAACAGCCCTCAGCCTTCCCTCACAAGATCTTCCCTCCATACCAGGCAACATCCTGGTAAATCTCCTCTGCATCCTTTCCAATGTTTCCACATCCTTCCTATAATGTGGCGACCAGAATTGTACGCAATACCCCAAATGCGGTCGCACCAGAGTTTTGTACAGCTGCAACATGACCTCATGGCTCCGAAACTCAGTCCCCCTTCCAATAAAAGCTAACACACCGTACGTCTTTTTTTTTTTAAATATAATTTTTATTGGCATTTTTTACAGAAAATATAAAACATAACGACAAACAATGAAATGCAACAAAATAACCCATAATAACTAACACCCCCAGACCGTATGTATCACATCCCCCCACCCCCCAAACCCCAATGAACAACAAAAGAACTTAAAAATAAATTAAAATTAAATAAACAAACATAGTCATTGTCCCTCCCCCCCCCCCCTTTCCCTCCCCCCCCCCCCTTTTCCCTCCCCCCCCCCTTTTCCCTCCCCCCCCCCCCCGCTTTTCCCTCCCCCCCCCCCCCCCCCTTTTCCCTCCCCCTTCCCCCCTCCCCCCCGGGTTGCTGCTGCTACTGTCCCTGTACCCTATCATTGAGCCAGAAAGTCGAGAAAAGGTTGCCACCGCCTAAAGAACCCTTGTACCGATCCTCTCAGGGCGAATTTGACCTTCTCTAGCTTAATGAAACCCGCCATGTCATTGATCCAGGTCTCCACGCTTGGGGGCCTCGCATCCTTCCATTGTAGCAAGATCCTTCGCCGGGCTACTAGGGACGCAAAGGCCAGCACACCGGCCTCTTTCGCCTCCTGCACTCCCGGCTCCACCCCAACCCCAAAAATCGCGAGTCCCCATCCTGGCTTGACCCTTGATCCCACCACCCTCGACACCATCCTCGCCACCCCCTTCACCGTACGTCTTCTTAACAACCCTCTCAACCTGGGTGGCAACTTTCAGGGATCTATGTACACGGGCACTGAGATCTCTCTGCTCATCCACACTACCAAGAATCTTACCATTAGCCCAGTACTCTGCCTTCCTGTTATTCCTTCCAAAATGAATCACCTCACACTTTTTTGCATTAAACTCCATTTGCCACCTCTCAGCCCAGCTCTGCAGCTTATCTATGTCCCTCTGTAACTTGTAACATCGTTCTGCACTGTCCACAACTCCACCGACTTTAGTGTCATCTGCAAATTTACTCACCTATCCTTCTGTGCCCTCCTCCAGGTCATTTATAAAAATGAGAAACAGCAGTGGCCCCAAAACAGATGACTAGTAACTGGACACCAGTCTGAACATTTCCCATCAACACCACCCTTTGTATTCTTCCAGCTAGCCAATTTCTGATCCAAACTGCTTAATCACCCTGAATCCCATGCCTCTGTATTTTCTGCAATAGCCTACCGTGGGGAACCTTATCAAACGCCTTACTGAAATCCATATACACCACATCAACTGCTTTACCCTCATCCACCTGTTTGGTCACCGTCTCAAAGAACTCAATAAAGTTTGTGAGACACGACCTACCCTTCACAAAACCGTGTTGACTATCTCTAATCAAATTATTCCTTTCCAGATGATTATACATCCTATCTCTTATAAACCTTTCCAAGACTTTGCCCACAACAGAAGTAAGTTTTGGTCTCCTTCTCTGAGGAAGGATGTTCCTGCTCTTGAGGGAGTGCAGCGAGGGTTTACCAGACTGATTCCAGGGATGGTGGGACTGTCATATGAGGAGAGCTTGACTGATTTGGGATTGTTCTCGTTCGAGTTCAGAAAAATGAGGGGGAATCTCATAGAGATTTATGAAATTCTAACAGGACTAGACAGGGTAGATGCAGGGAAGATGTTACCAATGATGGGTGTGTCCAGAACCAGGGGTTTCAGTCTGAGAATTCATGGTAAACCATTTCGGACAGAGATAAGGAGACATTTCTTCACACAGAGTGGTGAGCCTGTGGAATTCATTGCCACAGGAAGTAGTTGATGCTAAAACTTTGAATATATTCAAGAGGCGGCTGGACATAGCACTTGGGAAGAATGGAATCAAAGGCTATGGGGAGAAAGCAGGGTTAGGCTATTGAATTGGATGATCAGCCATGATCGTGATGAATGGCGAGCAGGCTCAAAGGGCCAAAAGGCCTCCTCCTGCTCCTATCTTCTTTGTATCTATGTATGCTTGTAAATGTGAGGTAATGTATTTTGGTAGGTCTATAGAGGGGAAATATACCATAAATGGCAAAACTCTTAGGAATATAAAAAGTCAGCGAGATCTGGGCGTGCAGGTCCACAGATATTTGAATAAAAGCAAATTACTGCGGATGCTGGAATCTGAAACGAAAGGGAAAATGCTGGAAAATCTCAGCAAGTCTGGCAGCATCTGTAGGGAGAGAAAAGAGCTAACGTTTCGAGTCCGATGACTCTTTGTCAAAGCTGTCAGTTGGCAAGGTGCTCAAGTATACAGAACGCTTGCCTTTATTAGATGGGACATCGAGTATAAAAACTGACAAGTCATGCTACAGTTGTATAGAATTTGGAATATTGTAAGGCCGAACTTGGAATATTGCGCACAATTCTGGTTGCCGCACGACCAGAAGGATGTGGAGGATTTGGAGAAGGTGCAGAGGAGGTTTGCCATGATGTTGCCTGGTCTGGAGGGCGGTAGCTATGTGGAGAGGCTGAATAGACTCGGACTGTTTTCATTAGAAATACAGAGGTTGAGGGGTGACCTGATGGAGGTCTACAAGATTGAGGGGCATGGATAGAGTGGATGGGTAGGCACTCTTTCCCAGGGTGGAGGGGGTCACTCAACTAGGGGAATAGGTTTAAGGTCTGTGGGGCAAAGTTTAGAGGAGATGTGCGAGGCAGGTTTTTTATGCAAAGGGTGGCGATTCCCTTTAATGCGATGCCAGGGGAGGATGTGGAAGCAGATCCATTCACGACATTCGGAAGGCATCTTGACAAATATATTGATGGGATGGGTAGAGAGGGATACAGCACAGGGAATTGCTGAGGGTTTTGGCAAAGGTGGTATCATGACCGGTACAGGCTTGGAGGGCTGAAGGGCCTGTTCCTTGGTATTTTGTTCTTTTTTAAAAGCAAGAAACTACACGCCAACATCATAGAATCATAGAATCCCTGCAACGTAGAAGGAGGCTATTAGACCCATCAAGTCTGCACCGACTCCCCTGAAAGAACATTCCACGCTATCCCAACAACCCCTTAATCTAACCTGCACATCTTTGGACACTAAGGGGAAATTTAGCATGGCCAATCCACCTGTCTTGCACATCTTTGGACTGTGGGAGGAAATCAGAGCAGCTTGAGGAAACCCACACAGACATGGGGAGGATGTACAAACTCCACACAGTCACCCGAAGCCAGAAATGATCCTGGGTGCCAGGTGCTAACCACCTTATTGGAATTCTTTCAGGAAGTAACATGTGCTGTGGATAAAGGGGAACCAGTGGCTGTTACTGTACTTTGATTTCTAGAAGATATTTGATGAAGTGTCACATCAAAGGTGATTATGGAAGGTGAAAGTTTGTGGAATAGAATATAACATATAGGCATGGATAGAAGATTGGTTGGCAAACAGGAAACATAGGGTAAGTAAAAATGGGTCTTTTTCAGGTTGGCAAGAGGTAACAAGGGGTCAGTGGTAGGATCTTAACTGTTTTCTATTTGTATAAATGACTTGGATAAAGGGATGTTGGACAGATTTGCTGATGATACAAAGAAAGGAAGGAAAATAAGTTTTGTAGAGGACATAGAGGCTAAAGAAAGATACATGGATGTTAATTAAGTGGACAAAGATCTGCCAAATGGAGTATAATGTGGGAAAATGTAAAATTGTTCACTTTAGCAGAAAGAATAAAAGAGAAGCATATTATCGAGATGCTGAGAGAATGCAGAGCTGTGAGATGAAGAAAGATCTGGGTATCTTAGTTGTTGAATTGCAAAAGGCTGACTTGCAGGTACTGCACGTGATCAGGAAAGCGAATAGAATGTGATCAATTATTGCAAGGAGAATTAAATACAAACTTAGTGAGGTTATGCTTCAGTTATGCAAAGCACTAATGAGTCCACATCATAAATATTGTGCACAGGTGATGGTTTAGCACAGTGGGCTAAATAGCTGACTTGTAATGCAGAACAATGCCAGCAGTGCGGGTTCAATTCCTGTACCAGCCTCCCCGAACAGGCGCCGGAATGTGGCAACTAGGGGCTTTTCACAGTAACTTCATTGAAGCCTTCTTGTGACAATAAACGATGATGATTATTTATTATTATTATTATTACAATATTGGTCACATTGTTTAAGGAAGGGTGTAAATGCAGTTCAGAGAACAGTAACAAGTGACTTGATTGAAACATAGAACATACAGTCCAGAAGGAGGCCATTTGGCCCATCGAGTCTGCACCGACCCACATTAAGCCCTCAGTTCCCACCCTATCCCCGTAACCCAATAATCCCTCTTAACCTTTTTGGTCACTAAGGGCAATTAATCACGGTCAATCCACTAACCTGCTCGTCTTTGGACTGTGGGAAGAAACCAGAGTACACGGAGGAAACCCACGCAGACACGGGGAGAACGTGCAGACTCAACACAGACAGTGACCCAGTGGGGAATCGAACCTGGGACTCTGGCACTGTGAAGCCACAGTGCTAGCCACTTGTGCTACCGTGGACATGCAACATCCTGAGGGGTATGAAAGGGTGGATGTGGAGAGGATGTTTCTTCTTGTGGGAGAATTTAGAACTGGGGGAACACTTTAAAAATAATGGGCCACCCATTTAAAACTGAGATGAGAATTGTTTTGAGGGTTGAGAGTTTCTGGAGCTTTCTTCCTGAAAAACTGGTGGAAGCAGCGTCTTTGAATATTTTTAACAGGTGGATAGATTTGTGGTAAGCAAGGGGGGCGATAAGTTATCGGGGTGGGAGGGATGCAGGTTTGAGGTTGCTATCAGATCAGCCAGGATTTTATTAAATGGCAGAGCAGGCTTGAGGGGTTGAATGGCCTACTCCTGAATTGTATGTTCAAATGTAGGAACCAAATACTGCTAGGCAAAACAGTATCATTAATGAGAGATAGAGGAGCTGCTTCAGGTACAGGCAAGCTTCCAATAAGTGTGAAAGGCAGGCAAACTAAAGCTGGTGATCCTTGGATGGTGAGGAAGATAGAGAGTAAGTTTCAACAAAAAAATAAGCTCTATAATGCATGTCAGGTGAATTTTTTTAAGCTGGAAGTCGGTCAAACAGAATATGTCAAGAGGAAATGAAAACTGACAAGAGAAACTGAGAATAGAATGATGGTTGACATGAAAGGGAACCCAAAATTATTTACTGACATGTAAATAGTAAGTTGATAGGCAGATTGCGATCTATGAGGGACAAATGGGATGATGTATGCTTAGAGGTGCAGTCGCGGCTTTTAAAAAATAAATTTAGTGTACCCAATTCATTTTTTCCAATTAAGGGGCAATTTAGCGTGGCCAATCCACCTAGCTTGCACATTTTTGGATTGTGGGGCGAAACCCACGCAAACACAGAGAATGAGCAGGACCTCGGCACTGTGAGGATAACCCACTGCACCACCGTGCTGCCCTCAGTCGAGGCTTATTGAGCACTTTGTCAAGGAAAGAAGAGGATGTTGATAAAAGATCAAAATAATAGAGGTAATCGGTGAGGTAAAAATGAGCAGGCAGGATGCACTGGAAAGGATGGGCATGCTTTGAATTGGTAAACTGGCCAGGTAGCTTGCATCCGAGATTGCTAAATGGAAGTGGGAATGGCGATATGGACAATTCTTGCCCTAATCGTCCAATCTTCCCTCAATACAGGAGAGGTGCCAGAGAATTGGAATGTGGCAAATGTGACCATCTTGTTCACAAAAGTGACAGTCCTCGGGGCTGCAGGCCAATCAGTTTAAAGTGACAGTCCTCGTGGCTGCAGGCCAATCAGTTTAAAGTGACAGTCCTCGTGGCTGCAGGCCAATCAGTTTAAAGTGACAGTCCTCGTGGCTGCAGGCCAATCAGTTTAAAGTGACAGTCCTCGAGGCTGCAGGCCAATCAGTTTAAAGTGACAGTCCTCGTGGCTGCAGGCCAATCAGTTTAAAGTGACAGTCCTCGTGGCTGCAGGCCAATCAGTTTAAAGTGACAGTCCTCGTGGCTGCAGGCCAATCAGTTTAAAGTGACAGTCCTCGTGGCTGCAGGCCAATCAGTTTAAAGTGACAGTCCTCGTGGCTGCAGGCCAATCAGTTTAAAGTGACAGTCCTCGTGGCTGCAGGCCAATCAGTTTAAAGTGACAGTCCTCGTGGCTGCAGGCCAATCAGGTTAACATCCGTTGTGGAGAGTGAAAGTAAAGTCAGCAGGCAGTTGAAATTTGAGTTAATTAAGGAGAACCAGCATGGATTTGTAAAGGACAGATATTGTTTGCCAAATGTAATTGAATTTTCTGATGAAGTAGCAGAGAAGGTTGATGAATGCAATCATAGAATCCTTACAAAGTCTGCACTGAACCCCCCCCTCTTTCGCACCCCTCCTCTTCCCCCCCCCCCCCCTCCCAAACCCTGTAGCCCCACCCAATCTTTTGGATACTAAGTGGGGAGGGGGGTGGGGAGCTGCTTTGCTGACAGGGGAGGAACTGTTACTAGGGGACAAATGGGAGGTCGGGAACGGCGAATGTCAAAGGAGGCGGAGGACGCAAGCGAGAGGCTGGACTAAAAAATGGTGATGGCTAGTGGGCGGGCCTGTGGGGGGGGGGGGGGGGTGCGCGGCGGCGTGATAAGCATGATAAGTTATTGCTATTACTGAGACTTGCTTGAGGGAAGGGCATGATTGGCAACTAAATATCCCAGGATATTAAGACCATAAGACATAGGAGCGGAAGTAAGGCCATTCAGCCCATCGAGTCCACCATTCAATCATGGTTGATTTCAACTCCATTTACCCGCTCTCTCCCCATAGCCCTTAATTCCTCGAGAAATCAAGAATTTATCAATTTCTGTCTTAAAGACACTCAACGTCCCGGCCTCCACCGCCCTCTGTGGCAATGAATTCCACAGACCTACCACTCTCTGGCTGATGAAATTTCTCCTCATCTCTGTTCTAAAGTGACTCCCTTTTGTTCTAAGGCTGTGCCCCCGCGTCCTAGTCTCCCCTGCTAATGGAAACAACTTCCCTACGTCCATCCGATCCAAGCCATTCATTATCTTGTAAGTTTCTATTAGTAAGTTTCTATTGATGCTTCAGGCGGGATAGAGAGGGAGGTAAAAGGGGTGGAGGAGTTGCATTACTGGTCAGAGAGGATATCACAGCTGTGCTGAAGGAGGGCACTGGAGTACATAGATACATAGAACATACAGTGCAGAAGGAGGCCATTTGGCCCATCAAGTCTGCACTGACCCACTTAAGCCCTCACTTCCACCCTACCCCCGTAACCCAATAACCCCTCCTGACCTTTATTGGTCACGAAGGGTAATTTATTATGGCCAAACCACCTGCCCTGCACATCTTTGGACTGTGGGAGGAAACCGGAGCTCCTGGAGGAAACCCACGCAAACACTGGGAGAACGTGCAGACTCCGCACAGACAGTGACGCAGCAGGGAATCGAACCTGGGACCCTGGCGCTGTGAAGCCACAGTGCTAATCACTTGTGCAGCCCAGTACCCGAGCAGTGAGGCGATATGGGCAGAGCTCAGAAATAGGAAGGGTGCGGTAACAATGTTGGTGCTATACTACAGACCTCCCAACAGCGAGCGTGACATAGAGGTACACATATGTAAACGGTTTATGGAAAGATGTAGGAGCAACAGGGTGGTGGTGATAGGAGATTTTAATTTTCCCAACATTGACTGGGATACACTTAGTGTCAGAGGTCTAGATGGAGCAGAATTTGTAAGGAGCATCCAGGAGGGTTTTCTGGAGCAATATGTAAATAGTCCAACTTGGGAAGGGGCCATACTGACCTGGTGTTGGGGAATGAGCCCTGCAGGGTGGTTGACGTTTCAGTGGGGGATTACTTTGGGAATAGTGATCACAATTCCGTAAGTTTTAGAATACTCATGGACAAAGACGAGAGTGGTCCTAAAGGAAGAGTGCTAAATTGGGGGAAGGCCAACTATACCAACATTTGGCAGGAGCTGGGGAATGTGGATTGGAAGCAGCTGTTTGAAGGTAAATCCACATTTGATATGTGGGAGGCTTTTAAAGAGAGGTTGATTAGAGTGCAGGACAAATATGCACCTGTGAAAATTAAAGATAGAAATGGTAAGATTAGGGAACCATGGATGACAGGTGAAAGTGTGAGACTAGCTTGGAGGAAAAAGGAAGCAGACATAAGGTCTAGGCAACTGAAGACAGACAAAGCTTTGGAAGAATATCGGGAATGTAGGACCAATCTGAAACGAGGAATCAAGAGGGCTAAAAGGGATCATGAAATATCTTTAGCAAACCGAGTTAAGGAAAATCCCAAAGCCTTTTATTCATATATAAGGAGCAAAGGGTAACTAGAGAAAGGGTTGACCCACCCAAGGACAAAGGAGGAAAATTATGCGTTGAGTCAGAGAAAATAGGTGAGATTCTTAACGAGTACTTTGCATTGGTATTCACCGAGGAGAGGGACCTGACAGATGTGGAGGTTAGGGATAAATGTTTGATTACTCTAGGTCAAATCGGCATAAGGAGGGAGGATGTGTTGGGTATTCTAAAAAACATTAAGTTGGACAAGTCCCCAGGTCCGGGTGGGATCTATCCCAGGTTCCGGATGGGATCTATCCCAGGTTACTGAGGGAAGTGAGAGGAAATAGCTGGGGCCTTAACAGTTATCTTTGCAACATCCTTGAACACGGGTGAGGTACTGGAGGACTGGAGAATTGCTAATGTTGTCCCCTTGTTTAAGAAGGGTAGCACGGATAATCCAGGTACATAGAACATAGAACAGTACAGCACAGAACAGGCCCTTCAGCCCTCGATGTTGTGCCGAGTAATGATCACCCTACTCAAACCCACATATCCACTCTATACCCGTAACCCACCAACCCCCCCTTAACCTTACTTTTTAGGACACTACGGGCAATTTAGCATGGCCAATCCACCTAACCCGCACATCTTTGGACTGTGGGAGGAAACCGGAGCACCCGGAGGAAACCCACGCACACACGGGGAGGACGTGCAGACTCCACACAGACAGTGACCCAGCCGGGAATCGAACCTGTGACCCTGGAGCTGTGAAGCATTTATGCTAACCACCATGCTACCGTGCTGCCCTGTAATTATAGACCGGTGAGCCTGACGTCAGTGGTAGGGAAGCTGCTGGAGAGAATACTGAGGGATAGGATCTATTCCCATTTGGAAGAAAATGGGCTTATCAGTGATAAGCAACATGGTCTTGTGCAGGGGAGGTCATGTCTTATCAAGTTAATTGAATTCTTTGAGGAAGTGACAAAGTTGATTGATGAGGGAACGGCTGTAGATGTCAGAAACATGGAATTCAGTAGGCATTTGATAAGGTTCTCCATGGACGGCTGATGGAGAAAGTAAAGTCTCATGGGGTCCAGGGTGTACTAGCTAGATGGATAAAGAACTGGCTGGGCAACAGGAGACCATAGTAGTGGAAGGGAGTTTCTCAAAATGGAGAACTGGCACCACTGTTGTTTGTGATGTACACAAATGACCTGGAGGAAGGTATAGGTGGTCTGATTAGCAAGTTTGCAGATGACAGTAAGATTTTTGGAGTAGTAGATAGTGAAGGCGACTGTCAGAGAATACAGCAGAATATAGATAGATCGGAGAGTTGGGCGGAGAAATGGCAGGTGGAGTTCAATCCGGGCAAATGCGAGGTGATGCATTTTGGAAGATCCAATTCAACAGCGAACTATACGGTAAATGAAAAAGCCCTGGGGAAAATTGATGTACAGAGAGATCTGGGAGTTCAGGTCTATTGTACCCTGAAGGTGGCTGCGCAGGTTGATAGAGTGGTCTAGAAGGCATACAGCATGCTTGCCTTCATCGGAAGGGGCATTGAGTACAAGAGTTGGAACGTCATGTTACAGTTGTATAAGACTTTGGTTCGGCCACATTTAGAATACTGCGTACAGTTCTGGTCGCCACATTACCAAAAGGATGTGGATGCTTTGGAGAAGGTGCAGAGGAGGCTCACCAGGATGTTGCCTGGTATGGAGGGCGCGAGCTATGAAGTAAGGTTGAGTAGATTCGGATTATTTTCATTAGAAACATGGAGGTTGAGGGGGACCTGATTAAAGTCTACAAAATCATGAGAGGTATAGACAGGGTGGATAGCAAGAAGCAGTTTCCCAGAGTGGAGGACTCAATTACTAGGCGTTACGAGTTCAAGATGTGAGGGGAAAACTTTAAGGGAGATATGCGTGGAAAGTGTTTTACGCAGAGGGTGGTGTGTGCCTGGAACGCATTGCCGGCGGAGGTGGTAGAGGCAGGTACGATAGTGTCATTTGCGATGCATCTGGACAGATACGTGAATGGGCAGGGAGCAGAGGGATACAGATCCTTACAAAATAGGCGACAGTTTTAGATAGAGGATCTGGATCGGTGCAGGCTTGGAGGGCCGAAGGGCCTGTTCCTGTGCTGTAATTTTTCTTTGTTCTTCTTTGTTCTTCTTTGTTCTTTAATCTGATCATGGCAGGAGAATTTAACAGTCATTGATCTGGAATTGGACCGGTCAAAATCTAGGACAGGGGAAGGCCGGCTGTGGCAAAGGAATTGAAGGTGTTTATGCAACAGATGGGGGTAGTAGACCCATGGGAGTTTTCCTTTTTTTCATATGTCCACAAGGTATACTCTCACATCAACTTTTTTGTTCTGAGCAGGGCGCTAATACTGGAGGTGGTGGATATGGCGTACTCTGCAAACGCAGTGTCGGATCATGCCTTCCATTTGGTGGATCTACGAGTTAGGGTGAAGAGAGGGCAACGCCCGCTGTGGAGACTGGATGTGGGGTTGCTAGCGGATGAACCGATCTGTGAGCGGGTTAACAAGTCCATCCAGAACTACCTGGAGACAAATCATATAGGGGCGGTCTCTGCAGTGACGGTCTGGGAAGCTTTGAAGGCCGTGGTCGGAGGGGAATTAATCTCGGTACAGGCCCACAAAGAAAAGGCGGAACGGGCTGAGAGGGATAGGTCAGTGGAGGAGATATTCCATAGAATATGAGTTCTCCCAGTGAGCCAGAGAAGAGACATACACGCAGGCCCCGGACACAGGGCTACTGAGGGAGCGGCGGAGGTTACAGGCAGAGTTTGGGCTGTTGACCACAGGGAAAGCGGCGGAACAGCTGATGAAGGCAAGGGGGGACGATCCAGGAGTATGAGGAAAAGACAAGCAGAATGCTGGCGCACCAGCTCAGGAAAAGGGAGACGGCCAGGGAGATAGGGAAAGTAAAGAGTAGAGGTGGGAATACTGTCCTGGACCCAGTGGGAATGAACAACGTGTTTAAGGACTTTATATGAGTCGGTAACCCCGGCTGACGTCAGGCTCACCGGTCTGTAATTACCTGGATTATCCCTGCTAACCTTCTTAAACAAGGGGACAACAGGTCCCGAGGAAGGTGCAGTGCTCCGAAAAGTAGTGTTTGAAACAAACCTGTTGGACTTTAACCTGGTGTTGTAAGACTTCTTACTGATCTAAAAGCAGGTGGGGAGGGGGAGTCAACTCAGGCCAATTTAAAAAGCGTAACATGTAACTCACTCCCAGTGAGTTCTCCCAGTGAGCCAGAGAAGAGACAGCTAAGAGTGAGTTGTAGTTTTATCTTTTGCTATCCATCGGTGTATTTATTTTTTTCTTTGTTTTTTTTGGAATTGTATAAATTAACACATGGCAGGGCAACCCAGATCCGTGTCCTGCGCCTTGTGTGCGATGTGGGAGCTCAGGGACACGTCAACTGTCCCTGGCTACTTCACGATAAGAAGTGTGTCCAGTTGCAGCTCCTGTTAGACCGCTTGACGGCTCTGGAGCTGCGGATGGACTCACTTTGGAGCATCCGCGATGCTGAGGACGTCGTGGATAGCACGTTAAGCAAGTTGGTCACACCGCAGGTGAAAGTTACTGAGGGAGATAGAAAATGGGTGACCAAAAGACAGAGCAAGAGTAGGATGGCAGTGCAGGTGTCCCCTGCGGTCATCTTCCTGCAAAGCAGATATACCGCTTTGGATACTGTTGAGGGAGATGGCTCACCAGGGGAAGGCAGCAGCAGCCAGGTTCATGGCACCGTGGCTGGCTCTGCTGCACAGCAGGGCAGGAAGAAGAATGGCAGGGCTATAGTGATAGGGGAATAGACAGGCGGTTCTGCGGACGCAATCGAGACTCCAGGATGGTATGTTGTCTCGGAGCGGGTGGAGGACATTCTGGGGGGGGGGGGGGGGGGGGGGGGGGGGGGGTGAAGAGGAGGAGGCGTGAACAGCTAGCTGTCGTGCTGCACATAGGCACCAACGATATAGGTAACAAGCTGAATTTGGGGAGTTAGGAGTTAAAGTAAAAAAAGTTGGACCTCAAAGATAGTAATCTCAGGATTGCTACCTGTGCCAGTCAAGTAGGAATGTCAGGATAGATGGGATGAATGTGTGGCTCGAGAGACGGTGCAAGAGGCATTGGAACCGGTTCTGGGGGAGGTCGGACCAGTACAAACCGGATGGTCTGCACCTGGGCAGGACTGGATGTCCTGGGGGGGGGGGGGGGGGTTTGCTAGAGCTGTTGGGGCGGGTTTAAACTAATGTGGCAGGGGGATGGGAACCAATGCAGGAAGTCGGAAGGCAGTAAAACAGGGACAGAAACAAAAGGCAGTAGGGGGGAAAGTGTAAGGCAGAGAAGCCACAGTTAAAAATCAAAAAGGGCGACAGTACAAGGTACAGTGACTGAGGGGAGCTCAGTGAATAGGCCCAGTAATACTAAAAGGAATAAAACGGGAAGTAAAAACGTAAATGGTAAGCGAAACGGCAGGTTGTTACATGAAGATATGGGTTCAGCAGCAAGAAAAATTGGGAGAAAAGTTGAGAGGAAATATAACATAGGAGAGGTTACTGATCGTGGTGTTAAGATTCAAAACAGAGGTATAAAAGCCACATAAGTGTACTTTACCTGAATGTGCGTAGTATTCGGATTAAGGTAAATGAGTTGATGGCGCAAATCATCCTGAATGACTGATTTAGTGGCCATTACTGAAACATGGTTAAAGGATGGTCAAGACTGGGAGTTAAAATCCAAGGGTATTAAACTATTCGGAAGGACAGAGTGGATGGTAAGGGTGTAGCTCTGTTATTTAAGGATGACATCCGGGCAATATTAAGGGATGACATCGGTGCTGTAGAGAATAAGGTTGAATCCATTTGGGTGGAAATCAGGAATAGTAAGGCGCAAAAGTCACTGATAGGAGTAGTCTATGGCCCACCAAATAGTAACATTATGGTGGGGCAGGCAATAAACAAAGAAATAACGTATGCATGTAGAAATGGTACAGCAGTTATCATGGGGGATTTTAATCTACATGTCGATTGGTTTAACCAGGTCGGTTTATTTTTTATTGTTTTTTTTTTTTACTATTTACTATTTTCTTTTCTTTGGTATGTTTGGGTATATATATATATATATGTATATGTTTCTTATCCTGTGTACATAACGGTAAATATACTTTGTTCAAAAACCCAATAAAAAACATTTATTTTTTAAAAAAAAGACAGCCTTGACGAGAGGTTTATAGAATGTATCCGCGATAGTTCCCTAGAACAGTATGTAATGGAACCTACGAGAGAACAAGCGGTCCGAGATCTGGTTCTGTGTAATGAGACAGAATTGATTAATGATCTCATAGTTAGGAATCCTCTCGGAAGGAGCGATCACAATATGGTGGAATTTTAAAATACAGATGGAGGGTGAGAAGGTAAAATCAAACACTAGTGTTTTGTCCCTAAACAAAGGAGATTACAATGGGATGAGAGAAGAACTAGCTAAGGTAGACTGGGAGCAAAGACTTTCTGGTGAAACAGTTGAGGAACAGTGGAGAAATTTCCCAGCGATTTTTCACAGTGCTCAGCAAAGGTTTATACCAACAAAAAGGAAGGACAGTAGAAAGAAGGAAAATCGACCGTGGATATCTAAGGAAATAAGCACGGTAGCATGGTGGTTAGCACAAATGCTTCACAGCTCCAGGGTCCCAGGTTCGATTCCCGGCTGGGTCACTGTCTGTGCGGAGTCTGCACGTCCTCCCCGTGTGTGCGTGGGTTTCCTCCGAGTGCTCCGGTTTCCTCCCACAGTCCAAAGATGTGCGGGTTAGGTGGATTGGCCATGCTAAATTGCCCGTAGTGTCCTAAAAAGTAAGGTTAAGGTTAAGGGGGGAGTTATTGGGTTACGGGTATAGGGTGGATACGTGGGTTTGAGTAGGGTGATCATGGCTCGGCACAACATCGAGGGCCGAAGGGCCTGTTCTGTGCTGTACTGTTCTATGTTCTAAGGGAGAGTATCAAATTGAAGGAAAAAGCATACAAAGTGGCAAAGATTAGTGGGAGACTGGGAAATCTTTAGGGGGCAACAGAAAGCTACTAAAAAAGCTTTCAAGAAGAGTAAGATAGATTATGAGAGTAAAATTGCTCAGAATATAAAAACAGATAGTAAAAGTTTCTACAAATCTATAACACAAAAAGGAGTGGCTAAGGTGAATATTGGTCCTTTAGAGGATAAGAAGGGAGATTTAATAATAGGACAAAGAAAAGTACAGCACAGGAACAGGCCCTCCAAGCCCGTGCCGACCATGCTGCCCGACTAAACTACAATCTTCTACACTTCCAGGGTCCGTATCCCACTATTCCCATCCTATTAATGTATTTGTCAAGATGCCCCTTAAATGTCACTATCGTCCCTGCTTCCACCACCACCTCCGGCAGCGAGTTCCAGGTACCCACTACCCTCTGTTTAAAAAAAAAACTTGCCTCGTACATCCCCTCGCACCTTAAACCTATGCCCCCTAGTAATTGACCCCTCTATCTGGGAAAAAGCCTCTGACTATCCACTCTGTCAATGCCCCTCATAATTTTGTAGACCTCTATTAGGTTGCCCCTCAACCTCTGTTGTTCCAGTGAGAACAAACCGAGTTTATTCAACCGCTCCTCATAGCTAATGCCCTCCATACCAGGCAACATCCTGGTAAATCTCTTCTGTACCCTCTCTAAAGCCTCCACATCCTTCTGGTAGTTTGGCGACCAGAATTGAACGCTATACTCAAGTGTGGCCTAACTAAGGTTCTATACAGCTGCAACATGACTTGCCAACTTTTAAACTCAATGCCCTGGTCAATGAAGGCAAGAATGCCGTATGCCTTCTTGACTACCTTCTCCACCTGTGTTGCCCCTTTCAGTGACCTGTGGACCTGTACACCGAGATCTCTCTGACTTGCAATACTCTTGAGGATTCTACCATTTACTGTATATTCCCTACCTGCATTAAACCTTCCAAAATGCATTACCTCACATTTATCCGGATTAAACTCCATCTGCCATCTCTCCGCCCAAGTCGCCAAACGATCTAAATCCTGCTGTATCCTCTGACAGTCCTCATCGCTATTGGCAATTCCACCAACCTTTGTGTCGTCTGCAAACTTACTAATCAGACCAGTTACGTTTTCCTCCAAATCATTTATATGTACTACGAACAGCAAAGGTCCCAGCACTGATCCCTGCAGAACATCACTAGTCACAGCCCTCCAATTAGAAAAGCATCCTTCCATTGCTGCTCTCTGCCTTCTATGACCTAGCCAGTTCTGTATCCACCTTGCCAGCTCACCCCTGATCCCAAAGTCAAATCTTTTCACTTTGCACTCTATGGACCACTTTGCACTCTATGGACCACTTTGCAAGAATACCAATAGTAAGGGAAGAAAATTTATACTGCATGGGAAGAGAATACTGGTTGCTTGTCAGATGGACTCTGATTCGTCTAACAACAAGCATGTACCACGTCTCTGTTATCTGTCTTTAAGCTAATAAGAACAAACAAAGAAAAATTACAGCACAGGAACAGGCTCTTCGGCCCCCCAAGCCTGCGCCGATCCAGATCCTCTATCTAAAACTGTCGCCTATTTTGTAAGGATCTGTATCCCCCTGTTCCCAGCCCATTCATGTATCTGTTTAGATACATCTTAAATGACGCCATCGTGCCCGCCTCTACCACCTCCACCGGCAATGCGTTTCAGGCACCCCCCACCATCTGCGTAAAGAACTTTCCACACATATCTCCCTTAAACTTTTCCCCTCTCACCTTGAACTCGTGACCCCTAGTAATTGAGTTCCCCACTCTGGGCAAAAGCTTCTTGCTATCCACCCTGCCTATACCTCTCATGATTTTGTAGACCTCAACGAGGTTCCCCTCAACCTCAATTTAAGGTGAATGGTGGAAGATATCGCGCAGTGAGGGGCGGAGGGGGGGGGGGGGCGGGGGGTTGGGGGGGGAGAGAATGTCAGAAGTAGGTTCTTTACCCAGTGAGTACTGGGGGCATGGAATGCACCGCCTGTGGAAGTAGTTGAGTCGGAAATATTGGGGACCTACAAGCGGCTAAAGGACAGATACATGGATTACAGTAGAATGATCCGGTGTAGATTAATTTGTTCTTGATCTAGGACAATTTGGCACAACATCGTGGGCAGAAGGACCTGTTCTGTGCTATATTTTTCTATGTTCTATGATTTTCCTTAACCCTGTTTGCTAAAGATATTTCATGATCCCTTTTTAGCCCTCTTGATTCCTTGTTTCAGATTGGTCCTGCATTGCCGATATTCTTCCAAAGCTTTGTCTGTCTTCAGTCGACTAGACCTTATGTATGCTTCCTTTTTCTCTTAGCTAGTCTCACAATTTCACCTGTCATCCATGGTTCCCTAATCTTGCTGTTTCTATCCCTCATTTTCACAGGGACATGTCTGTGCAGCACTCTAATCAACCTCTCTTTAAAAGCCTCCCACATATCAAATGTGGATTTACCTTCGAACAGCTGCTTCCAATCCACATTCTCCAGCTCCTGCCGAATTTTGGCACTCTTCCTTTTTGTCCATGAGTATTCTAAAACTTATGGAATTTTAATCACTATTCCCAAAGTCATCCCCGACTGAAACTTCAACCACCTGGCCAGGCTCATTCCCCAACACCAGGTCCAGTATGGCCCCTTCCCGAGTTGGACTATTTACATATTGCTCCAGAAAACCCTCCTGGATGCTCCTTACAAATTCTGCTCCGTCTAGACATCTGGCACTAAGTGTATCCCAGTCAATGTTGGGAAAATTAAAATCTCCTATCACCACCACCCTGTTGCTCCTACGTCTTTCCATAATCTGTTTACATATTTGTACCTCTATCTCACGCTCGCTGTTGCGAGGTCTGTAGTGCAGCCCCAACATTGTTACCGCACCCTTCCTATTTCTGAGCTCTGCCCATATCGCCTCACGGCTCGGGTCCTCCAAATTGCCCACCTTCAGCACAGCTGTGATATCCTCTCTGACCAGTTATGCAACTCCTCCACCCCTTTTATCTCCCCCTCTATCCCGCCTGAAGTATCAATATCCTGGGATATTTAGTTGCCAATCATGCCCTTCCCTCAAGCAAGTCTCAGTAATAGCAATAACATCATACTCCCAGGTACTAATCCAAACCCGAAGCTCATCTGCCTTACCTACTACACTTCTTGCATTAAAACAAATGTACCTTGCTCTGCTATTCTGCACCATCTCACTGGGAGGAGTGGATTGGAAGTTTCAGAAAGCAGCAGCTGCATTATCATTGACCGGGAGAGATTGGGGGAAGCTGAACAGAAATCAGAATGTGAAATGCATCCGTCCATTTAATGAGAGAGAGAGAGAGAGGGTGGGAGAGACATGCATTTGAATGCTTAACAGCATGCGTCCAGTCAGGAAGCCCCTCTGCTGTCTTCTGCTTGTGTCTTTGCCTCTGGGAGTTTTCGTCCTTTGTCTCTGGTCGCTGAAGCCTTACCGTATTGTGGATGTGAAGTATCGACTTTCCGGTTTTTCAGACAGCCTTCTGGAATGTGGTCTTTGGGAGCCTTCTGAGAAATATGCCCACATATCCTTCAAAGCGAAAGAGATAGTGGCTGAGTTATTGCCAAAGAATGGCTGCCGATGTGCGAAAGAGGAGCCCGTGATAAAGCTGCCATTCGCCAAGCGTCTTTTCCATCAGGTTTCAGTCCATCAGTTTGAGCAGGTTTTCAAAGAAGCGGAACGAGAGGAGTTGAAGAAAAGGAGGGAATGGGAATACCAGCATTACCTACAGAGGTCACATTCCCCTGCTGATGTGATAATCATTGCCAAAGCCAATACACCTTTGGAGTATCCCACTCAAGGGCTGCAAGTGCGGCCCCTAAAAACCATTGTGATCCCAGGTTTATGTTTACAAGCTCCATCTAGAAAACTGTATTGGGTCAATCTAACAGTAACTTTGGGAACCTTTGACGTGGCGGCAGAAGTCGATGAGGTGACAATCGAAGGTGCAGGGGAGATGCACCTGTCTCTCTCGAGTTCTCAAGTGGACAACCTCAAATGGCAGCTGCAGTTTGTCAACCCCAACACGGCCGATACAGGATATAACATCAGTGCTTTGGTGACTATAGCAACCAAAACATTCCTGAGGTATGACAAACTGAGAGCGCTGATATCGAGCATTAGAACGTTTTACCCCAATGTCACCATCGTGATTGCGGATGACAGCGACAAGCCACAGAAGATCGAAGGAGCGTTCATTGAGCAATATTTCATGCCATTTGGGAAGGGTTGGTTTGCTGGGCGGAACTTGGCTATTTCCCAAGTCACAACAAAATATCTGCTCTGGGTTGATGATGACTTCAACTTTACCGCAAATACCAAGGTTGAAAAACTGGTGAATATTTTGGAGAAAACTACACTAGATTTGGTTGGAGGGGCAGTGCGAGAGAAAACTGGGTTTGCCACCACCTTCCGTCACCACATTAGTGTGGAGCAAGGAGGAGAGGAGGGTGGCTGCCTTCACAACCTCATGGGCCCCTATCACACACTGCAGGGCTTTCCGAATTGTCTCGTCACGAATGGCGTTGTCAGCTTCTTTCTGGCTCGCACGGACAAGGTGCAGCGGGTGGGGTTTGACCCCCGGCTGACTAGGGTAGCACATTCAGAGTTTTTTATTGATGGATTGGGCATTCTCCACGTTGGGTCTTGCGACGATGTCACTGTCGACCATGCCACCAAGATCAAACTGCCCTGGAGCCACATTGATGAAAATGAAAAAGCCTACAAAGAATTCCGATACCCCAAGTCATCGGCGGCAAACATTCAGATGCAACATGGACTTTTTTTACTTGAAGAACAGGTTTAAGTGTATGATAAAGGACTAAAATGGGAAAGAAGCAAGACTGCACTGAGAAAGGAGCGGAGCAAAGCAACTCCAATCGAAAATGTTGTGCCCAAAGAGCTGAGTACACGTAGAGGTTTAAGCAAAATGTTTCAATGTGTAGGATTAGGATCTGAATTGTACATAACAGCAGGAGCTGCTGCTCATTCCGTCACTTCATGGAGTGCTCTCGGATTAGCTTGGAACTCAGTGTGTGTAATGACCTTGACCCATAAAGGTTTCTAAAATGGAAAAAAAAACCCCCAAAAAACAAAAAAAACAAATGCACCTCAGACCACCAGTCCCTTTGCGTTCATCATCTGCTCCCTGCCTACTCTTCCCCTTAGTCACCCTAACTTCATGATCTAGTTCCTTACAGGCTTTAGTTATTACCTCCTTACTGTCCACTAACCTCCTCATTTGGTTCCCACCCCGCTGCCACATTCGTTTAAACCCTCCCCAACAGCGTTAGCAAAAGCACCCCCAAGTACATTGGTTCCAGTCCGGCCCAGGTGTAGACCGTCCAATTTGTAGTAGTCCCACCTCCCCCAGAACCGGTCCCAATGTCCTAAAAATCTGAACTCCTCCCTCCTGCACCATCTCTCAAGCCACACATTCATCCTGCCTATTCTTTCATTTCTACTCTGACTACCACGTGGCACTGGTAGCAATCCGGAGATTACTACCTCTGAGGTCCGACTTTTTAACTTGGCACCTAACTCCCTAAATTCTGCTTGAGGGACCTCATCCCGTTTTTTTTTTTACCTGTATCATTGGTGCCTATATGCACCACGACAACTGGCTGTTCACCTTCCCCCTTCAAATGTTCTCCAGCCGATCTGAGACATCCCTGACCCATGCACCTGGGAGGTAACATACCATTCGGGAGTCTCGTTTTTGTCTACTCCCCTTACAATTGAATCCCATATGACTATAGCCCTTCCACTCTTTTTCCCGCCCTTCTGTACAGCTGAGCCAGCCACAGTGCCATGAACCTGGCTACTGCTGCCTTCCCCTGAGGAAGGATTGGGGTGGAGGGGTGGGGGAAGGATTGGGGTGGAGGGGTGGGGGAAGGATTGGGGTTGGGGGTGGAGGGGTGGGGAAGGATTGGGGTGGTGGGGGTGATGGGATGGGGTGGAGGGGTGGGGAAGGATTGGGGTGGGGGAAGGATTGGGGTGGGGATGGAGGGGTGGGGAAGGATTGGGGTGGTGGGGGTGATGGGATGGGGTGGTGGGGATGGGGTGGAGGGGTGGGGAAGGATTGGGGTGGAGGAGTGGGGAAGGATTGGGGTGGTGGGGTGATGGGATGGGGTGGGGAAGGATTGGGGTGGAGGGGTGGGGAAGGATTGGGGTGGAGGGGTGGGGGTGGATTGGGGTGGTGGGGGTGATGGGATTGGGTGGAGGGATGGGGGTGGAGGGGTGAGAATGGGTCGGGTGCCTTATGCACTGTAGATTCTATGATCTGCCAGTCGGGACGTACATACCTGGCATCACACAGGCACTGAAATTCATATCCCACATTAATCATTTGTGTGATCGGCAGAGTCTCTTTTGGCTTAATGAACGCATCTGTTAATGAAGGACTGCAGCGGTTCAAGAAGGCAACTCACCACCACCTCCTGAAGGGCAACTAGGGATGGGTCTAATCAAGCTGGTCTAATCAGCGAAGCCCACATCCCCTAAATAAGTTTTTAAAAACGTTGTCGCTACTGTACAGTAACGCTGAAGCTGCTACCTTCAACTGTTGGTGAAATATTTCAGATATGCTATTCTTCCTTCCATGGTGATCTGAAGTCGTGAACTTCAACATATTCCTGAGTTTGTGTAATAAGTGAGCATAAATAGTCTGATCAGGGATGCATTACCCTGAAGGATGGTTTTGATGTGTCCTACTGCAGCATCAAGTTTGCATGGTGAACTAATGGCTAAAGCCCAGTGTAGGAGCATGACACTCGCTAAGCAATTCGATTGTGTGAAGAAGTACATTGAACCTATTTAAGATTATCAGTTGGGATTGCAGCTTGGCAGGATTCCATAGAATCCTTAGTGCTGAAGGAGGCCATTTGGCCCATCAATTCTGCACAGGCCCTCCAAAACGGGGCAGCACGGTAGCATTGTGGATAGCACAACTGTTTCACAGCTCCAGGGTCCCAGGTTCGATTCCGGCTTGGGTCACTGTCTGTGCGGAGTCTGCACATCCTCCCCGTGTCTGCTTGGGTTTCCTCCGGGTGCTCCGGTTTCCTCCCACAGTCCAAAGATGTGCAGGTTAGGTGGATTGGCCATGATAAATTCCACTTAGTGACCAAAATTGCCCTTAGTGTTGGGTGGGATTACTGGGTTATGGGGATAGGGTGGAGGTGTTGACCTTGGGTAGGTTGCTCTTTCCAAGAGCTGGTGCAGAGTCGATGGGCCGAATGGCCTCCTGCACTGTAAATTCTTTGAAAAGAGCACTCGACCTCGGCCCACTCCCCCATCCTATGCTCGTAACCCCACCTAACCTGCACATCTTTGGACTATGGGAGGAAATCCAAGCAGACACTGGGAGAAAGTGCAAACTCCACACACAGTCACCCAAGGCTGCAATTGAACCTGGGTCCCTGGTGCCGTGAGACAGCAATGCTAACCAATGTGCCACCTTCTCTTTCACACGGTCTGGTGGCATTTTTTCCCTTGGTAAAGAAAAATGCGAAGAATTCATTTAATACCTCAACCATACCTTGTGCATCCATGTGTAAATCGCCATTTGGTCCCTAATCAGTCTCCTTTTATCACCTTTATACCATTAGTATGCTGGTAGAAGACTTTGGGATTCCCATTTAATTTAGCTGCCAGTCTGTTTTCATCTCCATCTTTGCTTCTATTATTTGCTTTTAACCTCTACCATGAACCTTCTATGTTCAGTCTGCTTCTCTGTTGTATCTTCCACATGACATCGGTCATAAAATACTGATTCACCTTAACTTCTACCTCCTTTATCATCCAAAGAGCTCTGGATGCGTTTGCCCTACTGTTTCCTTTTGAGGACATGTACATTGACTCTGCCCTTTCATCTCCTCTTTGAAAGTAGCCCATTGTTCAGCTACCATTATTCCTGCCACCTTTGTCATAGTCATACAGTGTAGAAAGGTCCTTCAGCCCATCAAGTCTGCATTGACAAAACTACACTAATCCCATTTTCCAGCATTTTGGCTCCAATTTATTCTGCCCATTCTTATCCCATTGAAGGTGGTGTTCCCTTAGTTAATTATTCTTTATCCTTTATCCTTTTTCATAATCATCCTTTTTCATAATCCTATGGTGTTGTGGGTACTGTTCCTGTCTCTGAGCCAGAAGCTCCGGTTAGAGGCCCACCCCAGGACTTGATGGCCAAGGAAGGTGGGTTCATTACGTAGCCAAACAGGTTGAGTACCAACCTGCACATCCTTCCAAGGCACTAATGGATGGGGTAAGAGCTGGAGAGACTCCTAGTCAGCCATCCTTGATGTTAAGTGGTGCCCCCCCCCCCACCCCTCCAAGCTATCAACCCTTGGAGCTCGACTCGCGACCTACTCCAGGATTTACTAGCTATGAACATAGAACAGTACAGCACAGAACAGGCCCTTCGGCCCTCAATGTTGTGCCGAGCCATGATCACCCTACTCAAACCCACGTATCCACCCTATACCCGTAACCCAACAACCCCCCCCTTAACCTTACTTTTTATTAGGACACTACGGGCAATTTAGCATGGCCAATCCACCTAACCCGCACATCTTTGGACTGTGGGAGGAAACCGGAGCACCCGGAGGAAACCCACGCACACAGGGGGAGGACGTGCAGACTCCACACAGACAGTGACCCAGCCGGGAATCGAACCTGGGACCCTGGAGCTGTGAAGCATTTATGCTAACCACCATGCTACCCTGCTGCCCCTAAACAGGGTATGGAACAGACAAAAGACAGAACCAGGGGCTGGTTTAGCACACTGGGCTAAATGGCTGGCTTTTAAAGCAGACCAAGGCAGGCCAGCAGCACGGTTCAATTCCCGTACCAGCCTCCCCGAACAGGCGGCAGAATGTGGCGACTACGGGGTTTTCACAGTAACTTCATTGAAGCCTACTCGTGACAATAAGCGATTTTCATTTCATTTCATTTTTCACTAGATGCTGGCAAAGAATTGGAATAATAACCTGAAACCTTATGATAAAATGATCACTGTCCCTTAATGTTCTCGCACTGACATGATCTACTTGCCGCACCTCATTCCCAAGAACGAAGTCTAGCAGTGCATCCTTTTGTGTTGGACTGGATGCATACTGCTGTTGAAAATTTTCCTGAACACAAATTCGGGATTTTTGTTTCGCTCCAGCCTTCACACTATCACTGCCCCACTCTACATTTGGTTAATTAATGCCCCCTTTAAACCTACTCTATAATGTTTGCATCTCTCTCATTTCCCAGCAGATTTGTTCTTTTACATCCTTCTCACCAGTTGGCGGTCTAAAGAGACACCCAGCAATGTAATTTCCCCCTTTTTGTTCCTCCGTTCTAGCCAAATTGATTCTGTTCTTGAATCCTCTGAGATATCCTTTCTCCAGCCCCAAATTGTCTCCTTAATCAATACTACCACCATCCCTCCTCTTCCTTTCTTATCTTTTCTGAATACATTTTGTTAGAAGCCAGGGTTTAAAAACTCCAACGTGTATTTTGGAGTTCACCTGTCCCAGAACGTTTTGTTGAATTTGGCTCTGATGAGCACAAGAGCCTTCATTTGAGGTGTTATTCAACAGTCTTCCCAGACACTTTAATCAAAATAAGCTTTATTCTAAGAATTTACATTTATTTAAACACACAGCAAAGAATGTTTATCAGTTACAAACATAAAGACACCCCACAGCTACAGTAATCTATGTATAACACTTGTTGAATTCTCTCTTAACTGTTCCAATTCAAAACCAAAATCACATAAACCAAAACCCCTTTTCGAGGGCGTGGCCCAGCACTCTGCATTCTCACTTGAATGAGACTGGCTTTCCCTGAAGTTCTGACCCAATCTCACCAGTAGGTTTAAACCCTTCCGGACAGCAAATTATATCTAAATCACAAGGTGATTTTTACTGGAACAGATATTTAAAATTAAAATAGAGAGAGACAGGCCAATACACTTCTTTCCTCTGTCTGAGTCCACAGCAGCCAAATGTGAAAGCAAAACCAAAAACGGCTCATAGGGCCACAGCCCAGTTCCACCCACACAATGAAGTCACTGAAGCCATGTGAGAAGACAAAAAACATTTTTCAGAGACAGCAGAACCAATCACTGCCTGTCCCCGAGAAGAACCCGATTTCTGGGTCAGCTCATTGACCACCGGCCAAGCCAATCAATCCGGGCCACCATCAGTGTTGGACCAAACAGCACATCCTTCTGGAGTTTCCTGTTTTTAAATTCAAGGTTTGCTTGGTCTTCAAGGCATAGACCAAAAAATGGTAATAGCGAACAGGATAACAGAAATTAAAATGAGGAAAAGGAACCGACGGATTAAATGGGAGGATCCTTACATAGCCCATCTCTTTGATTTCATCCCTTTTCATTCTTTTACTCCGTAGGCATCAATAATTGTACATTTCCCACATCATTTTTGTTTTGAACGAAAGCTACTTATTTGTTGTTTTATCCATTAACAGTTTTGAAATTAGTCTTTCTAAATCCAGCATCTTAGTTTCCGAAGATGAGAAACCATGTTGATCTCAATCATATTATGATTGCTAGTCGTTAAAAAAATGCTCATACACCATTAGGTTGTCAATTAAGTCTGGCTAATATCTCATTCTATCAAATCAAAAATGGCTTGAGCCCTAGTTGGTATTGTTGTTGAACAGTAACCTAAATACACTAGAGAGATTTTGCTATGTTTCTGACATGTGAAAGTGCTTTATCCCAATCTACTTTAAATCCCACATTAAAATCATGCTGCTTTTATTACATTATTATGTAGGGTGCAATCGAACGGCCGCATTGCGCCTGAAAAGCAGCTGAACGCAGCGCAGTGTAGCTGATAGAAGCTGGGAGACCCTGCTCGCAACGCCTCATAAAATCTAAGGCTGCAAATCCCGTTCATTGTGGACAGGATGACTTTTGGGTAGATCTGCATATTAAAGCGAGACAGCTAGTCTCACTTCAGTGCAGTTTTCTGAGTTACCGAAACGTTAGGATCTATCCCATTTGCCTCCAAAATCTTGGGTGAGCGGCATTCAGTACTAATTTCCACAAATGGGGATCAGACGGAACGCCACTCATGGGGGTCTCCCAGGTAATAGGAGGCCTCCAGATGCATGCTCTTTGGGCAGGGTAGTACCCTGGCATTGGTACCATGGGGACACCCTGGCACTGCCAGATTGGCACCCTGGAAGTGCCAGCCTGGCACATCCAAGGCACCCAGGTGACATTTTTGTACGGTGACGATCGGGCTCGGGCGTCCCCTCTGTGGGTGTTGGACAGGGTGTGGGGGACCCTCCCATAGTGCTTTGGGTGGGGGGTGGTGTCGGGGATCACTTCAGGGGGGCTCCAGAGTAGTTTCATCGAGCAGAGCTCCTCAGTGCTCCTCGTCCATACGTTCCCCTACTGTTTAACCTCAAACTGGGTGCCTAATTAAGTGTTTCACAGCGCTTTGAGTGCTGGGAAACATGCTCGCTATGGGATTTTGCTCCCATTTAGTTAATCCCATCAATAATCTCTGCATTTATACATTCCACCACTTCACAGCTGGCACCAAGCGGACAACCATTGAATGTCTACTTTGCAGGTTGAGTCCATTTGACCCATTGTGTCTACGCCAACCCTCCGAAAGTGCACTATACCCAGGCCCAAACCCCACATTATCCCTGTACCTCCACCTCGGGCTAATTTAGCATAGCCAATCTACCTAATCTGCACATCTTTGGGGTGTGGGAGAAACCGGAGCACCCGGAGGAAACCCACGCAGACACTGGGAGAAAGTGCAAATTCCACACAGTTTGAGGTCAGAATTGAACCTGGATCCCTGGAGCTGTGAGTAAGCAGTTCTAACCACTGTGCCTCCATGCCGCCCCTACGTACAGCTCCTTCTAATGTCTTTAATCTATTTCTAAATACTGCTCAAAAAGTCTACATGGCCTGCTTACATCTCATTATGTCCACTCTATCACTAAAGTCTACCATTTTTCGGTGAAGAACAAAGAGAACAAAGAAGAAAGGAAAGCACAGCACAGCATAGGAACAGGCTCTTTGGCCCTCCAAGCCTGTGCCGATTATGATGCCCTAAGTAAAAATAAAACCTTCTACCCTTACTCAGCAAAGAACAAAGAAAAGTACTTTCTTATAAGTTAATAAGATTTAGGAGCAAATTAGGCCATTCGGCCCATCGAGTCTGCTGTACCATTCTATCATGGCTGATATGTTCCTCATCTATTACCTACAATACTATAGACCAAGAACTGGATTGCAAAATCAGTCAGAGCTTCTCCTCCCTAGAACATATGACCGAGGAGCGGGAGTAGACAATTTAGCCTCCCGAGCCTAATCACCTTCAATGTGATCGTGGCTGATCCAACCCTGGCCTCAACTCCACCGTTCTCCATAATCCTTCAACCGATTACCAATTAAAAATCTGTCCAACTCCTCTTTAAATTTACTCTGTCCCAGCATGCACTGCACTCTGGCATAGCAAATTCCACAGATTCGCAACCCTTTGAGAGAAGTAGTTTCTCCTTAAATCTGTTCTAAATTTGCTACCTCTTAGTCTAAGGTTATGACCTCATCTTGTGGACCTAATGACCTCATGTATGTAGTTCCCTGTCCTTGCAGGTTTGTCTCAGCATGTTATACCTTCAAAGTTTAATTTGTGCCTGCCAATGGTTGAAAACTCTTGTTGTGCTTCTAGTCAGTCCAGGCCCTCAGTAGTGGAATTGCACAGAACTTTAACAAGCCAGACTCTTGAATACTGGGAATAATGGTGAAAACAGGGTAGATTCAGAAAGAATGTTCCTGATGATGGGGGAGTCTAGAACGAGGGAATCATAGTTTGAGGATAAGGTGTAAACCTTTTCGGACTGAGATGAGGATCAATATCTTCACTTAGAGAGTGGTGATTCTGGAATTCACTACCACAGAAAGTATTGAGGTCAAAACGTGTAATTTCAAAAAAGTGTTAGATATAGGTCTTGGGGCTAAGGAATCAAGAGATATGGGGGGAAGATGGGATCAAGCTATTGAACTTGATGATCATAATGAATGGCGGAACAGGCTTGAAGGGCCAAATGGCCTCCCCTACTTCTATTTTCTGTGTATGTTTCTATGTAAGCTCTGCTTAGTGCTGGTTGGATTGAGTCATAGAATTTACAGTGCAGAAGGGGGCATTGAGTCTGCACTGGCTCTTGGAAAGAGCACCCTTCACCCTGCCCCCATAACCCAATAGCCCCACCCAACACTAAGGGCAATTTTAGATGCTAAGGGCAATTTAGCATGGCCAATCCACCTAACCTTCACATCTTTGGACTGTGGGAGGAAACTGGAGCACCCGAAGGAAACCCACGCCCACATGGGGAGAACGTGCAGACTCCGCACAGACAGTTACCTGAGCCGGGAATCGAACCTGGGGACCCCAGAGATGTGAAGCAATTGTGCTAACCACTATGCTACCGTGCTGCCCAGAAACCTGATTTCAGAGAGTAAATGAAGAGAAACCATTTACAATAGCTGAAAGGTTGATAATCAGAAGGTACAGACTTAACATCACTGGTAAAAGTCAAACTTTAAAAAAAATAAGTTTAGATTACCCAATAGCTTTTTCCAATTAAGGGGTGATTTAGCGTGGCCAATTCATCTACCCTGCACATCTTTTTGAATTGTGGGAGTGAGACCCACGCAGGGAGAATGTACAAACTCCACACGAATAGTGAACTGGGGCCAGGATCGAACCCGGGTCCTTGGCGCTGAGAGGCAGCAATGCTAACCACTGCGCCATCGTGTCGCCCCTGTGAAAGTCAAAGGTGACATGAGAAAACACCTTTTTACACAGCAAGTGGGTAGAATTTTGGTGGCACCCAGAATTGAATAGGCTACTCAAGCTGAGAAAAATCTCTTGGGTTTAGCGTAACATCCTAGCTTTTGTATTGTGTTTCTATTTCTGGAGCTTAGGGTCCCATATGCTTTATAAACAGTTTTGTTAATCTATCCTGTCACCTTCAAAGATTTGAGTATAAGCACCCTGATCTCTCGCTCCTTTAAAATCCTACCACTTAGCATGTATTGCCTCATTTCTTCCTACAAAATGTAGTCACTTTGTGCTTTTCTGTGTTGAATTTCACCTGCCACGTAGCTACCTATTCCATCAGCGTGTCTTCATCCTCGTGAAGTTGAATACTACTTTCTTTAATATTTAGTACATTTCCAAATTTCATGCCATGTATATATTTTAAAATTGCGCTCTGTACTTACAAGCTGTGAAAACTATACAAGTTATTAGCCTGTGTTTTCGAAGATTCGGGTGCATTGACCTTCCAAAACTACTAACTTTATCACCTGAAAGAACAATGGCAACAGATGCAAGGGGACACCACCACTTGCAATTATGCTGCAGCTCCTTTACTGTGGCCTGGTCAAACTTTGTCCCTAACAACACTGTGCCTGTACCGACACCACATAGACTTCAACGGTTCACAAAGGCACCATCGCCTTCACATGGGTAATTAGGGATGGACAATAAATGCTGGCCTAGCCAGCAATGCTCCCACCTCATGAATGAAAGTTAATAGTGGGCATGGAATGTATCAAGATAGGAACAGAATAATGCCATCTAGTCCATTGAACAATTCCACCATTTAGTCAGAACATGGCTGGTCGATACCTCAAATCCACTTTCTGCCTTTGATTCATATCCAACAGCAATCAATCAATCTCCATCATTTCTTTGCAGAGTTCTTCGAGAGTGTGAAAACTGAACTCGGGGTTGGAATGTCCAAATCTTCTGACCTGTCTGACTCTGATAATGAGAAGAAATGCAGCACACAGGTATCTGCTCTAATCCTCTGTCCATTCATGTACCACTAGATTGTAATCAAAGACAGTGTTACACTTTGATTTGCTGAATTTTGATGAGCTAGTAGCTCAAGCACTCTAGTGGATGTTGCTGTTTTCCAGAGTTTGGTACCTGCAGTAATACCTGTTTGTGCTACATTCTCGTTAGGTGGTTAGGGAGCAGTCAACATGGTACAGTGTGCTTTAGCACTGATTTACAATGCAATATGACAGGAGGTATATCTCAAATATACAGCACAGAAAACAGTCATTCAGCCCAACTAGTCCATGCCAGTGTCTGATCTACTCGTGTCTCCTTACATCCTTAATTAAGAATTGGCAAAATCCTTCACTCTCTTCTTTCTTACAGTCTCATCCAGGTTTATTTAAATGCATCTATGTTATTTGCCTCACCTCAACTACATCCTGTAGTGAATTCTATGTTCTCACCCGCTCTCCGTAAAGAGGTTTCTGCTAAACTCCCTATTGGATTACTTGGTAACGATCTTATATTGACCTTCTCACATGCAGAAATCTTCTCTATCTGTTCTCAAATCTTTCAACGTTTTCAAGACATTTCTTGGTTCACACCAAGGAGGACGGGTTACACCTGAATTGGAGGGGCACCAAAATCCTGGCTGGGAGGTTTGCTACTATGTTTCGGTGGGTTTAAATTAATTTGGCAGGGGGCTGAGAACCAGGGCAGTAAGCCAGCAAGTGTAGAGACTAGGGATAAGCATGGCACCAGGGTCAGGCTGGCTAAGAGGAAGGGTAGGCTGGTGGAGGTCGAACTCAGTGGAACTGGAGGTCTGCTTCAGTGCACCAAGTATAACAGGTATGACTGATGAACTTTAAGCCTTGTTTCACGCGCGGAACTTGGATTTGGTTGCTGTAACGGACACCTGGTTAAAAAAGGGACAGGACTGGCAGCCAAATATTCCAGGATGTAGGTGTTTTAGGCGAGTCAGGGAGGAAGGTAAAAGAGGTGGGGGAGTTGCAATACTGGTTAGGGAACATATTACAGCTGTACAGAGGGAGGACACCATGGGAAAATCAAGTAATGAGGCATTGTGGGTGGAGCTCAGAAACAGGAAGGGGGAAGTCACTATAGTGGGGTGTGTATTACAGGCCTCCCAACAGCCCACGGGAAGTTGAGGAACAGATATGTAAGCAGATTCTGGGTAGATGTAGAAAGAATAGGGTTGTTAGAACATAAGAACGAGGAGCAGGCCATCTGGCCCCTCGAGCCTGCTCCGCCATTCAATGAGATCATCGCTGATCTTTTGTGGACTCAGCTCCACTTTCTGGCCCGAACACCATAACCCTTAATCCCTTTATTCTTCAAAAAACTATCTATCTTTACCTTAAAAACATTTAATGAAGGAGCCTCAACTGCTTCACTGGGCAAGGAATTCCATAGATTCACAACCCTTTGGATGAAGAAGTTCCTCCTAAACTCATTCCTAAATCTACTTCCCCTTATTTTGAGGCTATGCCCCCTAGTTCTGCTTTCACCCGCCAGTGGAAACAGTCTGCCCGCATCTATCCTATCTATTCCCTTCATAATTTTAAATGTTTCGATAAGATCCCCCCTCATCCTTCTAAATTCCAACGAGTACAGTCCCAGTCTACTCAACCTCTCCTCGTAATCCAACCCCTTCAGCTCTGGGATTAACCTCGTGAATCTCCTCTGCACACCCTCCAGTGCCAGTATGTCCATTCTCAAGTAAGGAGACCAAAACTGAACACACTACTCCAGGTGTGGCCTCACTAACACCTTATACAATTGCAGCATAACCTCCCTAGTTTTAAACTCCAACCCTCTAGCAATGAAGGACAAAATTCCATTTGCCTTCTTAATCACCTGTAAACCAACTTTCTGTGACTCATGCACTAGCACACCCAGGTCTCTCTGCACAGCGGCATGCTTTAATATTTTATTGTTTAAATAATAATCCCGTTTGCTGTTATTCCTACCAAAATGGATAACTCACATTTGTCAACATTGTATTCCATTTGCCAGACCCTAGCCCATTCACTTAACCTATCCAAATCCCTCTGCAGACTTCCAGTATCCTCTGCACTTTTCGCTTTACCACTCATCTTAGTGTCATCTGAAAACTTGGACACATTGCCCTTGGTCTGTTGTGGGTAAAGTCTTGGAGAGGATTATAAGAGATACAATTTATAATCATCTAGATAGGAATAATATGATTAGGGATAGTCAGCATGGTTTTGTGAAGGGTAGGTCATGCCTCACAAACCTTATCGAGTTCTTTGAGAAGGTGACTGAACAGGTAGACGAGGGTAGAGCAGTTGATGTGGTGTATATGGATTTCAGTAAAGCGTTTGATAAGGTACCCCACGGTCGGCTATTGCAGAAAATACGGAGGCTGGGGATTGAGGGTGATTTAGAGATGTGGATCAGAAATTGGCTAGTTGAAAGAAGACAGAGAGTGGTAGTTGATGGGAAATGTTCAGAATGGAGTTCAGTTACGAGTGGCGTACCACAAGGATCTGTTCTGGGGCCGTTGCTGTTTGTCATTTTTATAAATGACCTAGAGGAGAGCACAGAAGGTTGGGTGAGTAAATTTGCAGACGACACTAAAGTCGGTGGAGTTGTAGACAGTGTGGAAGGATGTTGCAGGTTACAGAGGGACATAGATACGCTGCAGAGCTGGGCTGAGAGGTGGCAAATGGAGTTTAATGTAGAGAAGTGTGAGGTGATTCACTTTGTAAAGAATAACAGGAATGCGGAATATTTGGCTAATGGTAAAATTCTTGGTAGTGTGGATGAGCAGAGGGATCTCGGTGTCCATGTACATAGATCCCTGAAAGTTGCCACCCAGGTTGATAGGGTTGTGAAGAAGGTGTGTTGGCCTTTATTGGTAGAGGGATTGAGTTCCGGAGCCATGAGGTCATGTTGCAGCTGTACAAAACTCTGGTACGGCTGCATTTGGAGTATTGCGTACAGTTCTGGTCGCCTCATTATAGGAAGGACGTGGAAGCTTTGGAACGGGTGCAGAGGAGATTTACCAGGATGTTGCCTGGTATGGAGGGAAAATCTTATGAGGAAAGGCTGATGGACTTGAGGTTGTTTTCGTTAGAGAGAAGAAGGTTAAGAGGTGACTTAATAGAGGCATACAAAATGATCAGAGGGTTAGATAGGGTGGACAGTGAGAGCCTTCTCCCGCGGATGGAGGTGACTAGCACGAGGGGACATAGCCTTAAATTGAGGGGTAATAGATATAGGACAGAGGTCAGAGGTGGGTTTTTTACGCAAAGAGTGGTGAGGCCGTGGAATGCCTTACCTGCAACAGTAGTGAACTCGCCAACAGTGAGGGCATTTAAAAGTTTATTGGATAAGCATATGGATGATAATGGCATAGTGTAGGTTAGATGGCCTTCAGTTTTTGACTTCCCATGTCGGTGCAACATCGTGGGCCGAAGGGCCTATACTGCGCTGTATCGTTCTATGTTCAATGTATTTGTGTCTTCCACTGTGAAGACCGACCCAAAAAACCTTCAGTTCCTCAGCCATTTCCTCATCTCCCATTATTAAAACTCCCTTCTCATCCTCCAAAGGACCAATATTTACCTTAGCCACTCTTTTTTGCTTTATATATTTGTAAAAACCTTTGCTATCTGCTTTTATATTCTGAGCAAGTTTACTCTCATACTCTATCTTACTCTTCTTTATAGCTTTTTTAGTAGCTTTCTGTTGCCCCTTAAATATTTCCCAGTCCTCTAGTCTCCCACCAATCTTTGCCACTTTGTATGCTTTTTCCTTCAATTTGATACTCTCCCTTATTTCCTTAGATATCCACGGTCGATGTTCACTCTTTCTACTGTCCTTCCTTTTTGTGGGTATAAACCTTTGCTGAGCACTGTGAAAAATCGCTTGGAAGGTTCTCCACTGTTCCTCAACTGTTCCACAATAAAGTCTTTGCTCCCAGTCTACCTTAGCTAGTTCTTCTCTCATCCCATTGTAATCTCCTTTGTTTAAACACAAAACACCAGGATTTGATTTTACCTTCTCACCCTCCATCTGTATTTTAAATTCCACCATATTGTGATCGCTCCTTCCGAGAGGATTCCTAACTATGAGATCATGAATGAATCCTGTCTCATTATACAGGACAAGATCTAGGACCGCTTGTTCCCTCGCAGGTTCCATTACATACTGTTCTAGGAAACTATCGCGGATACATTCTATAAACTCCTCCTCAAGGTTGCCTTGACCGACCTGGTTAAACCAATCGACATGTAGATTAAAATCCCCCATGATAACTGCTGTACCATTTCTACATGCATCAGTTATCTCTTTGTTTATTGCCTGCCCCACCATAACGTTACTATTTGGTGGCCGATAGACTACTCCTATCAGTGACTTTTTCGCCTTACTATTCCTGATTTCCACCCAAATGGATTCAACCCTATACTCCATAGCACTGACATCATCCCTAACTATTGCCCGGATGTCATCCTTAAATAACAGAGCTACACCACCTCCCTTACCATCCACTCTGTCCTTCTGAATAGTTTGATACCCTCGGACATTTTACTCCCAGTCGTGACCATCCTTTAACCATGTTTCGGTAATGGCCACTAAATCATAGTCATTCACGATGATTTGCGCCATCAACTCATTTACTTTATTCCGAATACTATGAGCATTCAGGTAAAGTACACTTATGTTGTTTTTTTTTACCTCTGTTTTGAATCTTAACATCTCCAGTTGTACTCCTTTTAGTATTACTGGGCCTATTCCCTGAGCCCCCCTCAGTCACTGTACCTTGTACTGTCGCCCTTTTTGATTTTTGACTATGTCTTCTCTGTCTTGCACTTCCTTTTGCCTTTCCCCTTACTTCCTTTTGCTTCTGTCCCTGTTTTACTACCTTCCAACTTCCTGCATTGGTTCCCATCCCCCTGCCACATTAGTTTAAACCCTCCCCAACAGCTCTAGCAAACAATGTGCCCCATGGACATCGGTTCCAGTCCTGCCCAGGTGCAGACCGTCCGGTTTGTACTGGTCCCACCTCCCCCAGAACCGGTCCCAATGCCACTGGAATTTGAATCCCTCCCTCTTGCACCATCTCTCGAGCCACGCATTCATCCTATCTATCCTGACATTCCTACTCTGACTAGCTCGTGGCACTGGTAGCAATCCTGAGATTACTACCTTTGAGGTCCTACTTTTTAGTTTAACTCCTAACTCCCTGAATTCAGCTTGTAGGACCTCATCCCGTTTTTTACCTATATCGTTGGTGCCTATGTGCACCACGACAGCTGGCTGCAGGACATTCTGGGGGGGGGGGGGAGGGTGACTCCCTCTTTCCCCCCCCCCCAGAATGTCCTGTAGCCGCTCCGGGATATCCTTGACCCTTGCACCAGGGAGGCAACATACCATCCTGGAATCTGCATTGCGTCCCCAGAACTGCCGGTCCATTCCCCTTACGATCGAGTCCCCTATCACTATAGCCCTGCCATTTTTCTTCCTGCCGTGCTGCACAGCAGAGCCAGCAAGACCTCCTCAGCGAGTCCATCCGAAGCTCCAGAGCCGTCAAGCGGTCTAACAGGAGCTGCAACTGAACACACTTCTTGCACGTGAAAGAGCCTGGGACAGTGGACGTGTCCCTGAGCTCCCACATCGCACACGAGGAGCATGACACGGGTCTGGGACCTCCTGCCATGTCTTAAACCTTAGGTAAACTTATACAACAACAATTTCAAAATAAAAATAAATAAATATAAATAAATTAGACAATGAAAAGAAAAACTACTTGCCATTGTTGTAAGTGGAAGACTTTAATTTTGCTCATTTTGACTGAAAATCCCTTGGGGCTAGGGGTCTGGTTGGTGAGGAATTTGTTAAGTGTGTCCAGGAAGGTGTTTTGGAATAATATGTGGATAGCCTGACTAGAGAGGGGACCAAATTGGACCTAGTACTAGGGAACGAGCCCGACAAGGTCATGGGAACATGTGGCGAACAGTGACCACAATTCC
This sequence comes from Scyliorhinus canicula, assembly GCF_902713615.1. Classification (NCBI taxonomy): domain Eukaryota; kingdom Metazoa; phylum Chordata; class Chondrichthyes; order Carcharhiniformes; family Scyliorhinidae; genus Scyliorhinus; species Scyliorhinus canicula. Next base: position 84,057,895 of record NC_052165.1, on the reverse strand, counting down.
GTAAGCTTTTGGATACTCATGGAAAAGGACAAGTGTTGTCCTCGGATTAAAGTGCTAAATTGGGGAAAAGGCACTGATGAGGCTGGATTTGGAGGCTGTTGTTTGGGACAGGCTGTTTAAGAGTAAATCCACATTTGGCATGTGGGAGTCTTTTAAGGAGCAGTTGATGTGAATGCAGGACAGACATGTGTCGGTAAAAAGGGAAGGACAGGAAAGGCAGGATTCGAGAACCCTGGATGACCAGGGAAATTGAAAATATTGTCAAAAAGAAAAAAGATGCATATGTGAGGTACAGACAACTAAAAACAGATAAAGCACTTGAGGAATACAACAAAAGTAGAAAAGAGCTCAGGCAGGGAGTTAGGAAAGGAAAAAGGAGTAACGAAATGCCCTTGGCAGACTGGATTATGGAGAATCCCAAGGCATGTTATAAATATATTAGGAACAAGAGGGTAGCTAGAGAAAGAGTTGGCCCCTCGAGGATAAAGGAGAGAAATTATGTATCGAACCAGAAGAAGTAGATGAGGTCCTTAATGAATATTTTGAATCGGTATTCACAAAGGAGAGGGAGATTGGTGGTGTCTCAGAGGGATGTGTAAACACTTTAGATCAGGTTGTTGTTACGAGGGAGGGAGTGTTAGGTCTGTTAAAAAGCATTAAGGTAGACAAATCCCCAGGGTCAGACAGCATCTGTCCTAGATTACTGAGGGAGACAAGCGATGAAATCGCTGGGTCTCTGACAGAAATCTTTGTGTCCTCATTGGCCACAGGTGAGATCCCAGAGGATTGTAGGAAAGCCAATGTTGTACCAAGAAGGTTTGCAAGGATAATTCTGGTAATTATAGGCCAGTGAGCTTGACGTCCGTGATAGTGAAATTGTTGGAAAAGATTCTCAGAGATAGGATCTATGCACATTTGGAAGTGAATTGTCTTATTAGCGACAGACGGCATGGTTTTGTACGAGGGAGATTATGTCTCACTAATTTGATTGAATTTTTTGAGGAGGTGACAAAAATGATTGACGAGGGAAAGGCTATGGATGTTGTCTGCATGGACTTTAGTACAGCATTTGATGAGGTCCCTCATGGCAGGCTGGTGCAAAAGATTAGATCACATGGGGTCAGGGGTGAACTAGCTGGATGGATCAGAACTGGCATGGCAATAGAAGACAGAGTTCAGTGGAAGGGTGTTTTTCCAAATGGAGGTTTGTAACTAGTGGTGTTCCACAGGGATCAGTTCTGGGATCTCTGCTCCTTGTATTATATATAAATGACTTGGAAGAAAATGTAGCAGGTCTGATTAGCAAGTTTGCGGATGATACCAAGATTGAAGGAGTTGTGGATAGTGATGTGATGAAGACTGTTAGAGAATACAGCAGGATATAGATAGACTGCAAAATTGGGCAGAGAAATGGCAGATGGAATTTAACCCGGACAAATGCGAGGTGATGCATTTTGGGAGATCCGATTCAGGTGGGAGCTATAAAATAAATGGCAGACCAATCAGGAGCATAGAGACATAGAGAGATCTGGTCGTGCAGGTCCACAGATCTTAAAAGTGGCAGCACAGGTGGAAATGGTGGTAAAGAAACATAGGACGAGGTATCGAGTATAAAAGCTCAAATTATGTTGTAATTATATAGAACGTTGGTTAGACCACATTTGGAATATTGTGTCCAATTCTGGTCACTGCACTACCACATGGAGGCTTTGGAGAGAGTACAGAAAAGGTTTACCAGGATGTTGCCTGGTATGGAGGGTTTTAGCTATGAGGAGAGATTGAATAAACGGATTGTCTCCCTCGAAAGACGGAGGCTGAGAGGCGACCTGATAGAAGTTTATAAAATTCTTAGAGGTATAGATAGGGTGAATGATAATTACAATGGGCACAAGTTCAAGGTGAGGGGAGAAAGTTTCAATGGAGATGTGCACATAGGGTGGTGGTGGTTTGGAATGCACTGCCAAGTGAGGTGGTTGAGGCAGATACGTTAGCAACCTTGAAGACTTACCTGGGTAGGCACATGAACAGACGAGACATAGAAGGATACAAGCGGTTGGTCGAGATAGGCACATGATCGGCGCAGGCTTGGAGGGCCGAAGGGCCTGTTCCTGTGTTGTATTGTTTTATGAATAAGTGCTCCATCTGTTTATCGCTGATCCATGATGGAACCTGTCCCCTATGGACCTGATCTAGGTTCTCCCTTTCTTTTTCTCTTTTTTAAAATAAATTTAGAATATCCAATTACTTTTTTCCAATTAAGGGGCAATTTAACATGGCCAATCCACCTAACCTGCACATCTTTGGGTTGTGGGGGTGAAACCCATGCAGACACGGGGAGAATGTGTAAACGCCTCACAGACAGTGACCCAGGGCCGTGATTTGAACCCGGGTCCTCAGCGCCGTAGGCAGCAATGCTAACCACTGTGCCACCGTGCTGCCCTAGGTTCTCCCTTAATTGCTCAATCATCCACTGCCAATACACGCTGCAAAGGGTCCGGTTCTGCTTTTGGTCATTGTCCTCTAATTTCTCTTAAATAATTTGATTTATGGTCCTGGCATGTCCTTCGATCACGGATGCCATGTGGCTGTTGTCTGTGTTCCCAGTCAGTTCTTCCTCAGCATCTTTCAGGTTGTGATGGCAGACATAGCTGGGACTTGACTGGTGCTCTCCCCTGCTACTAGGAGAAAAGGTAGGGATGGACAAAAGATAGGACAGAGTGAAAAGGGGACTGGTAAATGTCGCAGCCACCACATACGGAGCAGGCGTCTCGACCATTAACTCCTTGGATTTGGCTAATTCGGATAACACACAGAACCCTGACCCACCAAGTCAAACAAACTCTAGACTCAATTAACAGAGAATATCTGACTTATATAAAAGGCCATATCCACCGCTTCCACTAAGCTTAATGTCTCAGCAGCCAAAGTGCTTTTGACCACTCTCCTTATTTTCTTTGTTTCCCACACAAGAGGGCAACATTTACCATTGTTCCCCAAAAGAAAAATTATAAAACCTCCTGCGCTTGAAACTCCATCACATAAATTTGCATAGGACGCATCACTATAAACTATGAGTTTCAAATGCCTGGGATCACCTAAAACAGGGAACTTAAAAACACACTCCTGCATTTTAGTTTGGCCAACACTTTATTTGCTCTTATTATGTCTTCCACTTTGGGATCATTCATCTTTGTACTCAACTCTAAAACATCAAAACTCACGTCCGGTCTAGTCTGTCTTCCTAACCAGTTCAGTTGCCCAATTAAACTTCGCAGTTGCTCTTTTTCTATCTTCGAACCAAATTCACTCCAACTATGCAATTCTTGCTGTTTAGCATCTTTGATAACTTTTTCATCTAATTTATTTGAAGCCACCAAAATCTCACGTGCATGTGGGCTACTACTTCTATTAGTATTCGTAGTCTTACTCCTGTTCCGAGATCTTGATAAACTATGTCCCCATTCCTGCCTGGTATCTCGCTCTGTACTGCTACTGCTTGATCTTTCTCTTCTATAGCGGGATGTCCTTTCAATATTTCTCGACCTTTTCCTGCGAACCTGTTCACTATCCGATGTACTATTTGAACTGGCACTGTGTTTCTGTGCCCTCCATTTTTAAACTTCGTTTTCCCAATCCATTGTCTTAACTTCCTCCCCTGAATGCTGTACATTCAACCAATGTTTATACTTTCCAGTGGCCTTCCCTGCTCTACTAATAACAGTTGCATCCTTCCATTGACTAGACCCTTCAGGCAAGTATGTCACTTTTGTACCAACCTTTGGCAGTTGCCCTTTCGGAAAAATGGCCTGATCTAATTTATCAGAAGTGTCGTGTTCCTCTACAGAAACCCTGTCTATATCAGTTAACCGGTCCTCATAGTTCTGTAACACATGCGTACCAGATGACTCTGGTTCCTCGTCCTGTCTGTCTGCTCTGTCTAAATTTGAAAATTTGTAATCAGTACCCATTATCCTTGATGAATGTACCCTAACAGTTTATTACCATGTTGCAAAATAAATGTTTTGCCATCTATGCCTATGATCTTCCCTGGGCCTTTCCATTCATTAGAATTGTCTCTCTTATAGTATACCATTTCTCCTTGTTGAAAAACGGCATCTGATGGCCGTACATTATGTCTTAAAGCTCTGCGAATTCTTTCAGAGACTTCTGCTTCCAAAAAAGTTTTTCTACTGCTATGTAAAGCGTTTAAATGTTCAGCAAAACCTGAGCTAATTGTAGTCCCTTCCCAAGCTGGAGACTGGTCACCCAAAATGGAGGGAATTTTAGGATTTCTACCAAACACTAATTGATAAGGACTATAGCCCCCAACCATCTGCAATGAATTCTTTGCATGTGCCGCCCATGCTAATGCTGAATTTAGCGTGCAGTTTGGTCGATCTCCCCAAATTTTCCGAAGCATGTCATCGATTAAAGCATGATTTCTTTCGCAAACGGGCTTTCGGCAGCCGTGTTCATAACTCTGATATTCATGTTTTCACACATATCCCTAAACTCATCATTAGCAAATTCTCCCCCATTGTCCGTAAAGAATTTTGCTGGTGGACCCATTCCTGTCCCGATCCATTTTCCCACAATTTTGTCCAAAATTACACTCTTTTCTTTACTTCGTACAATCGTTGATTGACTAAATCTGGTAGCTAAATCTACAAAATGCAAAATAAATATATTATTTGCCTTATCCCAGATCTTAAGCTCCATGGCCACAATGTCATTAAAATCCCTGGCCAAAGGCAGGGTTACTATCGGTCGTGCTGGTGTCCTGTGCTTCCTGCAAACTTCACAGCGATCACTAACCTGTTCTATCAGCTTAGAATAGTCATCATCCATTACCCCTGCATCCTTTAATAAATTTTTCAGCCTCAGAGGAGACGGATGTGCAAATTGCCTATGCAGTTTTACTACAATAAGCTTTTTACCAGCTAAAGTCGCATTATCAACTGTCATTAATACATCCTTAACCACTCTACTTGAAACATTATTTGTCAATAATGGAATACAATAATGTCCCGACTGTGTAAATTGTAAGTCCACCGTCTTTCCAAAAACTGTTGCCTTATCCTGTTCCATATCCAGCTTCATGTGTGCTTTCTTCATCGACGGTCTGCTCAGAAGCAAAGGTATCTCACTTGATACAACATCCGTGCTAATAAAATGATTCACTCCAGCAAGGGATCACCACTCTTTTCAGCAACTTCAGAGTATTATCATCCCCAAACCTGAAACTTGTGGAACTTTTAAATTCCTTAACCTTGTTACGATTTTCAGCATCCAATGAGTCCAGATAACATTTTAATCAGTCAATCCCACACACAGTAGATGTGCAGCCACTTTCCAATACAGCACAGTTAAAAGATTCTGCAACCAACACCCTCATTACTGGCGTAAAACAGCTTGTTAATAGGACAATGCCTTCTTTCTGGTCACTATCTTTTTCCTCTTCTGAATCTTCCGTGTCATGTGTCGCTTCAAATACTCTATCATAACAAGTTGGACAGTTGAAAGCATAATAGTATTGAGCGTCACATCGAAAACATCGATTTATCATACCCTGGGCATTTCTGGGGTTCATCCTCCTATTGTAGGTTCTAACTGGGTTCTGTCCTCATAATTTCCTTGTCTCGGTCTTCTTTTATAGTCTTGAGGCCTGTTCGTAGCCATACGATTTCGCCATTCTGTTAGTAGTGTATCTTCCATATTCTGCCTTATAGCAGGCTGACCTATTTGGGTCATCAGAGCCATTGGAATCGAATGTTTCCCCAAATTTGTTTTTTAAAGCTGCTGTCATCTGTTCGAATAAGGTATCGTTATCCGTAAACTGAACTCCTGTCAAAACCAGGAGCCTATCCATGTTGCTCACTCTAGCAGTCAAGTAATTTAAAGGCCAACACAGACTGTGGAAATTCCAGCCTGTGTTTCTGAAGCTTTATATATAGTCTGCCAAATTCCATTATATAGTCTTCCATTGATAAATCCTCCATTTTCCGGAACTTATCAAAATCCGACCATGCTTCATGCGCACTTAACAAGTCATCTTTCTTATAAATCTTGTCCATATAAAGTAATAAAGTCGCCAGACCTTCTTCTGAGTCTAACTCTTCCAAGTCCAGCTCAGAAAGCACTTTGTTTCGGATTTTACTGTCCAAAGCAGTCACCTTAGTCAACATAACTACTGCACTTCTCCATTGGTCGTATGATTCCCTTTCAGAAAATAGGGGAGGATAATCATAACCAGCCATCTTTATCCTGGGTTCAGCCATGTTTCCCTTTTTTTTCACTCCTTGGTTTGATCTGGAAAAATTGTATCTTTCAGACCTTTACATTTACACAGCAACCATCCTCTGCTACCATTGTTAACATGTACTAGATGCTGTGGTATGAAGAGGCAAGAGTTCAGCTCCTTTTTCACCAACACACCTTTAATGGTTCAAACTCACTCTGCACAGAACTCTACAGATCATCACAAGCTCCAGAGTCCACCTTTACATATCAGTGTCAATCATTGAACACTTAACATAAATGAGACAATCATTGAACACTTAACATAAATGAGACAACTAATTGCAATGTCTCTTAACCCATTACTTAACACAGCTAATCTTCAGCTTCAAACCAACACCACCCAAAAATGGCCAAACAACTTTTCAGTTATACTGTTTCATATCTGTCTGAAGCCATCTAATTACACCCCAGTATAACCCTAAATGGTTTGGGTTAGACTCAAACACATCTGATTTGACGGCAAGCTGTCCATCTTTAATATGCAACATTAGTTCTAATTGTTTTGTATCTGCATACTTGTGTATGTTAAAGAATGTGATATTGTGCTTTATCAAGGCCAGAAAACACTGGGTTTCTGCTGGCTTAATTATCATAACAATAGAGTCTTCATGTCTATGGCTGTTGCTACGGGTCCTGCTCTGTCCTTGGACACTGACTTGACAAATTTATTCATTAAATCAGTTGAAGAGTTTGTTTTAATCTAGTAAAGTGAATTATGCTGCTTCGATGAAACTGTTATGTTTTGAGAGTGTTGAAATCCTTAATTTAAAATGGTAAAACTGGCACTTAATATTTATCCTAAATAATTATTAGGTGTGTCAGGAAACAATTGACCTCCACAGTTCTTTTGAGCGCATATGGGGCAGTTCTCTATGTAATGGATTATGTCATCCTTTAAGTCAGGCCACCAGCACAAGGTTTTCAAATGACTTATGGTGTCTGTGTCTGTCATGGAATTGGTATATGAGCTGATTCCGGTCCTGGGTGGGGACTACATTTTAGGATTAAACCATCCTGTATACGGAGCTTGTTTTTGCACTTATCATAAGGGGTCAGATATGTACTGTTCAGAACCTGCTTGAGGGACTTGTCTGCGCATTGTGCTTGGGCTAGAGCTGCTATGTTAGTCTGGGATACATGAGCTGCATTCATTGGTTCGCCTCAAGAAGTGGCCATTGCAGGCTCCAGCATTAGCTGAGGTGTCGACCTTGCATTTGCTGGGTGGGGAGGTGAGTTGATGACATTTCACTTTAATTATGCCGTATGTGCGGCTGGTTGCTTCTTTAATAATATGCTTGAGTAAGGGGGCTGAGGGTCGGGGTTTTCCGTTGGGGGGGGGGGGCACAAAACCCCGAGCTTCCCAGAGGGGGAGGAATTCAGTCAGGCTGTTACAGACAGACATGCTGTCTGAAAAAATAAGCTTTATTAAAAAACAAAGAAAAGTACAGCACAGGAACCGGCCCTTCGGCCCTCCAAGTCTGTGCCAACCATGCTGTCCACCTAAACTAAAATCTTCTACACTTGTGGGATCCGTATCCCTCTATTCTCACCCTATTCATGTATTTGTCAAGATGCTCCCTAAATGTCACTATTGTCCCTGCTTCCACCACCACCACCTCCGGCAGCGAGTTCCAGGCACCCACTATGTTTAAAAAAAACTTGGCTTGCACATCTCATCTAAACCTTGCCCTTCGCACCTTAAACCTATGCCACCAGTAATTGACCCCTCTACCCTGGGAAAAAGTGTCTGACTATCCACTCTGTCTATGCCCCTCATACTTTTGTAGACCTCTATCAGGTCGCCTCCTTCATTCCAGTAAGAACAAACCGAGTTTATTCAACCTCTCCTCAAAGCTAATGCCCTCCATACCAGACAATATCCTGGTAAATCTCTTCTGCACCCTCTCTAAAGCATCCACATCTTTCTGGTAGTGTGGCGACCAGAATTGAACACTATACTCCCAAGTGTGGCCTCAGGTTCTATACAGCTGCAACATGCGGTAGATAATGGGGAGCCAATGGATGTGGTATATCTGGATTTCCAGAAAGCCTTTGACAAGGTGCCACACAAAAGGTTGCTGCATAAGATAAAGATGCATGGCATTAAGGGTAAAGTAGTAGCATGGATAGAGGATTGGTTAATTAATAGAAAGCAAAGAGTTGGGATAAATGGGTGTTTCTCTGGTTGGCAATCAGTAGCTAGTGGTGTCCCTCAGGGATCCGTGTTGGGCCCACAATTGTTCACAATTTACATAGATGATTTGGAGTTGGGGACCAAGGGCAATGTGTCCAAGTTTGCAGATGACACTAAGATGAGTGGTAAAGCGAAAAGTGCAGAGGATACTGGAAGTCTGCAGAGGGATTTGGATAGGTTAAGTGAATGGGCTCGGGTCTGGCAGATGGAATACAATGTTGACAAATGTGAGGTTATCCATTTTGGTAGGAATAACAGCAAACGGGATTATTATTTAAACGATAAAATATTAAAGCATGCCGCTGTTCAGAGAGACTTGGGTGTGCTAGTGCATGAGTCACAGAAGGTTACAAGTGCAACAGGTGATTAAGAAGGCAAATGGAATTTTGTCCTTCATTGCTAGAGGGATGGAGTTTAAGACTAGGGAGGTTATGTTGCAATTGTATAAGGTGTTAGTGCGGCCACACCTGGAGTATTGTGTTCAGTTTTGGTCTCCTTACTTGAGAAAGGACGTACTGGCGCTGGAGGGTGTGCAGAGGAGATTCACTAGGTTAATCCCAGAGCTGAAGGGGTTGGATTATGAGGAGAGGTTGAGTAGACTGGGACTGTACTCGTTGGAATTTAGAAGGATGAGGGGGGATCTTATAGAAACATTTAAAATTATGAAGGGAGTAGATAGGATAGATGCGGGCAGGTTGTTTCCACTGGCAGGTGAAAGCAGAACTAGGGGGCATAGCCTCAAAATAAGGGGAAGTAGATTTAGGACTGAGTTTAGGAGGAACTTCTTCACCCAAAGGGTTGTGAATCTATGGAATTCCTTGCCCAGTGAAGCAGTTGAGGCTCCTTCATTAAATGTTTTTAAGGTAAAGATAGATAGTTTTTTGAAGAATAAAGGGATTAAGGTGTTCGGGCCGGAAAGTGGAGCTGAGTCCACAAAAGATCAGCCATGATCTCATTGAATGGCGGAGCAGGCTCGAGGGGCCAGATGGCCTACTCCTGCTCCTAGTTCTTATGACTTGCCAATTTTTAAACTTAGTGCCCCGGCCAATGAAGGCAAGCATGCCGTATGCCTTCTTGACTGCCATCTCCACCTGTATTGCCCCTTTCAGTGACCTACGGATCTGTACACCTAGATCTCTCTGACTGTCAATACTCTTGAGGGTTCTACCATTCACTGTATATTCCCTACCTGTATTCGACCATCCAAAATGCATTACCTCCCATTTGTCCGGATTAAACTCCATCTGCCCAAGTCTCCAAACGATCTAAATCCTGCTGTATCCTCATCGGTATCTGCAATTCCACCAATCTTTTGTGTCGTCCGCAAACTTACTAATCAGACGAGATACATTTTCCTCCAAATCATTTATAAATACTCCAAACAGCAAAGGTCCCAGTCCTGATCCCTGCGGAACACCACTAGTCACAGCCCTCCAATTAGAAAAGCACCCTTCCATTGCTACTCTCTGCCTTCTATGACCTAGCTAGTTCTGTATCCATCTTGCCAGCTCACCTCTGATCCTGTGTGACTTCACCTTTTGTCCCAGTCTGCCATGAGACTGGAGTATTGTGTTCAATTTCAAACAGAGTAATTATCTCTGGGTTGTTACCTGTGCCACGTGCTAGCGAGACGAGGAATAGAGAGAGAGAGCAGTTGAACACGTGGCTACAGGGATGGTGCAGGAGGGAGAGTTTCAGATACCTCAATAATTGGGGCTCATTCTGGGGTAGGTGGGACCTCTACAAAAGGGATGGTCTACACCTGGACCAGAAGGGTACTAATATCTTGGGGATATTTGCTAATTTTCTGGGGTTTAGATATTTCAGTAAGCTCGGGGAAGGTGGTAAAAGAGGGGGAGGGGTGACATTGTTAGTCAAGGTCAGTATTATGGTGGCAGATAGGACGTTTGATTAGGACTCGTCTACTGAAGTACTATGGGCTGAGATTAGAAACAGGAAAGGAGAGGCCACCCTGTTGGGAGTTTCCTACAGGCCTCCGAAAAGTTCCAGAGATAGAATTCATAGAATTTACAATGCAGAAGGAGGCCAATCAGCCCATCGAGTCTGCACCGGCTCTTGGGAAGAGCACCCTACCCAAGCCCACAGTTCCACCCGATCCCCATCGCCCAGTAACCCCACCCAACACGAAGTACAATTTTGGACACTAAGGGCAATTTAGCATGGCCAATCCACCTAACCCGCACATCTTTGGACTGTGGGAGGAAACCGGAGCACCCGGAGGAAACCCACGCACACACAGGGAGGACGTGCAGACTCCGCACAGACAGTGACCCAGCCGGGAATCGAACCTGGGACCCTGGAGCTGTGAAGCATTTATGCTAACCACCATGCTACCGTGCTGCCCAGTGCTGTTTACTGAAGTAGTTGCATCACTTGTCAAGAGGAAGAAGGAGGCTTGTGTAAAGATGAGACGTGAAGGTGCAGTTAGGGTGCTTGAGAGTTACAAGTAAGCTAGGATGGACCTAAAGAGAGAGCTAAGAGGAGCCAGGTGGGGACATGAGACGTCTTTGGCAGGTAGGGTCAAGGATAAACCTAAAGCTTTCTATAGGAAGTTGTGTGTGGAATCCGAGGAGATAGGAGAGGTGCTAAATTAATATTTTTCGTCAGTAATCACACAGGAAAGATACAATGTTATCGAGGAGAATACGGAGATACAGGCTACTAGACTAGATGGGCTTGGGGTTCATAATGAGGAGGCGTTAGCAAATCTGGAAAGTGTGAAAATAGATAAGTCCCCTGGTCCGGATGGGATTTATCCTGAGGTTCTCTGGGAAGCTAGGGAGGAGATTGCTGAGCCTTTGGCTTTGATCTTTGTCGTCATTGTCTACAGGAATAGTGCCAGAAGACTGGAGGATAGCAATTGTTGTCCCCTTGTTCAAGAAGGGGAGTAGAGACAACGCCAGTAACTATAGACCAGTGAGCCTTACTTCTGTTGTGGGCAAATTCTTGGAAAGGTTTAGAAGAGATAGGAATTATAATCATCTAGAAAGGAATAATTTGATCAGGGATAGTCAACACGTTTTTGTGAAGGGTAGGTCATGCCTCACAAACCTGATCGACTGATCGAGTTCTTTGAAAAGATGACCAAATAGGTGGACGAGGGTAAAGCAGTTGATATGTATATGGATTTCAGTAAAGCGTTTGATAAGGATCCCCACGGTAGGCTATTGCAGAAAATACGGAGGCAAGGGGTTCAGGGTGATTTAGCAGTTTGGATCAGAAATTGGCTCGTTGTAAGAAGACAGAAGGTGGTGGTTGATGGCAAATGTTCAGCCTCGAGTTCAGTTACTAGTGGTGTACCACAAGGATCTGTTTTGGGGCCACTGCTGTTTGTCATTTTGATAAATGACCTGGAGGAGGGCGTCGAATGATGGGTGAGTAAATTTGCAGGTGACACTAAAGTCCGTGGAGTTGTGGACAGTGCAGAAGGATGTTGCAGGTTACAGAGGGACATACATAAGCTACAGAGCTGGGCTGAGAGGTGGCAAATGGAGTTTAATGCAAAAAAAATGTGAGGTGATTCATTTTGGAAGGAATAACAGGAATACTGGGCTAATGGTAAGATTATTGGCAGTGTGGATGAGCAGAGAGATCTTGGTGTCCATGTACATAGATCCCTGAAAGTTGCCACCCAGGTTGATAGGGTTGTGAAGAAGGCCTATGGTGTGTTGGCCTTTATTGGTAGAGGGATTGAGTTCCGGAGCCATGAGGTCATGTTGCAGCTGTACAAAACTCTGGTGCGGCGCATTTGGAGTATTGCGTGCAGTTCTGGTTGCTGCATTATAGGAAGGATGTGGAAGCATTGGAAAGGATGAAGAGAAGATTTACCAGGATGTTGCCTGGTATGGAGGGAAGATCATATGAGGAAAGGCTGAAAGACTTGAGGCTGTTTTCGTTAGAGAGAAGAAGGTTAAGAGGTGACTTAATTGAGGCATACAAGATAATCAGGGGATTAGATAGGGTCGACATAGAGAGCCTTTTTCCTCGGATGGTGATGTCCAGCACGAGGGGACATAGCTTTAAATTGAGGGAGATAGATATTAGGACAGATGTCCGATGTAGGTTCTTTACTCAGAGAGTAGTAAGGATGTGGAATGCCCTGCCTGCAACAGTAGTGGACTCACCAACATTAAGGGCATTTGAATGGTCATTGGATAAACAAATGGATGATAAGGGAGTAGTGTAGATGGGGTTTAGATTGGTTTTACACATCGGCGCAACATCAAGGGCCGAAGGGCCTGTATTGCGCTGTAATGTTCTTTGTTCTATGTTCTACGAGGGACCTTGTCAAAGGCCTTACTGAGGTCCATATAGACAACATCCACCGTGTCACGTCTTTTCGTCCGACGTCACTTCGTCCAACGACACTTTGTCCACGTCTTTTGGTCCAACGTCTTTTTGTCCGCCCGTCTTTTGGTCCAACGTCACTTCGTCCAATTATCCAATTACAAATTAACTCCGTATAAAACCATTTAATTGATAAAATGCAAGTACAATACAGCAAGTGAATTTAGTTGCTAAAATGCAAGTAATTGATAAAATGCAAGTAAAATGCAAGTTGAAAAATGCAGTTTTAAAATCTAAAAATGCAGTTAAAAAATCTAAAAGTTTACTAATTACTTCAAATTCCCGAAATTACTTAAAATTGATGTAAATTGTAAGCAACATTCCTCAAGAAATCAATTTTTGTTGTAGAATCATATTCAACGGCCAATCTTTTGAGGCGTTCAGTTATTTTCTTATATCGCGTACATGAAGTCGACTGATCTCCCCGAAGAATTTGAGCCTTTTTGCCTATTATGAACCCTTCCTCTTCCTTCAGAGTTTTGATTAACCTCCAGATATTCAAATGAGCTCCACCCGCCGAACGCTTTATGGCAGAATGAAACCCCTCAGCAGCATTATTTGTTCTCGGTAGATCTTGTAGAACACGCTGATTAACATTCCATACAGCTGTCGGGAATGTAGGTGTTTCACTCCTTCGTCTGGCACCACGTCCTCTCACAATGCCTATGTAAGTCAAGTCGAAGTAAACGATGAATTCAGCAGGTATTTCTTCATCGTCTATCAAATAGTGGAGTGGAGTGGAGTGGTACAAGTTACAAAAAGTCAAGTTACAAAAAGTCTTAGACAAAAAAATTATTAGTAAACTTTTAGATTTTTAACTGCAATTTCAGATTTTTAAACTGCATTTTTCAACTTGCATTTTACTTGCATTTTATCAATTACTTGCATTTTAGCAACTAAATTCACTTGCTGTATTGTACTTGCATTTTATCAATTGAATGGTTTTATACGGAGTTAATTTGTAATTGGATAATTGGACGAAGTGACGTTGGACCAAAAGACGGGCGGACAAAAAGACGTTGGACCAAAAGACGTGGACGAAGTGTCGTTGGACGAAATGACGTCGGACGAAAAGACATAGCACCAACATCCACTGCCCTACCTGTATCAATCATCTTTGTAACTCGAAAAACCCTTATCAAGTTAGTGAGATACGACCTCCCCTTCACAAAACCGTGCTGCCTCTTGTTAATATGTCCACTTGCTTCCAAATGGGAGTAGATCCTGTCTCGAAGAATTCTCTCCAGTAATTTAAACTAGTTTGGCGGGGTGTTGGGAACCAGAGCTATGGATCAGCGGATAGGGTATCTGTTGAACAGGCAGAAATAGTATGCAGCAAGTCTGTGAGGAAGGATAGACAGTTGATCGGGCAACGCTGCAGTCGGTGGAATGGGGTAAAGACCTTCTGTGTCAACACAAGGAGTATCAGGAATAAGGGAATTGAACTTCAAGCATGGATCAGTACTTGGAACTATGATGTTGTGGCCATTATGGAGACATGGACTTCACAGGGGCAGGAATGGTTGTTAGATATTCCGGGGTTTAGATGTTTTAAGAAGAATAGGGAGGGAGGTAAAAGAGGAGGGGGAGTGGCACTGTTAATTAGGGAGTTCATCATAGCTGCGAAAAGGAGGTAGTTGAGGAGGGTTTGTCTACTGAGTCAGTATGGTGGAAGTCAGAAACATGAAAGGAGCAGTCACTTTATTGGGTGTTTTCTACAGACCCCCCCCCCCCCCCAAATAGCAGCAGAGAGATCGAGAAACAGATTGGGCGGCAGATATTGGAAAGTGCAGAAGTAACAGAGTTGTCATGGGTGACTTCAACTTCCCTAATATTGACTGGAACTTCCTTTGTGAAAATGGTTTGGATGAAGCAGATTTTGTCAGGTGTGTACAGGAAGGATTCCTGACTCAATGTGTAGATAGGCCGACTGGGGGGAAGCCATAATGGATTTGGTATTTGGCAATGAACCAAGCCAGGTATCAGATGTCTTGTGGGAGAGCATTTTGGTGACATTGACCACAACTTGACCTTGACCAAAGTCATGGAGAAGGATAGGCGCAGACCGTATGGGAAGGTATTTAATGGGAGGGGGAAATTATATTGCTATTAGACAGGAGCTGAGGAACATAAAGTGGGACCAATTGTTCTTGGGGAAATGCACAACAGTAATGTGGGGATTGGTTAAGGAGCACCTGCTGCGAGTGCTGGATAATTTTGTCCCATTGAGACGAGGAAGGAGGAATGTTGCTCTCTTTTGTGGCTCTAAATATGGCGGTTAATAAGGTCGCCTTTCTTAATCCTAATTATGAGTGTGCTTCAGAGTCGCCAGGTATCTCGATACCGCCACAAGGTTCAACCTAAATACCGATCAAAGAGCCAATACACCAGTTAGTTAGTTCAAAGTCAATACTACTTTATTTATATACAGTGTGATTTACTCATGCACAATAACACTGCAGGCTAAACTATATCTATCACTAACACCTATACTTAACTTCGGGTGCCCATTTATGTCAGAGGAACAATGGCCGTTTTTCGGACCTGAGGCTGCTGGGTTCAAAGAGGTAACAGGAGAACAGCTAAGGTCGTCCGTCTGGTAGCGAGCGTTGAGCTTGAACTTACTTGCTTCTGGTCGTGCTGGTGGAGGGGTCTCTCCGCTTGAGAGCCAAATCCAAGAGGATCCAATCTTTGGCGGGGGTTCCTTCTTATGCTTGGGGGGCCTTCGCGTGCTTTTAGGCTGGCCTTAAACTTGGTCCCAATTAATTGGGCAATTGATCACTGCCATCGATCTAAGCCAATAAAGGAGCGGGGTGCCTTGATGGCTGGGTGTGTCCGAGGTGACCATTGGCATTGCTTTGTTTGTGTCTTCTGGTTGGGGTAGTGGCGCCGGACTGTCTGGAACAGTATCGTCTACCGGAGAACTCGTTATTTGTTTCCCGGAGATGGGCCAACAATATGTAAATTGACCCAGAGTTTCGGTTCCGTCTGCAGACTGCCATCCAAATATGCATTCAGGCTCTGTGCTTGCTTGTTGCTTAGTATTGTCCATTTTTACCAATAGCCTCTGCGAGTGTCCATTTTATATACTGAAAGTGGCCATCCCAGATGGCTACAGGCAGCACAGTTGATCGGGCAACGCTGCAGTCAGTGGAATGGGTTAACGACTTTCTGTGTCAACACTAGGAGTATCAGGAATAAGGGAATTGAACTTCAAGCATGGATCAGTACTTGGAACTATGATGTTGTGGCCATTACGGAGACATGGACTTCACAGGGGCAGGAATGGATGTTAGATGGCTACAGGCAGCACAGTTGATCGGGCAACGCTGCAGTCAGTGGATAGCACTGTGGCTTCACAGTGCCAGGGTCCCAGGTTTGATTTCCCACTGGGTCACTGTCTGTGTGGAGTTTGCACGTTATCCCCGTGTCTGCGTGGGTTTCCTCCGGGTGGTCCGGTTTTCTGCCACAGTCCAAAGACGTGCAGGTTAGGTGGATTGGCCATGACAAATTGTCCTTAATGACAGGTTAGGGAGGGGTTATTGGGTTATGGGGACAGGGTGGAAGTGAGGACTACAGTGGGTCGGTGCAGACTCGATGGGTTGAATGGCCTCCTGCACTGTATGTTCTATGTAAGGAATGGCAAGGTGAAGGAGCTTCTAGTCAAGAGGAAGAAGGAAGTTTACCTAAGGTTGAGGAAGCAAGGATCTGATTCGGCTCTAGAATGCTCTAGAATTCGGAACTCAAAAATGGACTGAGGAGAACTAGAAGAGGGCATGAAAAAGTCCTGGCGGGAAGGATTAGGGAAAACCCCAAGGCGTTCTACACTTACGTGAGAAATAAGAGGATGATCAGAGTAAGAGTGGAGGGGAACTTGTGCCTCGAGCCTGAGGACATGGGGAGGCCCTTAATGAATATTTTGCTTCAGTATTCACCAGAGAGAGGGACCCTGTTGACAGTGTGAACCAGGTTAATATCCTCGAACAGGTTGTTATGAAGAAGGAGGATGTGTTGGAAAGCATCAGGATAGATAAGTCCCCTGGGCCTGACAGGATATACCCAAGGTTACTACGGGAAACGATGGAAGAGATTGCTACGATGTTCGCGATGATCATTGCGTTGTCACTCTCCACTGGAGTAGTACAGGATGATTGGAGGGAGGCGGATGTTGTTCCTCTGTTCCTGGGAATAACAGATCCATCAGTCTTCTGAGAGATAGGATTTATGATTATTTAGAAATACATAGTTTGATTAAAGATAGTCAGCATGGCTTTTGAGGGGCAGGTCATGCCTCGTAAGCCTCATTGAATTCTTTGAGGATGTGACGAGACACATTGATGAAGGTCAGGCAGTGGATGTGGTGTATATGGATTTCAGAAAGGCATTTGATATGGTTCCCCATGTTAGGCTCATTCAGAAAGTTAGGGGGCATGGGACGCAGGGAAATTTGGCTGTCTGGATACAGAATAGGCTGGCTGAAAAAAGACCATGAGTGGTAGTGGATGGAAAGTATTCCGCCTGGAAGTTGGTGACCAGTGGTGTCCCGCAGGGATCTGTTCTGGGACCTCTGCTCTTTGTGGTTTTTATAAATGACTTGGATGAGGAAGTGGAAGGATGGGGTTAGTAAGTTTGCCAATGACACGAAGGATGGGAGGGGGGGGGGGGGGGGGGGGGGGGGGGGGGGGTTGCAGATAGTGTTGAGGGTTGTTACAGGTTACAACAGGACATTGACAGGATGCAGAGCTGGGCTGAGAAGTGGCAGATGGACTTCAACCTTGATAAATGTGAAGTGATTCATTGTGGAAGGTCGAATTTGAATGCTGAGTACATGGTGAAAGGCAGGATTCTTGGAAGTATGGAGGAACAGAGGGATCTTTGGGCCCACGTAAGATCCCTCAAAGTTGTCACCCAGGTTGATAGTGTAGTTAAGAATACGTATGGTGTGTTGGCTTTCATTAACGGGGGGATTGAGTTTAAGAGCCGTATGGTTTTGCTGCAGCTTTAGTTAGACCACACTTGGAATATTGTGTCCGGTTCTGATCGCCTCATTGTATGAAGGATGTGGATGCTTTGGAGAGGGTACAGAGGAGATTTACCAGGATGCTGCCTGGACTGGAGATTATGTCTTATGAAGAAAGGTTGAGGGAGCTAGGGCTTTTCTCACAAAAAAGCCTGGGTCACATTGAGATCCAAAAAGACGAGATGTTGGGCGTCTTGTAGAATATTAAGGTGGCTAAGTCCCCAGGGCCTGATGGGATCTACCCCAGAATAAGGCAGAGAGGTGACTTGATAGAGATGTACAAGCTGATGAGAGGCATGGATAGGGTGGCGAGCCAGAGACTCTTCTCCAGGGTGGAAATGGCTGTCACGAGGGGACATAATTTTAAGATGATTGGAGGAAGGTATAGGGGAGATGTCAGAGGTAGATCCTTTACACAGAGTGGTGGGTGCGTGGAATGCACTGTCAGCAGAGGTGGTGGAGTCAGAGTCATTAGGGACATTTAAGCAAATCTTAGACAGGCACATGGACAGCAGTAAATTAAAGGGGTGTCAGTTAGGTTGATTTTAGATTAGGATAAATGGTTGGCACAACATTGTGGGCTGAAGGTCCTGTACTGTGCTGTACTGTTCTTTGTTCTGTGTAATTTCCCTACCACTGACATAAGGCTCACCAGCCTGTCGTTCCCTGGATTATCCTTGCTACCCTTAAACAAAGGAACAACATTGGCTATTCTCCAGTCCTCCGGGACATCACCTGAAGACAGTGAGGATCCAAAGATGTCTGTCAAGGCCTTGGCAATTTTCTCTCTTGCCTCCTTCAGTATTCTGGGGTAGATCCCATCAGGCCCTGGGGACTTAGCCACCTTAATATTCTACAAGACGCCCAACATCTCGTCTTTTTGGATCTCAATGTGACCCAGGCTATCTTCACACCCTTCTCTATACTCAACATCCACCAATTCCTTCTCTTTGGTGAGTACTGATGCAAAGTAGTCATTCAGTACCTCGGCCATTTCCTCTGGCACCACATAGATTCCCTCCCCCTGTCCTTCAGTGGGCCCACCCTTTCCCTGGCTACCCTTTTGCTTTTTATGTATGTGTAAAAAGCCTTGGGATTTTCCTTAACCCTATTTGCCAGTGACTTTTGTGACCCGTTTTTAGCCTTCCTGACTCCTTGCTTAAGTTCCTTCCTACTTTCCTTATATTCCACATGCTTCGTCTGTTCCCAGCCTTCTAGCCCTGACAAATGCCTCTTTTTTTTTTTGACGAGGCCTACAATATCTCTCGTTATCCAAGGTTCCCGAAATTTGCCATATTTATCCTTCTTCCTCACAGGAACATGCTGGTCCTGAATTTCTTTCAACTGACATCCAACATGTCAGATGTTGATTTATCCTTAAACATCCGCCCCCAATCTAGGTTCTTCAGTTCCCGCTAATATTGTTATAAATAGCCTTCCACCAATTTAGCGCACACACCCGAGGATCACTCATCCTTGTCCACCAGCACTTTAAAACCTACTGACTTGTGGTCACTGTTCCCGAAATGCTCCCCGACTGAAACTTCTACCACCTGGCAGGGCTCATTTCCCAATACCTAGTGTTTGAGACAAACCTGTTGGACTTTAACCTGGTGTTGTAAGACTTATTACTGTGCTCACCCCAGTCCAACGGCGGCATCTCCACATCACATATTAAATAGACCTTGGAAAGTACACAAGATGTAATATGTAGTACGTATGTTCTTGCCCTTGGCTAAAAACAACTCGAGTATGCATTTTGTTATCTTTCGGAGGACAATGTGTTATCATAATAAGACGGAGACCAAAATACTAAGCAGTATTTTGTTTACGTTACCTGACTTATTTTAGTTCAAAAGCAGTATTGAACTATAGTCAAGCATTTCTCAGCATGCTTCTAAGTGGGCAACTAATACATTTCCCTTCCACAATTCCTCCTTGTTGATCAACTCTTAAGAACAAAGAAAATTACAGCACAGGAACAGGCCCTTCGGTCCTCCCAGCCTGCGCCGATCCAGATCCTTTATCTAAACGTCCGCTGGTAAAGCGTTCCAGGCACCCACCACCCTCTGCGTAAAAAAAATTTCCATGCACATCTCCCTTAAACTTTCCCCCTCTCACCTTGAAATCGTGACCCCTTGTAACTGACACCACCACTCTTGGGAAAAGCTTGTTGCTGTCCACCCTGTCCATACCTCTCATAATTTTGTAGATCTCAATCAGGTCCCCCTTCAACCTCCGTCTTTCCAACGAAAACAATCCTAATCTACTCAACCTTTCTTCATAGCTAGCACCCTCCATACCAGGCAACATCCTGGTGAACCTCCTCTGCACCCTCTCCAAGGCATCCACATCCTTCTGGTAATGTGGCGACCAGAACTGCACGCAGTATTCCAAATGTGGCCGAACCAAAGTCCTATACAACTGTAACATGACCTGCCAACTCTTGTACTCAAAACCCCGTCCGATGAAGGCAAGCATGCTGTATGCCTTCTTGACCACTCTATCAACCTGCGTTGCCACCTTCAGGGTACAATGGACTTGAACTCCCAGATCTCTCTGCACATCCATGTTCCCCAAGACCCTTCCATTGACCATATAGTCCGCTCTTGAATTTGATCTTCCAAAATGCATCACCTCGCATTTGCCTGGATTGAACTCCATCCGCCATTTCTCTGCCCAACTCTCCAATCTATCTATGTTTTGTTGTATTCTCTGACAGTCCTCCTTGCTATCTGCAACTCCACCAATCTTAGTATCATCTGCAAACTTGCTAATCAGACCACCTATACCTTCCTCCAGGTCATTTATGTAGATCACAAACAACAGTGGTCCGAGCACGGATCCCTGTGGAACACCACTAGTCACCCTTCTCCATTTTGAGGCACTCCCCTCCACCACTACTCTCTGTCTCCTGTTGCCCAGCCAGTTCTTTATCCATCTAGCTAGTACACCCTGAACCCCATACGACTTCACTTTTTCCATCAACCTGCCATGTGAAACCTTATGAAATGCCTTACTAAAGTCCATGTATACGACATCTACAGCCCTTCCCTCATCAATTAACTTTGTCACTTCCTCAAAGAATTCTATTAGGTTTGTAAGACATGACCTTCCCTGCACAAAACCATGCTGCCTATCACTGATAAGTCTATTTTCTTCCAGATGTGAATAGATCCTATCCCTCAGTATCTTCTCCCAACAGTTTGCCTACCACTGATGTCAAGCTCACAGGTCTATAATTCCCTGGATTATCCCTGCTACCCTTCTTAAACAAAGGGACAACATTAGCAATTCTCCAGTCCTCCGGGACCTCACCCGTGCTCAAGGATGCTGCAAAGATATTTGTTAAGGCCCCAGCTATTTTGACCCTCGCTTCCCTCAGTAACCTGGGATAGATCCCATCCGGTCCTGGGGACTTGTCCACCTTAATGTCTTTTAGAATATCCAAAACTTCCCCCTTCCGTATGACAACTTGACCGAGAGTATTTAAACATCCATCCCTAGCCTCATCGTCCGTCTTGTCCCTCTCCTTTGTGATTACCGATGCAAAGTACTCATTAAGAATCTCACCCATTTCCTCTGAGTCCACGCATAAATTCCCTCTTTTGTCTTTAAGTGGGCCAATCCTTTCTCTAGTTACCCTCTTGCTCCTTGCATACGAATAAAATGCTTTGGGATTTTCCTTAACCCTGTTAGCCAAAGATATTTCATGACCCCTTTTAGCCCGCTTTATTGCGCGTTTGAGATTCGTCCTACTTTCCCGATATTCCTCCAAAGCTTCATCAGTTTTGAGTTGCCTCGATCCTGTGTATGCTTCCTTTTTCATCTTAGCTAGTCTCACAATTTCACCCGTCATCCATGGTTCCCTAATCTTGCCATTTCTATCTTTCATTTTCACAGGAACATGTCTGTCCTGCACTCTAATCAACCTTTCCTTAAAAGACTTCCACATTTCAAATGTGGATTTACCCTTAAACAGCTGCTCCCAAACCACATTCCCTAGCTCCTGCCGAATTTTGTTATACTCTGCCTTTCCCCAATTTAGTACTCTTCCTTTCGGACCACTCTTGTCCTTGTCCATGAGTATTCTAAAACTTACGGAATTGTGATCGCTATTCCCAAAGTAATCACCGACTGAAACATCAACCACCTGGCCGGGATCATTCCCCAATACCAGGTCCAGTATGGCCCCTTCCCGAGTTGGACGATTTACATACTGCTCTAAAAAACTCTCCTGGATGCTCCTTACAAACTCTGCTCCATCTACACCTCCAACACTACACGAATCCCATTCAATGTTGGGGAAGTTAAAATCTCCCATCACAACCACCCTATTGCTCCTACATTTTTCTATAATCTGTCTACATATTTGTACCTCTACTTCCTGCTCGCTTTTGGGAGGCCTGTAGTAAAGTCCCAACAATGTCACTGCACCCTTCCTATTTCTCAGCTCCACCCATATTGCCTCAGTGCTCGAATCCTCCATTATGCCCTCCTTAATCACAGCTGTGATATCATCTCTGACGAGTAATGCAACTCCTCCACCCCTTCTACCTCCCTCTCTATCCCTCCTGAAGCATCTATACCCTGGGATATTCAGTTGCCAGTCCTGCCCTTCCCTCAACCAAGTCTCAGTAATACCAATAGCATCATATTCCCAGGTACTGATACAAGCCCTAAGTTCATCTGCCTTACCTGCTACACTTCTCGCATTAAAACAAATGCACTCAGACCACCTGTCCCTTTGCGTTCATCATCTCTTCCCTGTCTACTCTTCCCCTTAGTCACATTGAGTTTTTTCTCTCGTACCTTACTGGCTTTAGTTGCTGCTTCTTTACTGACCTCTAACTTCCTAATCTGGTTCCCATCCCCCTGCCAAATTAGTTTAAAACCTCCCCAACAGTGTTAGCAAAAGCACCCCCTAGGACATTGGTTCCAGTCCTGCCCAGGTGTAGTCCATCCGGTTTGTAATGGTCCCACCGCCCCCAGAACCGGTTCCAATGTCCCAAAAATCTGAACCCCTCCCTCCTGCACCATCTCTCAAGCCACGTATTCATTCTGACTATTCTTGAATTTCTACTCTGACTGTCCCGTGGCACTGGTAGCAATCCTGAGATTACTACCTTTGAGGTCCTACTTTTTAACTTATCTCCTAACTCCCTAAATTCTGATTGTAGGACCTCATCCCTTTTTTTTACCTATATCGTTGGTGCCGAGATGCACCACGACAACTGGCTGTTCACCCTCCCCCTTCAGTATGTCCTGCAGCCGATCGGAGACATCCCTGACCCGAGCACCCGGGAGGCAACATACCATTCGGGAGTCTCGTTCTCGACCACAGAAACGCCTGTCTACTCCCCTTACAATTGAATCCCCTATGACTATCGCCCTGCCAGTCTTTTTCCCGCCCTTCTGTGCAGCAGAGCTAGCCACAGTGCCATGAGCCTGGCTACTACTGCCTTCCCCTGGTTATCTCCCCCAACAGTATCCAAAACGGTATACCTGTTTTGAAGGGAGATGACCGCAGGGGACACCTGCACTGCCTTCCTGCTCTTTCTCTGCCTTTTGGTCACCCATTCCCTGTCTCCGTCACCAATCCTAATCTGCGGTGTGACCAACTCAATGAACGTGCTATCCACGACCTCCTCAGCATCGCAGATGCTCCAAAGTGAGTCCGTCCGCAGCTCCAGAGCCGTCATGCGGTCTAACAGGAGCTGTAGCTGGACACACTTCCCGCACATGAAGAAGTCAGGGGCATCGGCCGCGTCCCTGAACTCCCACATTGAGCACGAGGAGCATAACATGGGTCTGGGATCTCCTGCCATTTTTACCCTTTACCTTAACTGATTACAAATATAGTATCAAATAATTAATAAGTGAAAGGAATAAAGATTTTACTTACCAATCACAATACTCACCAACACACGAAGAGTTAAATTTCTCCCAGCAACTGCTAATTGGAGCACTTTCCTTGCCAGCCAATCAGGTCACTGCTTTGCTGTGATGTCACCCTTCAAGGTAAATTTTTAAAGAGATGAACTTACCTTCCCGACAACCACGGTTGTTTTCTTTTTGGTTAGAGGAGGGGTTAGGGAGGGAAACACTGAGGAAGTGTTTCGGGTTAAATTGTCACTTGACAACATCCCCTTCACAAACCACCTTCAAATTAGGCTGACCGCACTGCACGTATGCAAATCTCCCCGGAACAACCAATCAGTAGCTCCGCTCTGCTGCCCTCTGCTGGATGCTTGCTTGCACTCTAACTCCTCGGGTCTCTATCGCAGGTACACCTCCAAATTAGCCTGACCGCACTGCACGTATGCAAACTCCCCGGAACAACCAATCAGTAGCTCCGCTCTGCTGCCCTCTGCTGGATGCTAGCTTGCACTCGAACTCCTGGTCCTCTGTACATTATCGTGTCCTCTGTAGTGTAGGGTGGTTTATAATGTAAGGAGAACGGACGTGTAACAGTTCCTTGCATGTTATGTGCCTGGTACCAAGGAGTCAAGGCGGATAGGGCTGTTTCCATGGTCATACAATAAAAATATCTTGTGCAACATTTAAAAAGTGACCATATGACAATCAAGATTACAATGGCGATCATAATCCAGAACACAATCCTCTGTCCTAACGATCCTAATCACAAAGCTGAAGTCCCATCCTTCATTTTCATGTAATCTTGTTGCCTCTCTGAGTGTAATCCACCAGATTCTCAATTTTTTGTGAGTTATCAGGGATGTATGTGCAACAGTCACTTCCAATCAGGGCACAAGTACCTCCCTTTTCAGCTAACAAGAAATCAAGAGCCATTGTATTCTGCAGGGCAACTGCTCTTATAGCAACTATCTCAGTTTCTATCTGGTTAACAGCTCTGCAATGTCATTAGCTACCTGCTCAAGGATGTCTTGTAGTTCGCGTAGTTCGCATGCATTAGTGGCTATTCCTAATGGTAGTATCATTATTCCCAGCATTTGTGCCCGTGTCATAACACTGCGTTTCTTCCTGTGATGGGGATGGTCCTGCAATTGTTGAACGTGATGCACATAAGGGACTATGTATCCCAAATAGCAGGAGCCTTCCAATTTTCTAGTAACCAAGAGTATGCCTTGTGGCCACAGATAAAATACGTGCCGTTATATGCGGTCAGGTTTCCTTTACTATCAGCCATCATTAGTCTAATCGATCCCCTTCCCAGGAGCCTCCACTAGTTTGATTTTCAACTCCTGACCAATCAGTCCTTTAGTCCCATAGGGGGTTGCCAATTCAAGGTCTGATCGCACTGACTCATGTCTACTGAGTGGGTCCCATATGTTTTATGATTCATAGAGCATATACTTCCTTTTGGGACTCCAGTATAGTTGGGAAGGATCAACCAGGGCAGTTGACGTGTTACATTAAACCTATTACACCATTCCTCAAACCTATTCTTATCATAGCCAGCTAATCTCCAATCTAATATATATTCTGTGTATCTTCACCACGTCCTGTACTATTTCGTCTCAGAACCTATTCTGCTGTCTCTTTACTGGTGAATGGGATAGCTCACACAGGGAAGCACTTCCAAATTCAGTTGCTGGGTTTGTACACAAATTCCCAGATGCTCGGGAGAGGGCTCTCTGCATATGAATGAGACATGTGTATTAAGGTGTTAGTATGCAGTTTACCCTCTACATGAAATGAAATGAAAATCGCTTATTGTCACAAGTAGGCTTCAATGAAGTTACTGTGAAAAGCCCCTAATCGCCACATTCCGGCGCCTGTCCGGGGAGGTTGGTACAGGAATCGAACTGTGCTGCTGGCCTGCTTGGTCTGCTTTAAAAGCCAGCGATTTAGCCCAGTGAGCTAAAGCAGCATGATGTTGGATTAATATGATAATACACAAGAACAGTAGCGCCATCATTCTCTTTGGGTCAGCGTTTCACCAGTACTCTGACAGTTCTGTATGATGTAGTTAGTGGCACTTGGTAGGGACCTTTCCACCTAGGAGAAAACTAATCTTTGTTTAGTGCTTTCACATATACTTGATCTCCAGGTTTAAAGGCTGTGTATTTCCCTCTTTTAGATGCATCTGAGCCTCTCACATCTTTGTATGTATTTTTTTTTCAGTCACACATGGCCTGGGCATATTTTAGTGATGTCTCATTGGGGGTTTAGTTCCAGTTGTCATGGGATGTTCCATTAATATCTCATACGGGGTTAAACCCGTATTACGATTTTTCTGATCTCTCAGGGTATTAATATGGGTATGGCATCTGGCCATAGCAGCCCATTTTGTTGACACACTTTTGTAACTGCAGTTTTAATTATTCCATCCGCCCTTTCCACCATTCCTGAGGATTGTGGCTGGTATGGTATATGCAATTTCCAATCAAACCCCATGGCTTCTGTTAGGGCTTTGGTCAATTTGCTAGTGAAATGAGTTCCCCTGTCACTGTTAATGCCCATTGGTATCCCAAACCTCTATTATTTCCTTTGACAGGATATTTGCCACTGTTCTAGCATCATCTCGTTTGGTTGGAAAAGCCTCTACCCACCTTGAAAACGTCCGCTATCACCGATTATTCCTCTCACACATCATACATGTGCGGGCTACTTTTTCAGTTGTTACCTTAAAACCTCGAGCATTCCATTGTTGACATATGGCATGTGTCATTCCTCCTTTGCCCACATGAGCCTGCCCATGGGCAAAACCAGACTTCTGGAACATACTGCGTGGATCCAAATTTGATGATCATCTTGATAGCAACCTGCTTTTAGCCAAGAGCGATTCTCCTGGAGAGAGGCTTGCTCCTGTGCCTGTTTTAACTTTGTTCTGTTATGGTGGACGGAAGTTCAATTGCAGCGGCTTGCAGTTGTGGCTGCTGTTTGAGAGCCAATTCCTTTGCTATTTTATCAGCAAATCTATTACCGCATGAGACTTCATCGTCTACAGTAGGATGCGCTTCACACTTTAAAGTTGCTATATGCTGGGCACAGGCTTGGAAGACCGATGGACATGTTCCTGTGCTATACTTTTCTTTGTTGTTTGTTCTTTGTTTGTTCATTGGAGGGGGATTTCTCCTCACTGTCTCACTCTTCAACCATTCATCCAATAAAATCCGGAGAAAATGGGAAAAAAAAGGTCCAAAAGTCCGTCATAGGCAGGAGCTAACAAATGTGCGACCTACTCCTCCATGGCCGCCAAGGGAAGTCCTTGCAGTGTAAATTCTATGATCCCATGATTCATTGCACAGTACCAGCCTGTTCCTTGGTTGGCAGCAGAAAGTGCTGTGCCAAGAAACTATCTGTGAAACATTATGGGATTGTTACCATGTTGATGGTGTTCTATAAATACAAGTTATTTTTGACTAATTTGCTTTGTTGCATAACATGAGGATTCTTAGTTCTTCAGTGTCTTTCATGCGAATGCAAACTTTCATTACAGAGAGCAGAAGCTCAGCACCAGGTGTCCTGCCGGTCAGGTGGTAATGAGAAGAACGGGTTGATGATAGCGTCGGAGACTGAAAGATCCCAAGTTCTGGACAAGCCCAGGACAAGCCTGAAGCGTTGCAAGAAGGATGCCATGGTTGAGAGGTAAGGAAAAGGGCAGGACTTCAATTATGCAGAGAGACTAGAGAACTGAGATTGTTCTCGTACAAGCAGAGAAGGTCGATGAAAGATTTGATGGAGATTTGATAAAATAGATAATAACACAAGAACCAGAGTTGAGATGAGAAATATTTTCTGCAACGCTTTATGATGATCTGGAATGCACTGTATTGGAAGGGTGGTGAAAGCAGATTCAAGTTGATCTTTGAAAAGGGAATTGTAAAGCACATTCTGGACTTTCACTGCAGGGCATATGATGGCTGAATGTTCCTGGATCATAGGTGCCAGAAGGTGGCTATCTCTCAGCTGGACAGAGTTCATATTAGCAAGTACAGAGCCATCTGGAACGATTGAAAGAGAAGGGGAGTGCAAAAATCCTCTTCTGAGTGTGGGATACTCAAACCAGCATTCATTAACAACAGTGTAACCTAAAGACTCACATTGTGATGCAAAGAACTTCAGTGTGGGTATCACAATGTATAGAAACACATCGTGGGGATTTGATGGTTGGGAACAGTTGGGCAGTTCTGCCTTCTTGCTAATCTGTGAAATCTAATCAGCTGTAATGAAAATTAAAATTGCTTATTGTCACTAGTAGGCTTCAAATGAAGTTACTGTGAAAAGCCCCTAGTCACAACATTCTGGCGCCTGCTCGGGGAGGCTGGTACGGGAATTGAACCTGCGCTGCTGGCTTGGTCTGCTTTAAAAGCCAGCTATTTACCCCAGTGTGCTAAACCAGCCCCTGTAAGGCGATCATCTTCTCGAACCTATGACCCAGCCCACCTGCTATTAGAACCTACAGTGCAGAAGGAGGCCATTCGGCCCATCGGGTCTGCACCGACCCACTTAAGCCCTCACATCCACCCTATCCCCGTAACCCAATAACCCCTCCTAATCTTTTTGTTGACACTAAGGGCAATTTATCATGGCCAGTCCACCTAACCTGCACGTCATTGGACTGTGGAAGGAAACCGGAGCACCCGGAGGAAACACGCACACACGGGGAGAACGTGCAGCCTCCGCACAGTGACCCAGTGGGGAATCGAACCTGGGACCCTGGCGCTCTGAAGCCACAGTGCTACTGTGCTGCCCATATGAATGAAAAATCAAATGAAAAATGAAATAAAAATTGCTTATTGTCACGAGTAGGCTTCAAATGAAGTTACTGTGAAAAGCCCCAAGTCGCCACATTCCGGCGACTGTTCGGGGAGGCTGTTACGGGAATCGAACCGTGCTGCTGACCTGCTTGGTCTGCTTTCAAAGCCAGTGATTTAGCCCTGTGAGGGTGAGGGACATAGTGGAGAGATGCAGAAGCAGAAGTGGGGAGGGTAGAGTGGAGCCAGAAGTTATGGGGTGGGATTTTCCGGTCTCCGACGCCGAAATTACGTTTGCCGATCGGGCGTGGAATCCCTGGTGGCGACGAAATCGGGGGCGGCAGCGCCTCGGCGATGCTCCATCCCCTCCAAAACAGCGTACGTGCAGAGTACACCGCATGTCGTATGGGCGGCCTCAGGACGTTACATGAGCCCCCCCCCCCCCCCCACCGATGCTCCGCTCCTTATGGGCCAAGTTCCTGATGGTGTGGGGAGCATGTGCTAATCTTATTCGGGAATGGGGTATGGCGGCTGTGGAGTGCTGCCACAGCCAGGTGGGAACCGATCCATGGGCTGGAGGGGCTTTGGCAGGGGCTGGGGGCAATGGTGAGGGGTGGTCCCGGGGTGTCGAGCCTGGCCAAAGGGAAGCATTATGTGGCAGACCGGGACCGTCCGTGGCCGGCACCTTGTTGTACAGCGTGGCCGCTGCCGTGCGCATGCGTAGCCATGGATCCGCCAATTATCTGGCCATATCCGCAGCCAGATGCGGGGGCTCTATGCTGCGTGCCTGCTAGCCCTCACTAGACGGAGGATCAGTGTAACCTTTGCTTAATTTCTTCGGGCGTAAAATTTCACAGTTCCCACACCGCCATCAGCACATAAGTCTCCCAAATGGAGACTCCAGCCCATGGTTTGTGTCAGAACAAACAACATAGAGAGGAAGAAATTGAGGTCCTTAAATAGAATTCCAAGTGCCAGGGGGCAAGCTTAAAAAGCCGGACCTCAAAGATAGTAATCTCTGAATTATAGCAAGTTCCATGCAGTTGAGTATAGAAATTGAAGGATTTGGCATGTTATTAGGTGGTTACAAAGATGACTCGGGGAGATCTGAGGTGAGACATCAAGGAGGTATTTGACTTTTGATGGCACCAAGGACTCCTAGCAAAATTGAAGTCAATGGGAATCTGAAACCCTTTGCTCTGGTCATACCTGGCACAAATTGTGGTTGTTGAAGGTCAGTCATCTCAGTCCTGGGACACCACTGCAGGAACATAGAACATAGAACGATACAGCGCAGTACAGGCCCTTCGGCCCTCGATGTTGCACCGACATGGGAAGTCAAAAATTAAAGGCCATCTAACATACCCTATGTCATTATCATCCATATGCTTATCCAATAAACTTTTAAATGCCCTCAATGTTGGCGAGTTCACTACTGTTGCAGGTAGGGCATTCCACGGCCTCACCACTCTGCGTAAAAAACCCACCTCTGACCTCTGTCCTATATCTATTACCCCTCAATTTAAGGCTATGTCCCCTCGTGCTAGCCACCTCCATCCGCGGGAGAAGGCTCTCACTGTCCACCCTATTTAACCCTCTGATCATTTTGTACGCTGTCCCGGCGCACCTTCCACCCACACGCTGCCCCGGCGCACCTTCCACCCACACACAGCTCCGGCCGCACTCCACCCGCATGCTGTCCCAGGGCACCCTCCACCCACACGCTGCCCCGGCGCACCTTCCACCCACACACAGCTCCGGCCGCACTCCACCCGCATGCTGTCCCAGGGCACCCTCCACCCGCACGCTGCCTCGGCGCGCCCTCAAACCACTTTTTTTATAAACGTTCACAGCTTTTCTTTACAAGTTCGGGGGGGTTTTATTCATTTTATTATTTTCATTTATTTTATTCATTTTATTATTTTTTACACGTTCTGGGGGGGCGGGGTTTAG
Organism: Scyliorhinus canicula; assembly: GCF_902713615.1. Lineage (NCBI taxonomy): Eukaryota > Metazoa > Chordata > Chondrichthyes > Carcharhiniformes > Scyliorhinidae > Scyliorhinus > Scyliorhinus canicula. Next base: position 84,027,375 of record NC_052165.1, on the reverse strand, counting down.
TTGATTAACATTTTACAGGGAAAAAATGCAGAATTTTGGACATACTTTCCGACACCGGAAGGCTTCACCTTCATCCAGCAGGTTACATTGGAGGAGCGTGCTCGAGGGCCAAAGGGACCAAAAACCATTTCCTTCATTTGTGTCAGCAGCAAACAAGGTAAGAGAAAATGCTGGGTTGAGCATAGGCCGGCGTGGGCCGCGAAGGGCGGCTGGTTGGTACAAATGGGTCCCTGGGGAAAAAAGTTTCTAAAACGCTGCTTTAGGCCATCCTTGATGAAGATGTTGTCTCACCTTCTCCAAGTCCATGTCTTTGGTGGTTTCTTCTTTAATTAGTTTTGACTTATTGTCAGATACAGGCAGATTTACATGGTTCACGAGGACCTGCACCTCCTTATGGTGTGGTTCTTCTATGCCTGCAGCTCCTGATAATGGAACAGGAACAATGGGATTGTCTGGTGATTAAATCAGCTCAAAGTTTAACGCCGGAAATCTGGCGCGAGAGCGCTTCCGCGGATGACACGCGCTGGTCGGGGGCCGTTGGAAGAGGTCCCCGTGGCGATTCTCCCCGTTCGACTGGCCGAGTTCCCACTCTCATTGTTCATATCTGGTATCACCTGGCGTGAGCTCGGGGCCGCGGTGGCGGTCCAGGTGGGGGGGCGGGAGGAATCTGACTCTGGAGAGGACTCGGGTGGCCAGGCTCGCAATCGGGGGCCACCGATCGGCGGACCATCGCGATCTGGGCAGGGCCTACCTTTTTCAGCGCGGGCCTGCTCTTTGGGTGTGCCATGTCGGCGGCGCCTGTGCTGAAGTGGACCACCGCGCGCATGTGCAGACACGCTTGCGGCCATCGTGCGCATGCGCGGCCACGCGGTCTGGACAGCAGGGCACCGCCGGCAGCCAGAGCTGCAGGATACATGCTGGGGCCCTGCTAGCCCCCTGGAAAACGGAGATTCCCCCCCGGACTTTCGAAGAAAAAGTCCGGAGTGATTCTCGCCCGTTTTCGGTGGCCGTGGGGACGTATTCCCCAAAAGAGAGAATCCCGCCCCATATAGATAATCATGGAACTTTGTGAGCCCATTAATCAGCCTGAGGCATTCCTTTTCAATTTGCATATACCTGCATTCCATAGCTTTGCTCTGGATGCGTATGCTACTGAAAGCCAGTTTCTTTCCGGCTCCAAACCATCCTTTGATGCGTCTGTTGAGATTTTTGTATTTTTTGCTGGGTCAAAAACGTCAGGACTGGCGCTGTCATCAATGAAACTTGCAGGGGCTGGTTTAGCACAGGGCTAAATACCTGGCTTTGAAAGCAGACCAAGGCAGGCCAGCAGCACGGTTCAATTCCCGTACCAGCCTCCCCGAACAGGCGCCGGAATGTGGCGAGAACACGGGTCCTCAGTGCTACAGTCCCAGTGCTGACCACTGCGCCATGTGCCACCCTTACCATATGCTGTCTTAACCAATGAATCCACCTTAAGGGATCGTTGTACATGCACAACAAGATATTCCTCGGTGCTTCCCAGGGTTCTGCCATTAGTCATGCATTCCTTTGCCTTGTTTGTCCTGCCCAAGTGCATCACTTCACACTTATCCGGATTGAATTCCATTTGACATGATCAGCCCATCTGACCAACCCATCTATATCCTCCTGTAATTGAAGGCTATCCTCCTCGCTATCTACAACCTTACCAATTTTCATATCATCTGCAACCTTACTGATCAACCCTCCTACATTCATAGCTAAATCATTTATACAAACCACAAACAACAAGGGTCCCAACATTGATCACTGCAGGACTTCCAGTCAGAAAAATACACCTCAACCATCACTCTCTGCTTCTTGCCATTCAGCCATTCGGTTTTTGGATCCAATTTTCCAAATTTCCTTGGATCCCATGGGCTCTTACTTTCGCTATCAGTCTCTCATGTGGGACCTTATCAAAAGCCTGGCTAAAGCCCAAGTACATCAAATGCATTTCTCTCATCTTCTCACCTGAACAAAGATCAATACAGCACGGGAACAGACCCTTCGGCCCTTCAAGCCTAACCTGGTCATAATACTAACCTTTGACAAAACCCTCAGCACTTCCTTGTGCCATACCACTCTATACCATCCCATCCATGTGTTTGTCAAGATGCCTTTTAAACGCCATTAATGTATCTGTTTCCACAACCTTCCCTGGCAACCCGTTCTTGGCGCTCCGCACCCTCAGCGTAAACCTTGCCCCACAAACATTAACCCTATGAAATGAATGAAAATCGCTTATTGTCACAAGTAGGCTTCAAATGAAGTTACTGTGAAAAGCCCCTAGTCGCAACATTCCGGCGCCTGTTCGCGGAGGCGCTTTATGGGAATCGAACCGTGCTGCTGACTTGCCTTGGTCTGCTTTCAAAGCCAGCGATTTAGCCCAGTGAGCTAAACTATGCCCCCTGGTGACTGACCCCCCACCCTGGGAAAGAGTGCCTGCCCATTCACTCTATCCATGACCCTCATAATCTTGTAGACCTCCATCAGGTCACCCCTCAACCTCCATATTTCTAATGAAACAGTCCGAGTCTATGCGACCTCCCCACATAGCTAACATCCTCCAGACCAGCCAACATCCTGCTAAACTTCTTCTGCACCCTCTCCAAGGCCTCTACATTTTTCGGATAGTGTGGCGACCAGAATTGTGCGCAGTATTCCAAATGCGGCTATACCAAGGTTCATAACAATTGTCGCATGGCTTGGCAGCTTTTATACTCTATGCCCCATCCAATGAAGGCAAGCATTCCATATGCTTTGTTTACTACCTTGTCAACTTGTGTTGCCACTTTCAAAGATCTGTGGACCTTTACGCCCAGATCTCTCTGACTTCCTACATTCCTAGGAGTTTTACCATTTACGGTATATTTCCCCTCTGTTAGACCTACCAAAATGCATTACCTCACGTTTGTCTGGATTAAACTCCATTTGACATTTCTCTGCCCAAGTCTCCAACCTATCTATGTCCTACGGTATCCTCTGACAATCCTCAACACCAGTTGCCGCTCCCCCAACCTTGGTGTCATCCACAAACTTACTGATCAGACCAGCTACATTTTCCTCCAAATCGTTTATGTACACCACAACCAACAGAGGCCCCAGCACAGATACCTGTGGAACACCACTAGTCACAACCTTCCATTCAGAAAAACACCCTTCTACCCTTTGCCTTCTGTGCCCGAGCCAGTTCTGTATCCATCTTACCACCTCGCCTCTGATCCCGTGTGACTGCACCTTTTGCACCAGTCTGCCATGAGGCACATTGTCAAATGTCTATGTAAACAACATTCACCACCTCATCAATCATTTTTGCCACCTCTTCAAAAAACGTGATCAAGTTTGTGAGGCACGACTTCCCCTTCACAAAACCATGCTGACTATCACTAATGTGTCCATTTGTTTCCAAATGGGTATAAATCCTGTCCCTGAGAATTCTCCAATAATATACCGACATGAGGCAACCGGCCTATAGTTGCCAGGATTACGCCTGCTACCTTTCTTTTTTTAAAAAAAGAATCTTTATTCAAGTTTTCACAAATTTTCACCAACAAGAACAGAAAGAAATAAGAACAATAACCCCCCCCCCCCCCCCCCCCCCCCCCCCCCCGTATACACAAGTAATAAGTTAACAGAAATAATTAACATGAAAGCAAATATACACTCCCAATAGAGAAAGACAAATGAACCCTCACCCGCCCCCCCCCCCCAGACAACACCCCCCCCCCCCCCCCCCCCCCGGGCTGTTGCTGACCATCACCTAATGCTCCGCCAGGGTCCTCGCATCCTTCCACTGCAGAAGAATCCTATGCCGGGCTACCAGGGACGTAAAGGTCAGAATACCGGCCTCTTTCGCCTCCTGCACTCCCGGCTCCACTGCGACCACAAATATTGCGAGACCCCAGCCCGGCTCAACCCTGGAGCCAACCACCCTTGACAATGTCTCCGCGACGCCCCTCCAAAAGCCCTCCAGCGCAGGGCACACCAGAACATATGGGTGTAGTTTGCTGGGCTCCCTGAACACCTGACACACCTGTCCTCTCTCCCAAAAAACTGGCTGAACCTTGCCCCAGTCATGTGCGCTCTATGCAGTACCTTAAATTGTATTAAGCTGAGCCTTGCGCAAGAGGAGGAGGAATTCACCCTCCCCAGGGCATTCGCCCACGTCCCCCTGTCGATCTCCTCTCCTAAATTCTCCTCCCACTTACCTTTTCAGCCCATCCACCATCCCTCCTCCTCCTCCTCCTGCATCACTTGACCCACGCCTCCGAGAGCACCCTGTCCTGAACCCCTCGTGGCGGCAACAGTGGGAACTCCACCACCTAACAAACGCCCTTACCTGCATGTATCTGAAGGTGTTCCCCGGGGGGAGGCCAAACCTCCCCTCCAGCTCCCCCAGGCTCGTAAACTTCCCATCTACAAATAGGTCCCCCATCCGTCTAATACCTGCCCTGTGCCAGCTCATAAACCCTCTGTCCATTCTCCCTGGGACAAACTGGTGGTTCCCCCATATCGGGGACCAGACTGCAGGCCCCCCCCCCCCCCGGCCGCCCGCCGCCTCCATTGCCCCAGATTTTGAAGGTAGCCGCCACCACCGGGCTCGTGGTATACCTCGTTGGGGGAAGCGGTAGCGGTGCCGTCACCAGCGCCTCCAGACTCGTGCCCACACAGGACGCCATCTCCAACCTCTTCCATGCCGCCCCCTCCTCCTCCATTACTCACCTACGTATCATCGCCACGTTGGCAGCCCAATAATACCCACAGAGGTTAGGCAGCGCCAATCCCCCCTATCCCTGCCCCACTCCAGGAACACCCTTCTCACCCTCGGGGGTCTCCTGCGTCCACACAAACACCATAATGCTCCTATTGACCCGCCTGAAAAAAGCCTTAGGAATCAGGATAGGGGGGCACTGGAACAAGAACAAAAACCTCGCGAGCACCGTCATTTTGACTGACTGGACCCTGTCCTCTAGGGAGAGTGGCAGCACTCCCACCTCTTAAACTCCTCCTCCATCTGCTCCAACAGCCTCATAAACTTAAGCCTATGTAAGGCCCCCCCAGCTCCTAGCTACCTGTACCCCCAGGTACCTAAAACTCCTCTCCTACCTTTTCAGCGGGAGCTCACCAATCCCCCTCTCCTGGTCCCCTGGGTGCACTACGAACAGCTCACTCTTCCCCATATTGAGCTTATACCCGGAGAAATCCCCGAACTTGCTAAGGATCCTCATCACCTCCGGCATTCCCCCCACCGGGTCCACCACATACAACAGTAGGTCATCCACGTGTAGCGACAGCCGATGCTCCCCCCCTCCAGTTCCTCGACTCCCTCAGCGCCATGGCCAGTGGTTCAATCGCCAGCGCAAAGAGCAGGTGGGACAGGGGGCACCCCTGCCTCGTCCCCCGGTGCAGTCGGAAATACTCTGACCTCCTTCTGTTCGTGGCCACACTCGCCATCAGGGCCCCGTACAGCAGCCTCACCCACCTAACGAACCCCTCCCCAAACCCGAACCTTTTCAACACCTCCCATAGATATCCCCATTCCACCTTATCCGCATCCATCGCCGCCACTATCTCCGCCTCTCCTTCCACTGCCGGCATCATTATAACATTTAAGAGCCTCCGTACATTAGCATTCAACTGCCTCCCTTTCACAAAACCTGTTTGATCCTCGTGTATGACCTGTGGCACGGTGTGCTCAATCCTCATGGCCAATATCTTTACCAGCAACTTTGCATCTACATTTAGGAGTGAAATCGGTCTATATGACCACACTGTAGGGGATCCTTGTCCTGCTTCATGATCAAGGAGATCAGCGCCCTAAACATCGTCGGGGGCAGAGCCCCCCCTTCCCTTGCCTCGTTGAAGGTCCTTACTAACAGCGGGCCCAGCAGGTTCAAATACTTCTTGTAGAATTCAACCGGGAACCCATCTGCATCTTCCCTATTGCTTTAACCAACTCCTCCAATCCAACTGGCGCTCCCAACCCCATTACCTGCTCCTCCTTCACCCTCTGAAACCTCAGTCGGTCTAGGAAGCGACCCATCCCTCCCTCCTCCACTGGGGTCTCTGACCGGTACAGTTCCTCATAGAAGCTCCTAAAGACACCGTTGATGCCCGACGCGCTTCGTACCGTGCTCCCTATTCCATCCATAACTCCCCCAATCTATCTAGCTGCCCCCCGCTTCCGAAGCTAGTGCGCCAGCATCCGACTTGCCTTTTCTCTGTATTCATATACCGCCCCCTGCGCCCTCCTCCACTGCGTCTCCGCTTTCCTGGTGGTTAATAAATAAAACTCAGCCTTGAGGCTACGCCACTTCCTCAGCAATCCCTCCTCTGGGGCCTCCGCATACCTCCTATCTACCCTGACCAGCTCCCCCACCAACCTCTCTCTCTCTCTCCTCCCGCCTCTCCTTGTGTGCCCTAATGGAGATCAGCTCTTCTCTGACCAGCGCCTTCCAAACCACCTGTACTTGCACCTGAAAATGAAATGAAAATCGCTTATTGTCACGAGTAGGCTTCAATGAAGTTACTGTGAAAAGCCCCTAGTCGCCACATTCCGGCGCCTGTCCGGGGAGGCTGGTACGGGAATCGAACCGTGCTGCTGGCCTGCTTGGTCTGCTTTAAAAGCCAGCGATTTAGCCTGGTGAGCTAAACCAGCCCCATTATCATTAGTCTCCAGGTACCTCTCTATACACCTCTGGACCCGCCCGCTCGCCTTCTCGTCCGCTAACAACCCCACATCCAGCCGCCACTGTTGGGGTCTATCCTCCCCCAACTCAAGGTCCACCCAATGCAGAGCGTGATCTGAAATGGCTATCGCCGTGTATTCCGCGTCCTCCATGCTTGAAATCAGCGCTCTGCTCAAGACAGAAAAGTCAATCCGGGAGTAGGCCTTGTGGACATGGGAGAAGAACGAAAATTTCCTAGTCCTCGGCCTCATAAATCTCCATGGGTCCACCCCTTCCATCTGGTCCATGAACATCCTCAACACCTTGGCCGTCGCTGGCCTCCTACCCGTCCTGGACCTGGAGCGATCAAGTGCCGGGTTCAGCACCGTGTTGAAATCCCCTCCCATTATTAGACCTCTTGTCTCAAGGTCCGGAATTTGGTCCAACATATGCCGCATGAAGCCTGCATTGTCCCAGTTCGGGGCGTCCACATTGATCAGCACCACCCGCTCCCCCTGGAGCTTGCCACATACCATCACATACCTACCACCATTGTCCGCCACCACGCTTGACGCCTCGAACGATACTCTTCCCCACCAAAATCGCCCCCCCCCCCCCCCCTGGTTTTTTTTTTGCACCTAAGCCCGAACGAAACACTTGCCCTACCCACCCCTTTCTCAGCCTTACCTGATCCACCACCCTTAGGTGCATCTCCTGGAGCACAGCCACATCCGCCTTTAGCCCCTTCAGATGCGCGAATACCCGGGCCCGTTTGACCGGCTCATTTGGTCCCCTTACATTCCAGGTTATCAGCCGGATCAGGGGACTACTCGCCCCCCCCCCTCCCCCGCCGATCAGCCTTAGCCCTTCCTAGGCTAGCCACGTGCCCGTGTCCCCCGCATGGCCCACAGCGGCAGACCCCCGCACTGACCTCCTCTACCAAATCCAGCTCACCCTTGGCCCTTTCAGCAGCAACCCGGTTCTCTTCTCCCCCCCCCTCCCCCCCAGCTGTGTTACTCCCCCAGTTGTACTCCCGTGAGTCAGCTGACTCCTGCTGACCACTCCCGCCGCACCATTGACACCCCCAGTGTAAAACTGTCCCTGCCCACACTCCTCCCCCTTCCACTCCCAGTGCGGGAAAAAGCCCGCGCTTCCAATTCCAGCCCCACCCCCTTCAACCCTTAGCGCGGGAAAAAGCCCGCGCTTTCCACTCGGCCGGCTCTGGCGCAGCTCCCCTTTCAGGCCCAGTCTTACTTGCCCCATCCCAGGCCCCATCAACCCCTACTGACCATCAACCACCCCAAGCTATTTGCCTAACCCGCCTTCACGAACCCATCTAGCGGGCCTGAACAACGCCCCATCAACCCCCCAAAGAACAAAGAAAGAACCCCCCCTCGGAACACAACACAACAATCCCCAACCATCCCCCAACCCTCAGTCTGAGTCCAATTTCTCGGCCTGAACAAAGGCCCAGGCCTCCTCCGGAGACTCAAAATAGTGATGATGGTCTTTGTGGGTGTCCCATAGGAGCGCCGGCTGTAGCAGGCCAAACTTCACCCCTCTCCTGTGCAGCACTGCTTTCGCCCGATTATAACCGGCCCTCTTCTTCGCCACCTCTGCACTCCAATCCTGGTAGATCCGGACCTCCGCATTCTCCCACCTGCTGCTCCGCTTCTTCTTGGCCCACCTGAACACACACTCCCAGTCAGCAAACCGTGGAACCGCAGCAGCACTGCGGCTCACTGGGCTTGGGCTTCCTCTCCAGCACTCGGTGGGCCCCCTCCAGCTCCAAGGGCCCTTGGAAGGACCCCGCTCCCATCAGCAAATTCAACATGGGGACCACATAGGCCCCTATGTCCGATCCCTCCAGCCTCTCCGGGAGGCCCAGGATCCGCAGATTCTTCCGCCTCGACCGGTTCTCCATCTCCCCGAACCTCGCCTGCCATTTCTTGTGGAGCGCCTCGTGCGCCTCCACCTTCACCGCCAGGCCTAGGATCTCGTCCTCATTCTCCAAGACCTTTGGCCGGACCTCCTGGATCGCCGTCACTTGGGCCGTCTGGGTCTCCAAGAGCTTGTCGAATGAGGCCTTCAGTTCCAGCAGCTGCCTTAAGCTCCCTAAAGCAGGGCTGGAGCAGCTCCTGCGCCCATTGCATCCACGCTGCCTGGTCACCACCCGCCACCGTCTTGGTCCTCCGCCCTCGCACCTTTCTCTGTTCCAATGCCGCTTTTTTAATTGCCCCACTCCTGGTCCAATCCATGCACCAGCAGGGAAATGTTATTTTTTCCACACCGGGAAAAGTCAAACAAGCGCCATAGCGGGCCCTAAAAAGAGCCCGAAAGTCATATGCTAGCGGGAGCTGCCGAACATGCGCCTTGGCTCCACATAGCCGCAACCGGAAGTCTGCCTGCGACCTTTCTTAAACAGCGGTACCACATTAGCTATTCTCCAATCCTCTGGGATCTCGCCTGTAGCCAATGAGGATACAAAGATGTCAGTCAAGGGCAATGTGGATACAAAGAACGTTGGGGGCTGGTTCAGCACACTGGGCTAAATAGCTGGCTTGTAATGCAGAACAAGACTGGCAGCGCGGGTTCAATTCCCATACCGGCCTCCCCAAACAGACTCTGGAATGTGGTGACTAGCGGCGTTTCACAGTAACTTCATTGAAGCATACTTGTGACAATAAGCGATTATTATTATCACTATTAATGGCGTACCATGTTTCTCTGTCCACTCTCCGCCCCTTTAGGTTCTGAGGAAAATTAACCATTTTAGCAGACAGTTGATTCTAAATCGCACGGAGTTGTGCATCTAAGATTCTGTATTGATTCTTGCTAATTTAAAGTTTAATTGTGAATTTTTAGGAATTCAACAACACCAGTTGAATGTGAAACTTTAAACATGGTCCAGAGGAATTTGGAACACGTGAACAAGTGCAAGAATTATGTTATGTTTATCACGTCCCCCTAGATAACTGAACAAAAGACCAGTAAGAACTATACTGGACAAATGCAAGCAAAATGATATCCAATATACCCCTCCGATTAAGCCAAGTGTGGATTTAAGACAAATCAGAATATAACAGCACCATTGAAGTTAGAAGCCTAAAAACACAGATCACAAAGGGTGCCATGTGAGTAAAGGAGAACATTGTGTCACCACTGTAATGATATGCATTAGCAATTCTGTATGTTAATATGTTAGACCTCCAACCAGCAAGTGGCAGTAGAACTACACCATGTGATACAGTAACCTCGGTCTGGGTGAGGAGTCATCGTGGATAGTCTTATTTTGTATTAGTTCTCGTATTCTAGTTGTTAACAGTTTACAGTTCGTTAGTCGTATTAGTATTATTTTCTACCCACATTATTGTAATTTAATAAATTTTAACTAGTCACAAACTCGACGTTCTTTGATGCACTGACTCAAGTCATTGCAACGCACTAGAGCATAACATGGTACCAGAAGCGGTGGTCTACGAATTGAAGATCTGAAGTAAAGAACTTGGGAAATGGCACTACTAAAGCTAAAAAAAAATCTACTAATCAACAAAGAGCATCACCAGAAAACATCTCGTGCGTAACTGGTCACTGAAGAAAAAGATGGAGAGCTTGAAAACACGACAAAGTCTTTGTGTGACTGGTAACATAGATATAAATTTGCACGCTTTTAAGCAGTAGTTCACCTTATATGTAGAGGCTCAAAATTTACATCAGGATTGCTCCCTGTGCCACGTGCCAGTGAGACTAGAAAAAGGAAGATAGAGCAGCTAAACACATGGCTAAACAGCTGGTGTAGGAGGGAGGGTTTCAGTTATCTGGAACACTGGGAGCGCTTCCGGGGCAGGTGTGAACCCTGTAAGAAGGTCGGGTTGCATTTAAACTGGAGAGACATAAATATCTGGCCGTGAGGTTTGCTGGTGTCACACGGGAGGGTTTAAACTAGTATCGCAGGGGGTGGGTACCGGAGAAATAGGTCAGAAGGTGAAAACATTGAGGGCAAACTAGGAAATAGGCCCACTATGGCTCTGAGGAAAAGCAGACAGGGAGATGTTGCTGAAAACAGTGGAACTGGTGGCCTGAAGTGCATATGTTTTAATGCAAGAAGTATAACAGGTAAGGCAGATGAAATTAGAGCTTGGATTAGTACGTGGAACTATGATGTTGCCATTACAGAGACCTGGTTGAGGGAAGGACAGGATTGGCAGCTAAACATTCCAGGATTAAGCTGTTTCAGGTGTAATAGAGGGGAATGTAAAAGGGGTGGAGGAATTGTGCGACTGGTTAGGGAGAATATCACAGCTGTACTGCGGGAGGACACAATATGTAGGTAGTCCAACTTAGGAAGGGGCTGTGCTGGACCTTGTACTGGGGAATGAGCCCGGCCAGGTGGTAGATGTTTCAGTAGGAGAGCATTTCAGGAACATACACAATTCAGTATGTTTTAAACTGTGGTCCTCGGGTGAATGCACTACATTGGTGGAAGGCTAATTATAACAATATTAGCTGGAACTGAAAAACCTAGATTGGGGGGCGGATGTTTGAGGGTAAATCAGCATCTGACATGTGGGAGGCTTTCAAATGTCAGTTGAAAGGAATTCAGGACCAGCATGTTTCTGTGAGGAAGAAGGATAAATAGGCAAATTTCGGGAACATTGGAAAACGAGAGATATTGTAGGCCTCGTCAAAAAGAAAAAGGAGGCATTTGTCAGGGCTAGAAGGCTGGGAACAGACGAAGCCCATGTGGAATATAAGGAAAGTAGGAAGGAACTTAAGCAAGGAGTCAGGAGGGCTAAAAGGGGTCACGAAAAGTCATTGGCAAATAGGGTTAAGGAAAATACCAAGACATTTTACACGTATATAAAAAGCAAGAGGGTGGCTAGGAAAAGGGTTGCCCACTGAAGGACAGTGGGGGGGGGGGGGAATCTGTGTAGAGCCAGAGGAAATGGGGCGAGGTACTAAATGAATACTTTGCATCAGTATTCACCAAAGAGAAGGAATTGGTGGATGTTGATGTATAGATAGCCTGGGTCACATTGAGATCCAAAAAGACGAGACGTTGGGCGTCTTGTAGAATATTAAGGTGGATAAGTCCCCAAGGCCTGATGGATCTACCCCAGAATACTGAAAGAGGCAAGAGAGGAAATTGCTGAGGCCTTGACAGAAATCTTTGGATCCTCACTGTGTTCAGGTGATGTCCCGGAGGACTGGAGAATAGCCAATGTTGTTCCTTTGTTTAAGAAGAGTAGCAAGGATAATCCACGGGACTACAGACCGATGAGCCTTACGTCAGTGGTTGGGAAATTACTGGAGAGAACTCTTCAAGACAGGATCTAGTCCCATTTGGAAGCAAATGGACGTATTAGCAAGAGGTAGCGAGGTTTTGTGAAGGGGAGGTTGTGTCTCACTGTCTTGATAAGAGTTTTTCGAGGAGGTCACATAGATGATTGATGCAGGTAGAGCAGTGGATGTTGTCTATATGGACTTCAGTAAGGCCTTTGACAAGGTCCCTCATGGCAGACTGGTACAAAGGGTGAAATCACACGGGATCAGAGGTGAGCTGGCAAGATGGATACAGTACTGGCTGGGTCATTGAAGGCAGAGAGCAGCAATGGAAGGGTGCTTTTCTGATTGGAGAACTGTGACTCGTGGTGTTCCGCAGCGATCAGTGCTGGGACTTTTGCTGTTTCTAGTATAAAGAAATTATTTGGAGGAAAATGGGAACAGACAAAGCCTGTGTGGAATATAAGGAAAGTAGGAAGGAACTTAAGCAAGGAGTCAGGAGTGCTAAAAGTGGTCACAATAAGTCATTATCAAATAGGATTATGAAAATACCAAGGCTTTTTACACGTACATAAAAAGGAAGAGGGTAGCCTCTTGGCCCACTGAAGAATCATAGAATTTACAGTGCAGAAGGAGGCCATTCGGCCCATCGAGTCTGCACCAGCTCTTGGAAGCCCAAACCCCCGCCCTATCCCCATAACCCAGTAACCCCACCCAACACTAAGGGCAATTTTGGACACAAAGGGCAATTTAGCATGGCCAATCCACCTAACCTGCACATCTTTAGACAGTGGGAGGAAACCGGAGCACCCGGAGGAAAGCCACGCGCACACGGGGAGAACGTGCACACTCCGCATAGATAGTGACCCAAGACGGGAATCGAACCTGGGACCCTGGAGCTGTGAAGCAATTGTTCAACCAACTACGCTACCGTGCTGGACTGGGGAGGGACTGGAGCCAGATGAATGGGCGAGGTACTAAATAAATACTTTGCATCAGTACTCACCAAAGAGAAGGAATTAAGAACACAAGAACTAGGAGCAGGAGTAGGCCATCTGGCCCCTCGAGCCTGCTCCGCCATTCAATTAGATCATGGCTGATCTTTTGTGGACTCACCTCCACTTTCCGGCACGAACACCATAACCCTTAATCCCTTTTTTCTTCAAAAAGCTATCTATCTTTACCTTAAAAACATGTAATGAAGGAGCCTCAACTGCTTCACTGGGCAAGGAATTCCATAGATTCACAACCCTTTGGGTGAAGAAGTTCCTCCTAAACTCAGTCCTAAATCTACTTCCCATTATTTTGAGGCTATGTCCCCTAGTTCTGCTGTCACCCGCCAGTGGAAACAACCTGCCCGCATCTATCCTATCTATTCCCTTCATAATTTTAAATGTTTCTATAAGATCCCCCCTCATTCTTCTAAATTCCAACGAGTACAGTCCCAGTCTACTCAACCTCTCCTCATAATCCAACCCCTTCAGCTCTGGGATTAACCTCGTGAATCTCCTCTGCACACCCTCCAGCGCCAGTACGTCCTTTCTCAAGTAAGGAGACCAAACCTGAACACAATACTCCAGGTGTGGCCGCACTAACACCTTATACAATTGCAACATAACCTCCCTAGTCTTTAACTCCATCCCTCCAGCAATGATTTCTTCCTTGATAGATTCCAGCATCTTCCCTACTACCGACGTTAAGCTCACTGGCCTATAATTTCCTGCTTTCTGCCTACCTCCATTTTTAAACAGTGGTGTCACGTTTGCTATTTCCAATCCACCAGGACCACCCCAGAGTCTAGTGAATTTTGGTAAATCATCACTAGTGCATCTGCAATTTCCCTAGCCATCTCTTTTAGCACTCTGAGATGCATTCCATCAGGGCCAAGAGACTTTTCTACCTTTAGCCCCATTAGCTTGCCCATCACTACCTCCTTAGTGATAACAATCCCCTCAAGGTCATCACCTGTCATAACCTCATTTCTATCAGTCACTGGCATGTTATTTGTGTCTTCCACTGTGAAGACCGACCCAAAAAACCTGTTCAGTTCCTCAGCCATTTCCTCATCTCCCATTATTAAAATTCCCTTCTCAACCTCAAAAGGACCAATATTTACCTTAGCCACTCTTTTTTGCTTTATATATTTGTAAAAACTTTTGCTGTCTGCTTTTATATTCTGAGCAAGTTTACTCTCATACTCTATCTTACTCTTCTTTATAGCTTTTTTAGTAGCTTTCTGTTGCCCCTTAAATATTTCCCAGTCCTCTAGTCTCCCACCAATCTTTGCCACTTTGTATGCTCTTTCCTTCAATTTGATACTCTCCCTTATTTCCTTAGATATCCACGGTCGATGTTCACTCTTTCTACCGTCCTTCCTTTTTGTGGGTATAAACCTTTGCTGAGCACTGTGAAAAATCGCTTGGAAGGTTCTCCACTGTTCCTCAACTGTTCCACAATAAAGTCTTTGCTCCCAGTCTACCTTAGCTAGTTCTTCTCTCATCCCATTGTAATCTCCTTTGTTTAAACACACAATACCAGGATTTGATTTTACCTTCTCACCCTCCATCTGTATTTTAAATTCCACCATATTGTGATTGCTCCTTCCGAGAGGATCCCTAACTATGAGATCATGAATCAATCCTGTCTCATTACACAGGACAAGATCTAGGACCGCTTGTTCCTTCGTAGGTTCCATTACATACTGTTCTAGGAAACTATCGCGGATACATTCTATAAACTCCTCCTCAAGGTTGCCTTGACCGACCTGGTTAAACCAATCGACATGTAGATTAAAATCCCCCATGATAACTGCTGTACCATTTCTACATGTATCAGTTATCTCTTTGTTTATTGCCTGCCCCACCATAACGTTACTATTTGGTGGCCGATAGACTACTCCTATCAGTGACTTTTTCGCCTTACTATTCCTGATTTCCACCCAATTGGATTCAACCTTATCCTCCATAGCACCGATATCATCCCTAACTATTGCCCGGATGTCATCCTTAAATAACAGAGCTACACCACCTCCCTTACCATCCACTCTGTCCTTCCAAATAGTTTGATACCCTCGGATATTGAACCCCCAGCCATGACCATCCTTTAACCATGTTTCAGTAATGGTCACTAAATCATAGTCATTCACGATGATTTGCACCATCAACTTATTTACTTTATTCCGAATACTACGAGCATTCAGGTAAAGTACACTTATATTTATTTATTTATGGTGGAGTTGGTGGAAGTTGAGTCTGGAGAAGGGTGTGTAGATCGCCTGGGTCACATTGAGATCCAAAAAGATGAGGTGTTCGGCGTCTTGAAAAATATTCAGGTGGATAAGTCCCCAGGGCCTGATGGGATGTACCCCAGAATACTGAAGGAGGCAAGAGAGGAAATTGCTTAGGCCTTGATTGAAATCTTTGGATCCTCACTGTCTTCAGGTAATGTCCCAGAGGACTGGAGAATAGCCGATGTTGTTCCTTTGTTTTAAGAAGGGTGGCAAGGATAATTCAGGGAACTACAGGCCGGTGAGCCTTACGTCAGTGGTAGGGAGATTACTGGAGAGAATTCTTCAAGACAGGATCTACTTTGTTTAAGAAGGGTAGCAGGGATAATCCAGGGAATTATAGACCTGTGAGCTTGACGTCAGTGGTAGGCAAACTGTTGGAGAAGATACTGAGGGATAGGATCTATTCACATCTGGAAGAAAATAGACTTATCAGTGATAGGCAGCATAATTTTGTGCAGGGAAGGTCATGTCTTACAAACCTAATAGAATTCTTTGAGGAAGTGACAAAGTTAATTAACTTTTTTAATCAATTGATGAGGGAAGGGCTGTAGATGTCGTATACATGGACTTTAGTAAGGCGTTTGATAAGGTTTCCAATGGTTGATGGAAAAAGTGAAGTCGTATGGGGTTCAGGGTGTACTAGCTAGATGGGTAAAGAACTGGCTGGGCAACAGGAGACAGAGAGTAGTGGTGGAAGCGAGTGTCTCAAAATGGAGAAGGGTGACTAGTGGTGTTCCACAGGGATCTGTGTTCGGACCACTGTTGTTTGTGATCTACATAAATGACCTGGAGGAAGGTATAGGTGGTCTGATTAGCAAGTTTGCAGATGATACTAAGATTGGTGGAGTTGCAGATAGCGAGGAGGACTGTCAGAGAATACAACAAAATATAGATAGATTGGAGATTTGGGAAGAGAAATGGCAGATGGAGTTCAATCCAGGCAATAGCGAGGTGATGCATTTTGGAAGATCAAATTTAAGAGCGGACTATATGGTCAATAGAAGGGTCTTGGGGAAAATTGATGTGCAGAGAGATCTGGGAGTTCAGGTCCATTGTACCCTGAAGGTGGCAACGCAGGTTGATAGAGTGGTCAAGAAGGCATACAGCATGCTTGCCTTCATCGGACGGGGTATTGAGTACAAGAGTTGGCAGGTCATGTTACAGTTTGTTTGTTTTTTTTAATAATTTTTATTGGAATTTTTTACAGAAAATATAACAACAAGTATAGCAAAAAGCAGTAATATGAAACTAACAGCCCCATAACACTCACAATTCCCCCCCATACCGTAACATCACATGTATCACATTCCCCCCCCCCCCCCAACAAGAGAACTTAACCATAAATTAAAATTAGATCAATCAAATTTAAATAAAATAAGCCAACATAATCAACGTCCCCCCCCCCCCCCCCCCCCCACCCCCCCGGGTTGCTGCTGCTACTGTCCCAGTACCCTATCGTTGAGCCAGAAAGTCGAGGAAAGGTTGCCACCGTTTAAAGAACCCTTGCACCGATCCTCTCAGGGCGAATTTAACCTTCTCAAGCTTAATGAAGCCCGCCATGTCATTGATCCAGGTCTCCACGCTTGGGGGCCTCGCGTCCTTCCATTGTAGCAAAATCCTTCGCCGGGCTACTAGGGACGCAATGGCCAGCACACCGGCCTCTTTCGCCTCCTGCACTCCCGGCTCTACCCCAACCCCAAAGATCGCGAGTCCCCATCCTGGCTTGACCCTGGATCCCACCACCCTTGACACCGTCCTCGCCACCCCCTTCCAGAACTCCTCCAATGCCGGGCATGCCCAGCACATATGGGCATGGTTCGCTGGATTCCCCGAGCACCTGGCACACCTATCTTCACCCCCAAAGAACCTACTCATCCTCGTCCCAGTCATGTGGGCCCGGTGCAGCACCTTGAATTGGATGAGGCTAAGCCGCGCACACGAGGAGGAAGAATTTACCCTCTCCAGGGCATCAGCCCATGTCCCGTCTTCGATCTGTTCCCCCAGTTCCCCCTCCCACTTCGTTTTCAGCTCCTCTACTGACGCCTCTTCCACCTCCTGCATAAGGTTGTAGATATCAGATATCTTCCCCTCCCCGACCCAGACCCCCGAGAGTACCCTGTCACTCACCCCCTTCGCGGGGAGCGCAGGGAATCCCTCCACCTGCCGTCTAGCAAATGCCTTTACCTGCAGATATCTAAACATGTTTCCCGGCGGGAGCCCAAATTTCTCCTCCAACTCCCCCAGGCTCGCAAACCTTCCGTCGATAAACAGGTCCCTCAGCTGTCTAATGCCCGCTCTATACCATCCCCGAAATCCCCCATCCATGTTCCCCGGGACGAACCTATGGTTCCCCCTTAACGGAGCCTCCATCGAGCCCCCCACTTCTCCCCTATGTCGCCTCCACTGCCCCCAAATCTTGAGGGTAGCCGCCACCACCGGACTCGTGGTATACCTCGTGGGAGGGAGCGGCCATGGCGCCGTTACCAGGGCCCCCAGGCTTGTACCCCCACAGGACGCTCTCTCCATCCGTTTCCATGCTGCCCCCTCCCCCTCCATCACCCACTTACGCACCATCGACACGTTGGCCGCCCAGTAGTACCCCGAGAGGTTGGGCAACGCCAGCCCCCCCCCCATCCCTACTCCGCTCCAAGAAGACCCTCTTCACCCTCGGGGTGCCATGCGCCCAAACAAATCCCATGATGCTGCTGGTCACCCTTTTTAAAAAGGCCCTAGGGATAAAGATGGGCAAGCACCGGAAGAGGAACAAGAACCTCGCGAGAACCGTCATTTTGACGGATTGCACTCTGCCCGCCAGCGATAGCGGCACCATGTCCCACCTTTTAAATTCCTCCTCCATCTGTTCCACTAGTCTGGTGAAGTTAAGCTTATGAAGAGCCCCCCAACTCCTGGCCACCTGGACCCCCAGGTACCTGAAACTCTTCACTGCCCTCCTGAAGGGGAGCCTCCCAATTCCCTCCTCCTGATCTCCCGGGTGCACTACAAATACCTCGCTCTTTCCTAAGTTCAGCTTATAGCCCGAGAAGCCCCCAAATTCCGCTAACAGTTCCATCACCCCCGGCATTCCCCCCTCTGGGTCCGCCACATATAACAGCAGGTCGTCCGCATACAGCGATACCCGGTGCTCCCCCCCCCCCCCCCCCCCCCCCCCCCCCCCCCCCCCCGCACCAGACCCCTCCACTTCCCTGACTCCCTCAACGCCATGGCCAGCGGTTCAATCGCCAGTGCAAAGAGCAGGGGGGACAGGGGACACCCCTGCCTGGTCCCACGATAAAGCCTAAAATACTCCGACCTCCTTCCATTTGTGACTGCACTCGCCATTGGCGCCGCGTAAAGCAGCCTCACCCATTTGATGAATCCCTCCCCAAATCCAAACCTCTCCAGCACCTCCCATAGGTACCCCCACTCAACTCTATCAAACGCCTTCTCTGCATCCAGCGCCACCACTATCTCCGCCTCCCCCTCCACTGCCGGCATCATGATAACATTGAGCAGTCTCCGCACATTCGTGTTGAGCTGCCGCCCCTTGACAAACCCTGTCTGATCTTCATGAATTACCTCTGGCACACAATCCTCTATCCTGGTAGCCAGGATCTTCGCCAGCAACTTAGCGTCTACGTTAAGGAGTGAGATAGGCCTATATGATCCGCACTGCAAGGGGTCCTTATCCCGTTTTAGGATCAAAGAGATCAGTGCCCGCGACATCGTCGGGGGCAAAGCCCCCCCCCCTCCCACGCCTCATTGAAAGTTCGCACCAGCAGGGGACCCACCAGGTCCGCATATTTTTTGTAAAATTCTGCCGGGAACCCGTCCGGCCCCGGGGCCTTACCTGACTGCATTTGCCCGATCCCCCTGACTAGCTCCTCCAACTCTATCGGCGCCCCCAGCCCCTCAACCAGCCTCTCTTGAACCCTTGGGAAACATAGCCTGTTCATGAAGCTCTCCATCCCCTCTCTCCCCCTCGGAGGTTCCGACCGGTACAATCCCTCGTAAAAGTCCCTAAAGACCCCGTTTACTTCTGTCCCCTTCTGCACTACATTTCCACCCCCATCCTTCACTCCCCCAATTTCCCTAGCCGCATCTCGCCTACAGAGCTGATGCGCCAACATCCTGCTCGCCTTCTCTCCATACTCATATACCGCGCCCTGCGCCCTCCTCCACTGTGTCTCCGCCTTTCTGGTGGTCAACAAGTCAAAATTGGCCTGCAACCTGCGCCGTTCTCCCAGCAACCCTTCCTCCGGTGCCTCCGCATATCTCCTGTCCACCTCCAGAAGCTCTCCCACCAGTCTCTCCCTCTCCTTCCTCTCCCTCCTTTCCCTGTGGGCCCGGATTGAGATCAGCTCCCCCCAGATCACTGCTTTCAGAGCCTCCCAGACCATCCCCACCTGGACCTCCCCCGTATCATTGGTATCCAGATACCCCTCAATGCTTCTCCGAACCCTCTTACACACCTCCTCCTCCGCCAGCATCCCCACATCCAGGCGCCAGAGTGGGCGCTGGTCCCGTGCCTCCCCCATCTCCAGATCAATCCAGTGCGGGGCATGGTCCGAAATCGCTATGGCCGAATACTCAGCATCCTGCACCCTCGGGATCAACCCCCTGCTCAGGACAAAAAAGTCTATCCGGGAATAAACCCTATGGACGTGAGAGAAAAAGGAATACTCCCGCGCTCTCGGTCTCCCAAACCTCCAGGGATCCACCCCTCCCATCTGGTCCATGTATCCCCTCAGCACTTTGGCCGCCGCCGGTCTCCTACCCGTCCTTGAACTGGACCGGTCCAGTGTGGGATCCAGCACTGTGTTAAAATCTCCCCCCATGATCAGGCCCCCTGCCTCCAGGTCCGGGATGCGGCCCAACAAGCGCCTCATGAAGCCAGCATCATCCCAATTTGGGGCATATACGTTCACCAGCACCACCTTCTCTCCCTGCAGCCTACCCCTCACCATGATATATCTGCCCTCCTTGTCCGACACCACCTCAGCCGCCTCAAACGCCACCCTCTTCCCCACTAGAATCGCCACCCCCCCCGGTTCTTTGCGTCCAATCCTGAATGATAAACCTGCCCCACCCACCCCTTCCTCAGACGGACCTGGTCCGCCACCTTCAGGTGGGTCTCCTGGAGCATAGCCACGTCCGCCTTCAACCCCCTTAGATGGGAGACCACCCTGGTTCTCTTAACCGGCCCGTTCAGCCCCCTCACGTTCCAGGTAATCAGCCGGATCAGAGGGCAACCCGCCCCCCTCCCCTGCCGACTAGCCATAGCTTGGCAGATGTTCGCCCCAGGCCAGCACACCCCGCTCGACCCGTTCCCCATGGCGATGGTGCCTCTCCTCTTCCACCCCCCGGCCTTCATCGGCTCCTTCCTAGTTGTTCCAGCAGCAACCCGGTAAGGTCATGTTACAGTTGTATAGGACTTTGGTTCGGCCACATTTGGAATACTGCGTGCAGTTCTGGTCGCCACATTACCAGAAGGATGTGGATGCGTTGGAGAGGGTGCAGAGGAGGTTCACCAGGATGTTGCCTGGTATGGAGGGTGCTAGCTGTGAAGAAAGGTTGAGTAGATTAGGATTGTTTTCGTTGGAAAGACGGAGGTTGAGGGGGGACCTGTTTGAGGTCTACAAAATTATGAGAGGTATGGACAGGGTGGATAGCAACAAGCTTTTCCAAGAGTGGGGGTGTCAGTTACAAGGGGTCACGATTTCAAGGTGAGAGGGGGAAAGTTTAAGGGAGATGTGCGTGGAAAGATTTTTCCGCAGAGGGTGGTGGGTGCCTGGAACGCTTTACCAGCGGAGGTGGTAGAGGCGGGCACAATAGCATCATTTAAGAAGCATCTAGACAGGTATATGAATGGGCGGGAACAGAGGGAAGTAGACCTTGGAAAATAGGAGACAGGTTTAGATAGAGGATCTGGATCGGCGCAGGCTGGGAGGGCCGAAGCTCCTGTGCTGTAATTTTCTTTGTTCTTTGTACTCCCATTTGGAAGCAAGTGGTCGTATTAGCGAGAGGCAGCACAGTTTTGTGAAGGGGAGGTTGTGTCTCACTAACTTGATAGAGGTGTACAAGATTATGAAAGGCATGGATAGAGTGAATGGGCAGGCACTCTTTTTCCCAGGGTGGAGGGGTCAGTCACCAGGGAGCATAGGTTTAAGGTCAGTGGGGCAAAGTTTAGAGGAGATGTGCATGGCATCCTTTTTATGCAGAGGGTGGTGAGTGTCTGGAACTCATTGCCAGGGGAGGTTGTGGAAGCAGATACATTAACGGCGTTCAAAAGCATCTTCACAAACACGTGGATAGGATGGATATAGAGGGATACGGCACAAGGAAGTGCTGAGAGTTTTGGCCAAGGTTGGTATCATGACCGGTACAGGCTTGGAGGGCCGAAGGGCATTGTTCTTTGTTCTTCCTCGTTCAATGTAGGACACTCTAACCCCACCAAAAACTCCCCCATGTCTGACTTATCCTCTGGCGGTTCCTACGTATGCAGTTTCTCATGGAACACCTTGAATGCCCCATTCGCCTTCTCTGGTGTGGTCACTAGCCCACCTTTTATATCCCGCACCTGAAAAATCTCCCAGGAAGCTGCCTGCCACCTCAGCTGGCCAGCCTATAAGCGACTAGCTTTTTCCCCCCATTCGTACATTGCCCACCGAGCCCGCCGCAGCTGGTGTACCACCTTATCCGTAGTCCCCAGTTTCTTCCTACTAGCCAATAGTTTTGGGGTGGGGTCCTCCGGAATTTCATCCACCAGCCACTGGCGCTGCTCCCTATCAGCCTACACCTTGTATGCAATTATCTCTCCTCACGCTCACGCCAACGCCTTCCATAACACTGAGGATGAGACTTGCCCATTTTTGTTAAACCCTACATACTCATCAGTTGCCACCTCCATCCTCACAGCAAACCCCAGATCTACTAACAGCCCTACATCTAAACTCCAGGGGCAGCACGGTGACACCGTGGTTAGCACTGCTTCCTCACAGCACCAGGGACCCGGGTTCAATTCCGGCCTCAGGTGATTGTCTGTGTGGAGTTTGCACTTTCTTCCTGTGTCTGCGTGTGTTTCCTCCGGGTGCGTCAGTTTCCCCCCTCAGTCCAAAGGATGTGCAGTTTAGGTGGATTGGCTATGCTAAATTGCCCCTTAATATCCAAAAGGTTAGGTGGGGTTACTGGACTACGGAAATAGGATTGTGAAGGGGATGTCCAGCGATGAGACCTCTTAAAACTGAATAGCTAGGATGCCATGAGAGTAGTTTTACACAAGTTAATATATTAAGGATTGAGATTAATTATAGAAATTCTATAGTTACTGGCAAATCATTATTAGCCATTAAACCTGTATTTTAAGACATAGCAGCGATTAACATGTAAGCGTTAGCTACAAGCAGTGGCCACAATACATGATGGGATTTAAGCTAGCTACGTTGCCCATGTTTTTGAGACACAGGAGATGTGTGGTCAGTAGATTAATAGTAAGCAAGTCTTATTAGTGGCCTCCAATATCCTCTGGAACAATCCATGAAGTGAAAAGGAAGCCACTTCTAATATCCTGTCCCTCTGAAACAATCCATGGAATAAAGAGGATGCCAGATCTGCCATCCTGTCCCTCATGAACAATGGATGAACAGGATGTTAGGATGATAAGTTGTTTTAACTTAAAATGAACTTAAAACCTTAAGTCCAACTGGAGTGGGCTATTGATTTTTCAAAATTGTGTAATTTTACACAAACTGTTTTTATCAGTGTTTAGTAGATAGATCTTGGCAAGCATCTAGATCTCATCTCCTGTACACGAACTCAGGCTTGGGAAAATAAAACTGTCTTATCCAGATTGTTGTTGTGTCTGTTGCTCTATGTACTGAGTTGAGCCACAGAAGAGCCCCACGTGAAAGCTGACTCAATACACAGGTCTTGAAAACGCTCGTACAGGTTGGGGCTTGGGCCGAGGTAGAGTTCTCTTTGTAAGGGGTCGGTGCAGCCTCCTTCTGCCCTGTACAGATTATGATTTGGGAGCAGACTATCATAGCTCTAGGTGGCTTGTTAGCTCTTGGCTTCGGCTGGAACGACTGATGTGCCCTCTCCGGCTTGAAGGGCGGGGCTTTGTCCCCCTCCCCAAACCATATCGGCCTTCGGCCCTCCACACACTCGGGCAACCCCACGATCTGTAAATTCAGCCACTGGTACTTGTCTTCAAGGTCCTCGAGCTTTGCTCTCAGTCCCTTATTAGCGTACTCCACCTTCAACAGCTCATTCTTGAGTCAAGCGAGCTGGTCACTGTGCCTTGATAGCGCTGCCTCCAGCTCCTTCAACATTTCAGCATGCTCCCGCACCATCTCCGATGTTTTCCAACTGCCTCCTTAATCGGGGCCACCGAGTCCTCCACCGACTCTCGAGCATTTCCCTCCCATTCTACTCGTAATGTTTGCTGAACTGCTCCTCAAATTTAATCGCCATCACTTCCACCAGCACAGCCATCGTTACTGAAGCTGCCCCACCCGGAGAGCTCACCTCTGCCATCTTTCTTCCTACAGCACTCCTCACTGAACTCGACCTTGCTGGCGGACGTTCTTCAAGTATCCCTTCCAGGGATAAACAACTGTAGCGATGAAGATAGATTGAAGACTTTGCGTTGAGAGGAGACATGATAGAGATATTCAATAACTTGAGGATTATGGACAGGGTAAATAGTGAGAAACTGTTCGCTCTCAAGAGTACATCAATAACTAGAGGCCACAGATTCAAAATAATGGGCAAAAGGAATAGAAGTGAAACTTTTTCATCCAGAGGATGGTTGGAGCCTGGAACAAGCTTCCTGAGAGGGTGGCGGAGGCAGATTCCAAATGACGTCCTTCTGTACCATAAAAAATGTGATTCTCCAGTATTCAAAAGGCAATTGGAGTGGTATCTGAAAAGAAAGAATATGCAAGAGGATGAAGCATGGGAGCGGCATTAGGTCGAATATCGTAAGCAATCTAGATATTCCAAGTCTCTTATTTCTTTTTGCAACATGAGGTGCTTTTCATCCAGGCCTGCTTTTCACTTGCAACGATGCACCTTATTATTTAACACCTTAATATTTCCTCCCTAACTATGTTTATCCCGTCCAATACTCATCAATCCTAAGTCTGCTTCTGCCTTCTGGTTTGTAAAAACAGATACAAAAGATTTGTTAAGAACCATGTCCTGGTGTTGAGTTTCCCCTTTTTGGAGTTGGCCCGGCTCTTGCCTCACCTTTTGCTCTTTATCACATAATAGTATCATAGAATTTACAGTGCAAAAGGAGGCCATTTGGCCCATCGAGTCCGCACCGGCCTCTGGAAAGAGCACCCTACCCAAGCCCACACCCCCCAACCCAAATAAGGGCAATTTATCATGGCCAATCCACCTAACTCAGGAGAATAGATAAAGTAGACAGTCAGAGACTTTTGCCCGGGTGGAACAAACCATTACAAGGGGACATAAATTTAAGGTGAATGGTGGAAGATATAGGGGGGATGTCAGAGGTAGGTTCTTTACCCAGAGAGTAGTGGGGGCATAGAATGCCTGTGGAAGTAGTTGAGTCAGAAACATTAGGGACCTTCAAGCGGCTATTGGATAGGTACATGGATTACGGTAGATTGATGGGGTGTAGATTAATTTGTTCTTAATAGAACATAGAACAGTACAGCACAGAACAGGCCCTTCGGCCCTCAATGTTGTGCCGATCCATGATCACCCTACTCAAACCTACGTATCCACCATATACCCGTAACCCAACAACCCCCCCCTTAACCTTACTTTTATTAGGACACTACGGGCAATTTAGCATGGCCAATCCACCTAACCCGCACATCTTTGGACTGTGGGAGGAAACCGGAGCACCCGGAGGAAACCCACGCACACAGGGGGAGGACGTGCAGACTCCACACAGACAGCGACCCAACCGGGAATCGAACCTGGGACCCTGGAGCTGTGAAGCATTTATGCTAACCACCATGCTACCCTGCTGCCCCTATGATACCCTGCTGCCCCTACTGCCCTGCTGCCCCAAATCTCGGACAAAAGTTCAGAACAACATAATGGACCAAAGGGCCTGTTCTGTGCTGTATTTTTCTATGTTCTAACCTGCACATTTTGAGCTGTGGGAGAAAACCGGAGCACCTGGAAAGAAGCCACGCAGACGCGTTGAGAAAGTACAAACTTTGCACAGTCAGCCAAGGTGGGAATCGAACATGGGACCCTGGAGTTGTGAAGCAACTGTGCTAACCACTGTGCTACCTGTCCCCCATTGTATTTCTGAATCTTGTTCATAAAGCCAAGGACTCATACACATTTTAACAGCCTTCTCAAGGTGTCTTACCACATTAAAGACAGGTGTATTTTTACTGCCTGTCTCTGTTCCCGCAGCTTCTTGTGCCATTTAATTTATCTTAGTTCGCCTCATTCTTCTCACCAGAAAGCACATCTTTGGACTGAATTTCCTCTTTGTGTCTGCCATTTCTTGAATCTATGTCTTGAAATCAATTATTGTCTTATTTTCAGGTTGTCCGCAAAGTTTGAAATTGAATCATGAAACAGGCTGGTTTTGACCAGAAGCTGAATGGCTTACTTCGTTCTCATCTTTCTATTCCTGGAATAATATTTTGCTGATAACTTTTGGGTTTTGGAATTTAATCCTACACCAAAGCCCTGAATTGAAGCGATTAACCCATCTGCTTCACCACGGAAATCCTTAGCAGCCAAACCATTGTTTGAGGTTCAGTCACTTTGATTGTAGAGACAGGGTTGGGGAAAGGTTGATTACCAAGAGGAAATAATACCGACATCACCAATTTTCCTTGCTACCTTTCAGGGAATGGTTACCATCTCCAAGCACAGCAGAGACCATTCAGGATATGCTATCAATGGCGGCATTGCAGTACTCAGACTTGCGCAACAACCGAAGAAAGAATAGCGACAGCATGGATAAAAGGAACCTTCCGAGGTCAAATCAAGGCATGAAAAGTACGAGGAGGGAAAAGGGGGAACTAAGCCCTTGTTCCACAGAATCAGAATATGGTGGGTATTTCACATGTTTGCACATGTACTCAGGAAGGTGGATGATAACCGAAGACAATGCTATCTTCCAGTCCTGCTACTGCCAACAGGCTTACTCATTGTTTGCACACTTTGCCGTCAGAGGACCCGTGTTGCGGAGGGGCTTTTGGCCAAGAAATCCAGATGTCCAGCAGAATTGTAGGCACAGTAGCACAGAGGGTAGCACTGTTGCTTCACAGTGGCAGGGTCCCAGGTTTGATTCCCGGCTGAAGTCACTGTCTGCGGAGTCTGCACATTATCCCCGTGTCTTGGTGGATTTGCTCCGGTTTCCTCCTACAAGTTCCGAAAGACGTGCTGTTAGGTGAATTGGACATTCTGAATTCTCCCTCTGTATACCCGAACAGGCGGCAGAGTGTGGCAACTGGGAATTTTCACAGTAGCTTCATTGCAGTGTTAATGTAAGCCTACTTGTGACAATAATAAAGATTATTATTATAACAGTTCCACTGGATGGAGAGGTCAGTGACCAGGGGGCATTGATTTAAGATAAGGACGGGCAGCAGGGTGGCACAGCTTTTACCACTGCTGCCTCCCCACTAAGGACTCTGGTTTGATCCCAGCCCCAGGTCACTGTGCGTGTGGGGGAGAAAAAAAACAAAGTACAGCACAGGAACAGGCCCTTCGGCCCTTCAAACCTGTACCAACCATGTTGCCTGTCTAACCTGAAACCTTCTACACTTTCAGGGTCTGTATCCCTCTATTCCCATCCTATTCATGTATTTGTCAAGATGCCCCATAAAAGCTGAGGAATCAATGTCTGCACTGTACCATGAATGGAAAGGTGGGCCATGGCAATGGGATAGACAAGGGGAGAGACAAAGCTGATTGGAGGGAATAGAGATGGGAAGGGGAGGTGATGGTTGAGTGAGAAGAGGAGGTACTGATCAGAAGAGGTAGAAGTTGTCAGGGAGGTATGAGAAACATTGGGAGGAACAGGGCAGAATCTTCTGCTTCCCCCAACGAGATAAGAGTGAAAAAATCTTTTCCAATGAAATTAGGTTGGAATTTTGTTGTCCAAACATTCAAGGTGGGTTAAAAGCAAATCATGTTTCCCACTGAACAATGTCAAAAATCACATTTGCATTCATAGAATTTACAGTGCAGAAGGAGGCCATTCGGCCCATCGAGTCTGCACCGGCTCTTGGAAAGAGCATCCTACCCAAGGTCAACACCTCCACCCTATCCCCATAACCCAGTAACCCCACCCAACACTAAGGGCATTTTTGGTCACTAAGGGCAATTTATCATGGCCAATCCACCTAACCTGCACATCTTTGGACTGTGGGAGGAAACCGGAGCACCCGGAGGAAACCCACACAGACACGGGGAGGATGTGCAGACTCCGCACAGACAGTGACCGAAGCCGGAATCGAACCTGGGACCCTGGAGCTGTGAAGCAATTGTGCTATCCACAATGCTACCGTGCTGCCCTTCATTGGCTTCTCGTGAATGCTTATTAAAAGGCCTACTCCCAAGAACCACATTCCCTCTCCAAATTATGTTCCTTGCCCGTGGCTAATTAAAATGTTTTGTTTTGCGACTGTGCACTTGGCGAACTTTGCTTTGCTTCATGCCTTCCTTTTACACTGCCACTGCTATGTATTGGGTGCCTGTGGCAGAAACTGTGCCAGGACCTGGCAAAGGAAGCAAGATCAGAAGAGAGGACTGGGACAGAGGCAGGGCTAGGGGACCGGGGTGGGACAGAGGGGAAGGTTGAGATGGAGGCAGGACAAAGGACCATGGGGAATAGTGCAAGGATTAAGGTAAGACAAGGGTGAGTAAGGAATAGATAGGAAGGGTAAAAAACTTTCTGGGAGCATGCATGAGAGTCTGGAATCCACATGATAGGAGGGATGTGATAGCACTGGAAAGGGTGCAGAGGAGATTTACCAGGATGTTGACTGGGCTGGAGAGTTTTACTTTTGAAGTGAGATTGGATACACTTAGATTGTTTTCCTTGGAGTGGAGGAGAATGAGGGAGGGCATCACTGCGGTGTATAAAATTGTGAGGGGCATAGATGTAGTAGGCAGGAAGAAACATTTTCACTGGAGGGGCATAGATTTAAGGTAAGGACGGGCAGCAGGGTGGCACAGCTTCTACCACTTCTGCCTCCCTATCAAGGACTCTGGTTTGATCCCAGCCCCAGGTCACTGTGCATGTGGGGGGGGGGGAAGCAAAGTACAGCACAGGAACAGGCCCTTCGGCCTTCAAACCTGTACCGATCATGCTGCCTATCTAACCTAAAACCTTTTACACTTCCAGGGTCTGTACCCCTCTATTCCCATCCTATTTATGTATTTGTCAAGGTGCTCCTTAAAAGTCACTATTGTACCTGCTTCCACTACCTCCCCGACAGTGAGTTTCAGGTACCCAGTACCCTCCGAGTAAAAAAATAAATGAATTCCCACACACATCTCCTCTAAACTTTGCCCCTCGCACCTTGCACCTGTGTTTCCTCGTAATTGACTCTTCCACTCTGGGGGGGGAAAAAGCTTCTGACTATCCACTCTGATTATTCACCTCAACTTCTCTCAGGTTGCCCCTCAACCTCCGTCGTTCCAGTGAGAACAAACCAAGTTTATTCAACCTCTCCTCATATTTTTATGCCCTTCACACCAGCAACATCCTGGGAAACTGGGGAACTCCTGAGGAGTTCTCCCAGTCAGCCAGAGAAGGCACAGCCAGGAGTGAGGCACAGCGAAGAGTGGGTTTGGGAATTTGAAGCTAGGTGGGAATTGATTTGAATTGGTATGACTGTTCATTTTTAAATTTCCGGTATTTAATTTAATCTAGAATTGTCCAGTGAAGGTTAATAAGGGGCTGCTCCACCCACTCACAACTGGTAGTGTCAAGTTAAGTGTCAGTCACCTTAAGCTACTTTGAGCTAAAAACAGGTGATGGGGGGAGGTGTGTCAACTCAGGCCAATTTAAAAGGGCAACTTGTAACTCGCTCGCAGCGAGTTCTCCCAGTCAGCCAGAGAAGACACAGCCAGAGTGAGACACAGCGAAGAGTGAGTTTGGGAATTTGAAGCTAAGTGGGAATTCAAAGCTGGGTAGGGAGGAGGTGCTTTTTATCCTTGGTAAGTAGTTTTTCTTTTTATTTGTCTATTTATTTATTTATTTTATTTTCCGGGAGCGAGCAAGAGAGAGAGAGCCAGGGAGCAGCTTGGGAACAGCTAAGTGTTAGATATTCTGCTATTCTGAGTGTTCCGGCTGGGGTGGGGGAAAGAACTGAAAAGTGGTGTCACGGGAAAGCTGTGACCGGATTACTTAATCATAATTTAGAGGGGTATCTAAGCCAGAGACCAGAGAGTACTGTATTTAGCATTTACATTTTTAGTAGAAATCTAGTGCCAGGAACCTTATAGTTAACATGAATTTTAGGTTTTTTTAAATTTATTTTTTATTTAATTTATTTATTAATTTATTAGCTGGTTAACGCAATGTCAGCCAGAGGGATACAGTGCTGTGACTGTGAGATGTGGCAGGTCCGGGAGGCTTCCAGCGTCCCAGATGGCTACATCTGCAGAAACTGCGGCTCCTCACAGACCGGTTTGGTTGGAGCAGCAATTGGATGCACTTAGGAGCATGCAGGTGGCGGAAAGCGCATAGATAGCAGTTATATAGATGTGGTCACACCCAAGGTGCAGGCAGAGAAATGGGTGACCACCAGAAGGGGCAGACAGTCAGTGCAGGAATCCTCTATAGTTGTCCCCCCATCTCGAACAGGTATACCATTTTTGATACTGTTGGGGAGAATAGCCTATCAGGGGAAAACAGCAGCAGCCAGAGTTGTGACATCACGGACGGCTCTGATGTTCAGCAGGGAGGGTCAAAGCGCAGAGAGCAATAGCCATAAGGCACTCTATATTCAGGGGCACAGATAGATGCTTCTGTGGACATGAAAGAGACTCCAGGATGGTATGTTGCCTCCCTGGTGCCAGGGTCTAGGATGTCTCAGAATGGGTAGCAGGCATCCTGAAGGGGGAGGGCAAAAAGGCAGAGGTTGTGGTACATATTGGTACTAACGACATAGGCAGGGAGGGGGATGAAGTTCTGCAGCAAGAGTTCAGGGAGCTAGGCAGAAAGTTAAAAGACAGGACCTCTGGGGTTGTAATCTTGGGATTACTCCCTGTGCCACGTGCCAGTAAGGCTAGAAAGGAAGATAGAGCAGCTAAACACGTGGCTAAACAGCTGGTGCAGGAGGGTGGGTTTCAGTTATCTGGACCACTGGGAGCTCTTCCGGGGCAGGTGTGACCTGTATAAGAAGGACGGGTTGCATTTAAACTGGAGAGGCATAAACATCCTGGCCGCGGGGTTTGCTAATGTCACACGGGAGGGTTTAAACGAGTATTACGGGCGATAGGTACCGGAGAAATAGGTCAGAAGGTGAAACAATTGAGAGAGAACTAGGGAATAGGGCCAGTATGGCTCTGAGGAAGAGCAGACAGGGAGACTGAAAACAGCGGGACTGGTGGCCTGAAGTGCATATGTTGTAGTGCAAGAAGTATAACAGATGAACTTAGAGCTTGGATTAGTACTTGGAACTATGATGTTGTTGCCATTAGAGACCTGGTTGAGAAATGGACAGGATTGGCAGCTAAACATTCCAGGATTTAGATGTTTCAGGCGGGATAGAGGGGGATGTAAAAGGGGTGGAGGGGTTGCGCTACTGATTCAGGAGACTATCACAGCTGTACTGTGGGAGGACACCTCAGAGAGCAGGAATAAGAAGGGTGCAGTCACAGTGTTGGGGGTTTACTACAGGCCTCCCAACAGCCAGCGGGAAATAGAGGAGCAGATAGGTAGACAGATTTTGGAAAGTAGTAAAAGCAACAGGGTTGTTGTGATGGGAGACTTCAACATCCCCAATATTCACTTAGTGCTAGCAGCATGGATGGGGTAGAGTTTGGAAGGAGCATCCAGGAAGGCTATATACAAAAATAAAACAATATGTAGATCGTCCAATTGGGGACTGGACCTGGTATTGTGGAATGAGCCCTGCCAGGTGGTAGAAGTGTCAGTCGTGGAGCATTTCGGGAACAGTGACCACAATTCATTAAGTTTTAAAGTGCTGGTGGACAAGGATGAGTGATCCTAGGGTGAATGTGCTAAATTGGTGGAAGGCTAATTATAACAATATTTGCGGGAACTGAAGAACCTAGATTGGGGACGGATGTTTAAGGATAAATCAACATCTGACATGTTGGATGTCAGTTGAAAGGAATTCAGGACCAGCATGTTCCTGTGAGGAAGAAGGATAAATATGGCAAATTTCGGGAACCTTGGATAACGAGAGATATCGTAGGCCTCGTCAAAAAGAAAAAGGAGGCATTTGTCAGGGCTAGAAGGCTGGGAACAGACGAAGCCCATGTGGAATATAAGGAAAGTAGGAAGGAACTTAAGCAAGGAGTCAGGAGGGCTAAAGGGGTTACGAAAAGTCATTGGCAAATAGGGTTGAGGAAAATACCAAGACGTTTTACACGTATATAAAAAGCAAGAGGGTGGCTAGGAAAAGGGTTGCCCACTGAAGGACAGTGGGGGGGGGGGGGGGGGGGGGGAATCTGTGTAGAGCCAGAGGAAATGGGGTGAGGTACTAAATGAATATTTTGCATCAGTAGTCACCAAAGAGAAGGAATTGGTGGATGTTGAGTCTGGAGAAGGGTGTGTAGATAGCCTGGGTCACATTGAGATCCAAAAAGACGAGACGTTGGGCGTCTTGTAGAATATTAAGGTGGATAAGTCCCCAAGGCCTGATGGGATCTACCCCAGAATACTGAAAGAGGCAAGAGAGGAAATTGCTGAGGCCTTGACAGAAATCTTTGGATCCTCACTGTGTTCAGGTGATGTCCCGGAGGACTGGAGAATAGCCAATGTTGTTCCTTTGTTTAAGAAGAGTAGCAAGGATAATCCACGGGACTACAGACCGATGAGCCTTTTCGTCAGTAGTAGGGAAATTACTGGAGAGAACTCTTCAAGACAGGATCTACTCCCTCTACAAGAGGTAGCGAGGTTTTGTGAAGGGGAGGTTGTGTCTCACTGACTTGATAGAGTTTTTCGAGGAGGTCACATCGATGATTGATGCAGGATCGGCAGTGGATGTTGTTTATATGGACTTCAGTAAGGCTTTTGACAAGGTCCCTCATGGCAGACTGGTACAAAGGGTGAAATCACACGGGATCAGAGGTGAGCTGGCAAGATGGATACAGTACTGGCTGGGTCATAGAAGGCAGAGAGTAGCAATGGAAGGGTGCTTTTCTGATTGGAGAACTGTGACTCGTGGTGTTCCGCAGGGATCAGTGCTGGGACTTTTGCTGTTTCTAGTATAAAGAAATTATTTGGAGGAAAATGTAACTGGTCTGATTAGTAAGTTTGCGGACGGCACAAAGGTTGGTGGAATTACGGATAACGATGAGGACTGTCAGAAGGTACAACAGGATTTGGATCGTTTGGAGACACGGGCGGAGCGATGGGAGATGGAGTTTAATCCGGACAAATGTAAGGTAATGCTGTTTGGAAGGTCTTATGCAGGTAGGGAATATACAGTGAATGGTAGAACCCTCAAGAGCATTGACAGTCAGAGAGATCTAGGTGTACAGGTCCACAGGTCACTGAAAGGGACAACACGGGTGGAGATGGCAGTCAAGAAGGCATACGGCATGCTTGCCTTCATTGACCGGCATTGAGTATAAAAATTTACAAGTCATATTGCAGCTGTATAGAACCTTAGTTAGGCCACACTTGGAGTATAGTGTTCAATTCTGGTCGCCACACTTACAGAAGGATGTGGAGGCTTTAGAGATGGTGCAGAAGAGATTTACCAGTATATTGCCTGGTATGGAGGGCATTAGCTATGATGTGAGGTTGAATAAACACGGTTTGTTCTCACTGGAACAACGGAGGTTGAGGAGCGACCTGATAGAGGTCTACTAAATTATGAGGGGCATTGACAGAGAGGGTAGTCAGACTTTTTCCCAAGGTAGAGGGATCAATTACTAGGGGGCATAAGTTTAAGGTGCAAGGGGCAAGGTTTAGAGGAGAACTATGAAACAAGTTTTTTTACACAACAGAGTAGTGGGTGCCTGGACCTCACTGCCAGAGGAGGTGGTGGAAGCAGGGGCGATAGTGATGTTTAAGGGGCATCTTGACAAATACATTAATAGGATGAGAATAGAGAGATACGGACCTCGGACGTGTAGAAGATTTTAGTTTAGATGAGCAGCATGGTTGGCGTAGGCTTGGAGGGCCGAAGCTGTACTTTTCTTTGTTCTCTTTGAAACCTCTTCTGTACCCTCTCCAAAGGCTCCACCTCCTTCTCGTACTCTTGAAAGGGAACAATATTCCAAGTGTGGCCTAACTAAGGTTCTTTACAGTTGCAGCATGACTTGCCAATTTTTATACTCAATGCCTCGGCCGATGAAGGCAACCATGCCTTCTTGACTACCTTCTCCACCTGCTTTGCCACTTTCAGTGACCTATAGATCTGTACACTGGGATCCCTGTGCCTATTAATACTCTTAAGGGTTCTGCCATCGCTTCTCGGCCTTTTGGCTGAGATCAAGGGTAGTATCTGCTCTGCCTTTTGGCTCAGTTCTGGTGTGTCTCTCTTGTGGGGACCATGAATTGGATTCAATTTGAATTCAGTTGTTCAGCGGTAGCAGCGAGAGCAATAACCAGGGGGCTGTCGGGAAGGTAAGTTTCCCGTTTTTAAAACTTACCTTACAGGAGCAGTGAGAGGGAAGAGCTGAGTGGGAGCGGGCGAATTGCGCTCTGGGAAGGTGAGTGAACTGATATATTTGGGCAGCGGTTGAACCCGAGACACTACACGTGTAGTGGCACCCACTTGCTCCTCGTCTAACTAAAAAAAAGACTGTGGTGTGTTGATAGATCAGGTTTTTCTATTTCTATTTCTTTTTATCGCGTGATTGGTAACACTTTATCTTTTTTTCCCATGTTATGTTCCTCTTGCTCAATGTGGGAGCTCAGGGATGTGGCTGATGTCCCTGACTCCTTCACATGCGGGAAGTGTGTCCAGTTGCAGCTCTTGTCAGACCGCATAGAACATAGAACGATACAGCGCAGTACAGGCCCTTCGGCCCTCGATGTTGCACCGACATGGAAAAAACTAAAGGCCATCTAACCTACACTATGCCCTTATCATCCATATGCTTATCCAATAAACTTTTAAATGCCCTCAATGTTGGCGAGTTCACTACTGTTGCAGGTAGGGCATTCCACGGCCTCACCACTCTTTGCGTAAAAAAACCCACCTCTGACCTCTGTCCTATATCTATTACCCCTCAATTTAAGGCTGTGTCCCCTCGTGCTAGCCACCTCCATCCGTGGGAGAAGGCTCTCGCTGTCCACCCTATCTAACCCTCTGATCATTTTGTATGCCTCTATTAAGTCACCTCTTAACCTTTTTCTCTTTAACGAAAACAACCTCAAGTCGTTCAGCCTTTCCTCATAAGATTTTCCCTCCATACCAGGCAACATCCTGGTAAATCTCCTCTGCACCCGTTCCAAAGCTTCCACGTCCTTCCTATAATGAGGCGACCAGAACTGTACGCAATACTCCAAATGCGGCCGTACTAGAGTTTTGTACTACTGCAACATGACCTCATGGCTCCGGAACTCAATCCCTCTACCAATAAAGGCCAACACACCAGAGGCCTTCTTCACAACCCTATCAACCTGGGTGGCAACTTTCAGGGATCTATGTACATGGACACCGAGATCCCTCTGCTCATCCACACTACCAAGAATTTTACCATTAGCCAAATATTCCGCATTCCTGTTCTTCTTTCCAAAGTGAATCACCTCACACTTCTCCACATTAAACTCCATTTGCCACCTCTCAGCCCAGCTCTGCAGCTTATCTATGTCCCACTGTAACCTGCAACATCCTTCCACACTGTCTACAACTCCACCGACTTTAGTGTTGTCTGCAAATTTACTCACCCATCCTTCTGCGCCCTCCTCTAGGTCATTTATAAAAATGACAAACAGCAACGGCCCCAGAACAGATCCTTGTGGTATGCCACTCGTAACTGAACTCCATTCTGAACATTTCCCATCAACCACCACTCTCTGTCTTCTTTCAACTAGCCAATTTCTGATCCACATCTCTAAATCACCCTCAATCCCCAGCCTCCGTATTTTCTGCAATAGCCGACCGTGGGGAACCTTATCAAACGCTTTACTGAAATCCATATACACCACATCAACTGCTCTACCCTCGTCTACCTGTTCAGTCACCTTCTCAAAGAACTCGATAAGGTTTGTGAGACATGACCTACCCTTCACAAAACCATGCTGACTATCCCTAATCATATTATTCCTATCTAGATGATTATAAATCGTATCTTTTATAATCCTCTCCAAGACTTTACCCACCACAGACGTTAGGCTCACCGGCCTATAGTTACCGGGGTTATTTCTATTCCCCTTCTTGAACAAAGGGACCACATTTGCTATCCTCCAGTCCTCTGGCACTATTCCTGTAGCCAATGATGACCTAAAAATCAAAGCCAAAGGCTCAGCAACCTCTTCCCTGGCTTCCCAGAGAATCCTAGGATAAATCCCATCAGGCCCCGGGGACTTATCTATTTTCACCTTGTCCAGAATTGCCAACACTTCTTCCCTACACACCTCAATGCCATCTATTCTAATATCCTGGGTCTCAGCATTCTCCTCCACAATATTATCTTTTTCCTGAGTGAATACTGACGAAAAGTATTCATTTAGTATCTCGCTTATCTCCTCAGCCTCCACACACAACTTCCCACCAATGTCCTTGACTGGCCCTACTCTTACCCTAGTCATTCTTTTATTCCTGACATACCTATAGAAATCTTTTGGGTTTTCCTTGATCCTACCTGCCAAAGACTTCTCATGTCCCCTCCTTGCTCGTCTTAGCTCTCTCTTTAGATCCTTCCTCGCTTCCCTGTAACTATCAAGCGCCCCAACTGAAACTTCACGCCTCATCTTCACATAGGCCTCCTTTTTCCTCTTAACAAGAGAGTCCACTTCTTTGGTAAACCACGGTTCCCTCGCTCTACCCTTTCCTCCCTGTCTGACTGGTACGTACTGATCAAGAACACGCAATAGCTGTTCCTTGAACAAGCTCCACATATCCAGTGTGCCCAACCCTTGCAGCCTACTTCTCCAACCTACACATCCTAAGTCATGTCTAATGGCATCATAATTGCCCTTCCCCCAGCTATAACTCTTGCCCTGCGGGGTATACTTATCCCTTTCCATCACTAATGTAAAGGTCACTGAATTGTGGTCACTGTCTCCAAAGTATTTCACCTACCTCCAGATCTAACACCTGGCCTGGTTCATTACCCAAAACCAAATCCAATGTGGCCTCACCTCTTGTTGGCCTGTCAACATATTGTGTCAGAAAACCCTCCTACACACATTGTACAAAGAACGACCCATCCAATGTACTCGAACTATATATTTTCCAGTCAATATTAGGAAAGTTAAAGTCTCCCATAACATCTACCCTGTTACTTTCGCTCTTTTCCAGAATCATTTTCGCCATCCTTTCCTCTACATCTCTAGAACTATTAGGTGGCCTATAGAAAACTCCCAACAGGGTGACCTCTCCTTTCCTGTTTCTAACCTCAGCCCATACTACCTCGGAAGAAGAGTCCCCATCTTGCATCCTTTCTGCCACCGTAATACTGTCCTTGACTAGCAGCGCCTCACCTCCCCCTCTTTTGCCCCCTTCTCTGACCTTACTAAAACACCTAAACCCCGGAACCTGCAACAACCATTCCTGTCCCTGCTCTATCCATGTCTCTGAAATGGCCACAACATCGAAGTCCCAGGTACCAACCCATGCTGCCAGTTCCCCTACCTTATTTCGTATACTCCTGGCATTGAAATAGACACACTTCAAACCACCGACCTGAACACTGGCGCCCTCCTGCGAAGTCAAATCTGTGCTCCTGACCTCTCTACTCTCAATCTCCCGTACCCCAAAACTACAATCCAGGTTTCCATGCCCCTGCTGAATTAGTTTAAACCCCCCCAAAGAGTACTAACAAATCTCCCCCCCAGGATATTGGTGCCCCTTAGGTTCAGATGTAGACCATCCTGTCTATAGAGGTCCCACCTTCCCCAGAAAGAGCCCCAGTTATCCAGAAATCTGAATCCCTCCCGCCTGCACCATCCCTGTAGCCACGTGTTTAATTGCTCTCTCTCCCTATTCCTCATCTCACTATCACGTGGCATAGGCAACAACCCAGAGATAACAACTCTGTTTGTTCTCACTCTGAGCTTCCATCCTAGCTCCCTACATCCTTGTCCCTTTTCCTACCTATGTCGTTAGTGCCAATGTGAACTACGACTTGGGGCTGCTCCCCTTCCCCCTTAAGGACCCGAAAAACACGATCCGAGACATCACTTACCTTGCACCTGGGAGGCAACATACCAAACGTGAGTCTCTCTCGCTCCCACAAAATCTCCTATCTGTGCCCCTGACTATTGAGTCCCCAATTACTAATGCTCTGCTCCTCTCCCCCCTTCCCTTCTGAGCAAAGGGCAGCACGGTAGCATGGTGGTTAGCATAAATGCTTCACAGCTCCAGGGTCCCAGGTTCAGTTCCCGGCTGGGTCACTGTCTGTGCGGAGTCTGCACATCCTCCCCGTGTGTGCGTGGGTTTCCTCCGGGTGCTTCGATTTCCTCCCACAGTCCAAAGATGTGCGGGTTAGGTGGATTGGCCATGCTAAATGGCCGTAGTGTCCTAAAAAGTAAGGTTAAGGGGGGGGTTGTTGGGTTACGGGTATAGGGTGGATATGTGGGTTTGAGTAGGGTGATCATTGCTCGGCACAACATCGAGGGCCGAAGGGCCTATTCTGTGCTGTACTGTTCTGTGTTCTATTTTCTTTTATCCTGTGTCCCTCTGAGCACCCGCTGCTTTATGGGCTCTCTCTCTCTGGAGCTGCGGACGGACTCACTTTGGAGCATCCGCAATGCTGAGGAGGTCGTGGATCACACGTTTCGCGAATTGGTCCCCTGCGGTCATCTCCCTCCAAAACAGGTATACTGTTTTGGATACTGTTGGGGGAGATGGCTCACCAGGGGAAGGCAGCAGTAGCCAGGTTCATGGCACTGTGGCCGGCTCTGCTGTACAGAAAGGCGGGAAAAAGAGTGGAAGGGCTCTAGTCATTGGGATTCAATTGTAAGGCGAGTAGATAGGCAGATCTGTGGTCAAAAACAAAACTCCGGAATGGTATGTTGCCTCCGAGATGCACGGGTCAGGGATGTCTCAGATTGGCTGCAGAACATTCTGAAGGGGGAAGGTGAACAGCCAGTTGTCGTGGTGCATATGGGCACCAATGATATAGGTAAAAAATGAGATGAAGTCTTAAAAGCAGAATTTAGGGAGTTAGGAGCCAAGTTTAAAAAGTTGGACCTCCGAGGTAGTAATCTCAGGATTGCTACCAGTGCCACATGGTAGTCAGAGTAGAAATGAAAGAATAGGCAGGATGAATGTGTGGCTTGAGAGATGGTGCAGGAGGGAGGAGTTCAGATTTTTAGGACATTGGGACCGGTTCTGGGGGAGGTGGGACTACTACAAATTGGACGGTCTACACCTGGGCCGGACTGGAACCAATGTACTTGGGGGTGCTTTTGCTAACGCTGTTGGGGAGGGTTTAAACTAATGTGGCGGGGGATGGGAATCAAATGAGGAGGTTAGTGGACAGTAAGGAGGTAGTAACTAAAGCCTGTAAGGAACTAGATCATGAAGTCAGCGTGACGAAGGGGAAGAGTAGGCAGGGAGCAGATTATGAACGCAAAGGGACTGTTGGTCTGAAGTTTTACTGCAAGAAGTGTAGTAGGCAAGGCAGATGAACTTGGGGCTTAGATTAGTACCTGGGAGTATGATGTTATTGCTATTACTGAGACTTGGTTGAGGGAAGGGTATGATTGGCAACTAAATATCCCAGGATATTGATGCTTCAGGTGGGATAGAGAGGGAGGTAAAAGGGGTGGAGGAGTTGCATTACTGGTCAGAGAGGATATCACAGCTGTGCTGAAGGAGGGCACTATGGAGGATTCGAGCCGTGAGGCAATATGAGCAGAACTCAGAAATAGGAAGGGTGCGGTAACAATGTTGGTGCTGTACTACAGACCTCCCAACAGCGAGCGTGAGATGGAGGTATAAATATGTAAACAGATTATGGAAAGATGTAGGAGCAACAGGGTGGTGGTGATAGGAGATTTTAATTTTCCCAACATTGACTGGGATACACTTAGTGTCAGAGGTCTAGATGGAGCAGAATTTGTAAGGAGCATCCAGGAGGGTTTTCTGGAGCAATATGTAAATAGTCCAACTTGGGAAGGGGCCATACTGGACCTGGTATTTGGGAATGAGGCCGGCCAGGTGGTTGAAGTTTCAGTGGGGATTACTTTGGGAATAGTGATCACAATTCCATAAGTTTTAGAATACTCATGGACAAAGATGAGCGTGGTCCTAAAGGTAGAGTACTAAATTGGGGGAAGGCCAACTATACCAAAATTCGGCAGGAGCTGGGGAAGTGGATTGGGAGCAGTTGTTTAAGGGTAAATCCACATTTGATATGTGGGAGGCTTTTAAAGAGAGGTTGATTAGAGTGCTGGACAGACATGTCCCTGTGAAAATGAGGGATAGAAATGGCAAGATTAGGGAACCATGGATGACAGGTGAAATTGTGAGACTAGCTAAGGAAAAAGGCGACTGAAGACAGACGAAGCTTTGGAAGAATATCGGGAATATAGGACCAATCTGAAATGAGGAATCAAGAGGGCTAAAAGGAGTCATGGAATATCTTTGGCAAACAGGGTTAAGGAGCAAGAGAGTAACTAGAGAAAGGGTTGGCCCACTCCAGGACAAAGGAGGAAAGTTATTCGTGGAATCAGAGAAAATGGATGAGATTCTTAACAAGTACTTTGCATCGGTATTCACCGAGGAGAGGGACATGACGGATGTGGAGGTTGATAAATGAAAAATGATAGATGTTTAGGGATAGATGTTTTATTATTCTAGGTCAAGTCGGCATAAGGAAGGTATGTGTTGGGTATTCTAAAAGGCATTAAGGTGGACTAGTTCCCAAGTCTGGATGGGATCTATCCTAGGTTACTGAGTGAAGTGAGAGAGGAAATAGCTGGGGCCTTAACAGATATCTTTGCAGCATCCTTGAACATGGGTGAGGTACCGGAGGACTGGAGAATTGCTAATGTTGTCCCCTTGTTTAAGAAGGGTAGCAGGGATAATCCAGGTAATTATATACCGGTGAACCTGACGTCAGTGGTAGGGATGCTGCTGGAGAAGATACTGAGGGCTAGGATCTATTCCCATTTGGAAGAAAATGGGCTTATCAGTGATAGGCAACATGGTTTTGCACAGGGAAGGTCATGTGTTACCAATTTAATAGAATTCTTT
Source organism: Scyliorhinus canicula (assembly GCF_902713615.1). Lineage (NCBI taxonomy): Eukaryota > Metazoa > Chordata > Chondrichthyes > Carcharhiniformes > Scyliorhinidae > Scyliorhinus > Scyliorhinus canicula. The sequence goes on along the minus strand of NC_052165.1, from coordinate 83,986,582 downwards.
GAGGAAGTGACAAAGTTGATTGGTGAGGGAAGGGCTGTAGATGTCATATTCATGGAATTCAGTAAGGCGTTTGATAAAGTTCCCCATGGTAGGCTAATGGAGAAAGTGAAGTCTCATGGGGTCCAGGGTGGACGAGCTAGATGGATAAAGAACTGGCTGGGCAACAGGAGACAGAGAGTAGTAGTGGAAGGTAGTTTCTCAAAATGGAGAACTGTGACCAGCGGTGTTCCACAGGGATCCGTGCTCGGACCACTGTTGTTTGTGATATATATGAACAATCTGGAGGAAGGTATCGGTGGTCTGATTAGCAAGTTTGCAGATGACACTAAGATTGGTGGAGTAGCAGATAGTGAAGGGGACTGTCAGAGAATACAGCAAAATGTAGATAGATTGGAGAGTTGGGCAGAGAAGTGGCAGATAGAGTTCAATCCGGGAAAATACGAGGTGATGCATTTTGGAAGATCCAATTCAAGAGCGAACTATACGGTAAATGAAAAAGCTCTGGGGAAAATTGATGTACAGAGATCTGGGTGTTCAGGTCCATTGTACCCTGAAGGTGGCTGTGCAGGTCGATCGAGTGGTCAAGAAGGCATACGGCATGCTTTCCTTCATCGGAAGGGATGTTGAGTTGGCAGGTCATGTTACAGTTGTATAGGACTTTGGTTCGGCCACATTTGGAATACTGTGTACAGTTCTGGTCGCCACATTACCAGAAGGATGTGGATGCTTTGGAGAAGATGCAGAGGAGGTTCACCAGGATGTTGCCTGGTATGGAAGGCGCTAGCTATGAAGAGAGGTTGAGTAGATTAGGGTTATTTTCATTATTTTCATTAGAAAGAGGGAGGTTGAGGGGGCAACCTCATTGAGGTCTACAAAATCATGAGGTATTGACAGGGTGGATAGCAAGAAGCTTTTTTCCCAGAGTGGGGGACTCAATTACTAGTTCAAGGTGAGAGTGGAAAAGTTTAAGGGAGATATGCATGGAAAGGTCTTTACACAGAGGGTGGTGGGTGCCTGGAACACTTTGCCGGCGGAGGTAGTAGAGGCGGGCACGATAGCGCTATTTAAGATGTATCTAGACAGATGCATGAATGGGCAGGGAGCAGAGGGATACAGATCTTTAGAAAATAGGCGACAGTTTTAGACAGAGGATCTGGATCAGCGCAGGCTTGGAGGGCCGAAGGGCCTGTTCCTGTGCTGTAATTTTTCTTTGTTCTCTTTGAATTGGTTTTTGGAGCAGGCAAGGAGCTGGATTAGGGGTTCTCCCCTGTCCACACTCTGAGCCCTGGCTTTGTAACTCAGAAAAAGTAATTTTTAAAAAAGGTCTCTGCCATTTTCCCACCTGTATTAAACCTACTATTCAGACAAGTTATATTTTCCTTCAAATCATTTATATATACTACAAACAGCAAAGGAGTTTGTACATTCTCCCTCATCTGCGTGGTTCTCCCTCCCCCCCCAGAATCCAAAGATGTGCAGGGTAGGTGTATTGGCCATGCTAAACTGCCCATTAATTGGAAAAATTTTTTTTTAAGGTTTTACGGTAAGGGGCAGGAGGTTTAGAGGGATATGAGGAAATACCTTTCTTACCCTGAAGATGGTGGAAGTTTGAACTCACTGTCTGAAATGGTGGTGGAGGCAGAGACCCTCAGAATATTTAAGGAATATTTTGATGTGCACTTGAGATCCCAGGGCTTAACAGGCTACAGACCACGTGCTTGAAAATGGGATTAGAATACGTTAGGTGTTTTTTTTTTGACCGGCACAGACATGATGAGCCTTTTCTGTGCTGTGTGACTGACTGACTGGGAAATGAGGCCACACAGTCTGGGCCATATTAGAGCGCTTTGAATTGCCTGCCGGTCTTGGTCCCAATCTTGGATGGCGGGGAGGTATCTCTGGGGCAGTGATAGTCCATAGATATATGTGTACAGCAGTGGTCATGTCAGTTATTTGGTTTATGAGGCATGATACGGGAAAGCAGAGAGCACAGTTACATTTAGGACAGGAATTGGATCCAGTATGTTGTTCAGAAAGTAAGGCTGCAGGTGGCCACGAAGGAGAGGAGAAGGATCAGAAAGGGCATTGGGTATCAACATAGACAGAAACAGGGACAGGCAGAGTTAGATGGTTGGAATTTCCTGGATGGCCTGGAGGAGAGCCTTCAGGACAATATGCTGAACTGTGGGACCAGAGGCTGTTTCCTTTTCGGGGCTATTCCTGACATGTTATCTGGTGCACCTGGCTTGCAGTGAGTAAATGTTTGTCTAAATGGTGTTTAAATACCCCTGACCCCGTGAGGTAGTGGTGACCTCAAGCCCGCACCACCAAAAGATTCACCGACTCCTCGATGCATGATTAATAAACTGCAAAGTGGAACATGTTCATTCATCCTGCCACCCAGTATGAATCATGCTGACTTTCCTACCCACCACTGGAGTTGCTCTTAGAATCATAGAGGGCATTCAGTCCATCAGGCCTGCACTGGATTTCTGAAAGAGCATTCTACCTAGCCCCACTCACCTTCCTTATCCCTGGAACCTGCACATTCTTTTTTATCAGATAGCATTCCAATTCCCTTTTGAATAACCCGATCGTACCTGCCTCCACCGCCCCCTCAGGAGGCTCATTCCAGTCTCCAAACATTCATTTTGCCTATTCATTTGAATATGTGTCCTCTAGTTATCGATGTACTCTTGAAAAGGAACAGTTCCTCGTGATTTACCCTGTCCATACCCCTCAGGATCTTGAATCCCTCTAAGTCTCCTCTCAGCCTTCTTTTCTCCAAGGAAACACACCCAACGTCCAAATTATGTTCATCGCTACAGTTGTTTATCCCTGGAATCATTCTTCTGATTCTCCTCGGCATTTCCTTCACATGTCTTTACATCCTTCCTGAGATTGGCGCCCAGAACAAGACACATTGCTTCAGATGAGGCCTAACTAGTGTTTTATAAGTTCAACCTGACCACCTTACTCAATGCCTCTGTTAAGAAACCTTGGCTACTATTATTTACTGCTCTGTCAGCATGCTCAGCCATCTTCAATAATTTATGTACATATACACTGAGGTACATTTGTTCCTCGCTAAAATAAAACAAATTACAATGCATGTTGGAAATCTGAAATAATAGCAATGAATGCAAGAAAAACTCAGCAGGTCTGGCAGTATCTGTGGAGAGAGGAACATAGTTAACAGAGGGGCTGGTTTAGCACACTGGGCTAAATCGCTGGCTTTTAAAGCAGACCCAGGCAGGCCAGCAGCACGGTTCAATTCCCATACCAGCCTCCCCGAACAGGCGCCTGAATGTTGCTTTTCACAATAACTTCATTTGAAGCTTACTTGTGACAATACGCAATTTTCATTTCATTTCATTACGGGTCCGCATGAGTCTTCATCAGAGTTAGAATCATAGAAATGATACAGCACAGAAAGGGGGCCATTCGGCTCATCTTGTCCATGCTGAACCAAAGACACCGCCGCATTCACCATCAGTTCTTCACGTTTATCAACTGTTTTGTATTCTGTTTCCTTTGGGGTCTGTTGAGGAAAGCCAAAAATAATTGGTAACAGTTGGTGCATTATTCTGTCATTGTCTGCTGAAAGTTTTCTGAATATTCTGGTTACATTTGTACCAGCTCTTTAGTCTCTGGATTCAGCATTCCACCACTGAAGTTGCTCTGTGAAACAGTGAGACAGTTCCAGTCCTTAATCTGTCCTCCTGACCAGATACAAGTATCATCACCTCCGATGCCACAACTATGACATTAATTTGATTGTTCTTTGAGTTCCACAGTTCCTGCTTTTTCTTTCATTGCAACTTTATTGTCTTGCAATTAATTCCCTTGTTGCTCCTCTTCTAGCTCATTCAGATCACTGCTGGAGCTCCTTTACAATTTTTGTAAAATTTAGAGTACCCAATACATTTTTTCCAATTAAGGGGCAATTTAGCGTGGCCAATCCACCTCGCCTGCACATCTTTTGGGCTGTGGAAACACTGGGAGAATGTGCAAACTTCACACGGATAGTGACCCAGAGCCGGAATCGAACCTGGGACTCGGCGCCGTGAGGCAGCAGGGCTAACCCACTGTGCCACCGTGCTGCCCTAGCTCCTGTACAATTTGATACTGGAACTCCGTTTTCTCCCGAATCGGCTTTCTCCCTGTATAACCCATCACGTTATGCATAATTACTTTCATACTTCCCTATTTATCTCCACATATAGTTCTATTTGATTTCAATAACTCTTTTAGATTATTTTGATTTTCCTCCAGAAGGTAACTCCATATCCTAACCCAATTTTTTAATTCCCCCTGATATTCAATTTAATTTGAGGAATGTCAAATTCAGAAATGGTCTGGATTTATCGGTTCTCCCTGAGCTACAACGACGGGCACTTCCTCTTTCTTTCCTTCTCTATCAAACTAGCTTTTGAGCATATTAACATGGCACACTGAGTTTTCCTTCTACCTGGAGTTCTTATTAGATAAGTCACCTCACTCAATTTCCTTACAATTTGATAAGGCCCAATAAACCTATGTTAATGGGGCAGCAGGGTAGCATGGTAGTTAGCATAAATGCTTCGCAGTTCCAGGGTCCCAGGTTCGATTCCCGGCAGGGTCACTGTCTGTGTGGAGTCTGCACGTCCTCCCCCTGTGTGCGTGGGTTTCCTCCGGGTGCTCCGGTTTCCTCCCACAGTCCAAAGATGTGCGGGTTAGGTGGATTGGCCATGCTAAATTGCCCGTAGTGTCCTAATAAAAGTAAGGTTAAGGGGGGGGGGTTGTTGGGTTACGGGTATAGGGTGGATACGTGGGTTTGAGTAGGGTGATCATGGCTCGGCACAACATTGAGGGCCGAAGGGCCTGTTCTGTGCTGTACTGTTCTATGTTCTATGGTTCACCTATCGTTGGAACAATACCAGTACTTTCTCTCCCACTAGCAAAATTGCACATTTTTAATTTCTTGTCCACCTCTTTGTTTCATTACTATGACAATTTTAAATGTTTCCAAGCAAACTCACCAGCTCTAATTGATTTCTCCCTCAGGTTTCATGCATAGTCCAACAACATAGTCTCCAGTTTCTCTTTGATCAATTTAAGTGGTCCTCTCAACTCTTGATCAAAAATCAATCAAATGGACAGTGTGCTGAGGAGGGTGGGGGTCAGTGCGTTGATTAATAGGATTGGGGAAATAGTGTGCTGAGGAACGGGGTTGAAGGAAACAGTATTCTGAAGAACGGAGTCTGGCAGGGAAACAGTGTACTGAGAAACAGGTGGGGAAAAGTAGCTGGGGAATGGGGTCCAGCAGGAAATGTGGCTGAGGAATGGGACCTAATAGGAAAATATTGGCTGAGGATGGGGTCCAACAAAGAATGACCAGGGTGAGGGTAGGGCCGGTCAAGGACAGTAGTGGGACTTGTGCATGGAGTCAGAAGAAATAGGAGCGGCGTTGAATTAATATTTTCCTTCAATGTTCACCAAGGAGAGGGGCCATGTTTTTGAGGGTGTGTGTGATACAGGCAAGTAGGCTGGAGGAGGTAGATGATCTGAGGAAGGATGTATTAGCAACTTTGAAAAACCTTAGGGTCGACAAGTCCCCTGGGCCAGATGGGAGAGATCCAAGGATTCTTTGGGAGGCAAGGGATGAGAGTTCAGAGCCTTTGGCTTTGATATTTGGGTCCTCACTGTCCACGGGGATAGTGCCAAGAGGACTGGAGAGTGGTGAATGTTGTTCTTCTGTCCAAGAAAGGGAACAGGAATGACCCTGGTAATTATAGGCCAGTTAGTCTTTCTTTGGTGGTCGGTAAGTTAATGGAAAAGGTCCTGAAGGATAGGATTTATGGCCATTTGGAAAGATGCAGCTTAATCCGGGATAGTCAACACAGATTTGTGAAGGGGTAAGTCTTGCCTCACAAATTTGATTGAATTCTTTGACGAGGTAACTAAGTGTGTAGATGAATGTAGAGCAGTTGATGTTGTATACATGGATTTTAGTAAGGCGTTTGATAAGGTGCCCCATGGTCGGCTTATGAAGAAAGTAAGGAGGTGTGGGATAGAGGTAAATTTGGCCAATTGGATAAGTAACTGGCTATCACATAGAAGACAGAGGGTGGTGGTGGATGGAAAATTCTCAGACTGGAGTTACCAGCGGTGTACCACAGGGATCAGTGCTGGGTTCTTTGCTATTTGTGATTTTTATCAGTGACTTGGAGGAGGGGGCTGAAGGGTGGGTCAGTAAATTTGCTGATGACACCAAGATTGGTGGAGTAGTGGATGAGGTGGAGGGCTGTTGTAGGCTGCAAAGAGACATTGATAGGATGCAGAGCTCGGCCGAAAAATGGCAGATGGAGTTTAACCCTGATAAGTACAAGGTGATTTGTTTTGGTAGAAAAAATTTGAATGCGGATTACAGGGTAAACTGCAGGGTTCTGAGGAATGTGGAGGAACAGAGAGATCTTGGGGTTCATGTCCACAGATCTCTGAAGGTTGCCACTCAAGTGGATAGAGCCGTGAAGAAGGCTTATAGTGTGTTGGCGTTTATTATCAGGGGGCTTGGGTTTAAGAGCCACGGGGTTATGCTGCAACTATACATGACCCTGGTGAGACCACATTTGGAATATTGTGTGCAGTTCTGGTCACCTCATTATAGGAAGGATGTGGAAGCATTGGAAAGGGTGCAAAGGAGGTTTACCAGGATGCTGCCTCGTTTGCAGAATAGGTCTTGTGAGGAAAGGTTGAGGGAGCTAGGGCTTTTCTCTTTGGAGCGGAGGAGGATGAGAGGCGACTTAATAGAGGTTTATAAGATGATGAGGGGGATAGAGTGGGGAGCACAGTAGCATATTGGTTAGCACAATTGCTTTACAGTTCCAAGGTCCCAGGTTCGATTCCGGCTTGGGTCACTGTCTGTGTGGAGTCTGCACGTTCTCCCCGTGTGTGCGTGGGTTTCCTCCGGGTGCTCCGGTTTCCTCCCACAGTCCAAAGATGTGCAGGTTAGGTGGATTGGCCATGATAAATTGTCCTTAGTGTCCAAAATTGCCCTTAGTGTTGGGTGGGATAACTGTACTCTGGGGATAGGGTGGAGGTGTAGGCTTGGGTAGGGTGCTCCTTCCTAGAGCCGGTGCAGACTCGATGGGCCGAATGGCCTCCTTCTGCACTGTCAATTCTATGATCGATAGATAGAGTGGACGTTCAGAGACTGTTTCCTTGGGTGGATGTAGCTATTACAAGGGGGCATAACTATAAGATTCAGGGTGGGAGATATAGGAGGGATATCCGAGGTAGGGTCTTTACTCAGAGAGTGGTTAGGGTGTGGAATGGACTTCCTGCTGTGATAGTGGAGTCAGCCACTTTAGGAACTTTCAAGCGGTTATAGGATAGGCACATGGAGCACACCAGAATGACAGGGAGTGGGATAGCTTGATCTTGGTTTCGGACAATGCTCGGCACAACATCGAGAGCCGAAGGGCCTGTTCTGAGCTGCACTGTTCTATGTCTATGTCTAACAGAGAAACGGTGCTGGGGAACGGGGTCCAATGTGGAAATAGTGTGGCCAGGAACAGGGGGGTGGGCAACAGTATACTGAAAAATGGAGTCGGGGCAACAGTGTGCTGAGGAACGGGGTTGCAAGGAATAATGTGCTGAAGAACAGGGCCTATCAGGGAATACGGTGTGCTGGGGAATGAAGTCCAGCAGGGAAGCAGTGGCAGAGGAACGGGGTCCAGCGGGGAAACAGTGGCAGAGGGACAGGGTCCAGCGGGGAAACAGTGGCAGAGGAACTGGGTCCAGCGGGGAAACAGTGGCAGAGGAACGGGGTCCAGTGGGGAAACTGTGGCAGAGGGACAGGGCCCAGCGGGGAAACAGTGGCAGAGGAACTGGGTCCAGCGGGGAAACTGTGGCAGAGGAACTGGGTCCAGCGGGGAAACAGTGGCAGAGGAACTGGGTCCAGCGGGGAAACTGGCAGAGGGACGGGGTCCAATGGGGAAACAGTGGCAGAGGGACGGGGTCCAGCGGGGAAACAGTGGCAGAGGGACGGGGTCCAGCAGGGAAACAGTGGCAGAGGGACGGGGTCCAGCGGGGAAACAGTGGCAGAGGGACGGGGTCCAGCAGGGAAACAGTGGCAGAGGGACGGGGTCCAGCGGGGAAACAGTGGCAGAGGGACGGGGTCCAGCGGGGAAACAGTGGCAGAGGGACGGGGTCCAGCGGGGAAACAGTGGCAGAGGAACGGGGTCCAGCGGGGAAACAGTGGCAGAGGAACTGGGTCCAGCGGGGAAACAGTGGCAGAGGAATGGGGTCCAGCGGGGAAACAGTGGCAGAGGGACGGGGCGCAGCGGGGAAACAGTGGCAGAGGAACGGGGTCCGCCGGTAAAGCTGCGCACTGGGAAACTGCACCGGGGGTGGGGGCTGGTAGGGGAAACTGTGTGTGAGAAACGGTGAGTAGGGAAACTGTGCTGATAAATGGGGAGGGAGGGGGGGAACAGTGTGGGAAGGAACAGACTAAGGAAACTGTGTGCCGAGGCACAGGATGAGGAATCAGTGTGCCTAGGAACAGGATGAGGAATCAGTGTGTGAGGAACAGGGTGAGGAATCAGTGTGCCGAGGAACAGGGTGAGTAATCAGTGTGCCGAGGAACAGGGTGAGTAATCAGTGTGCCGAGGAACAGGGTGAGGAATCAGTGTGCTGAGGAACAGGGTGAGGATTCAGCCCCGAGGAACAGGGTGAGGAATCAGTGTGCTGAGGAACAGGATGAGGAATCAGTGTGCTGAGGAACAGGGTGAGGAGTCAGTGTGTGGGGAACAGGGTGGGGAATCAGTGTGCTGAGGAACAGGATGAGGAATCAGTGTGCTGAGGAACAGGATGAGGAATCAGTGTGCTGAGGAACAGGATGAGGAATCAGTGTGCTGAGGAGCAGGGTGAGGAATCAGTGTGCTGAGGAACAGGGTGAGGAATCAGTGTGCTGAGGAACAGGGTGAGGAATCAGTGTGCTGAGGAACAGGGTGAGGAGTCAGTGTGCCGAGGAACAGGATGAGGAATCAGTGTGTGAGGAACAGGGTGAGGAATCAGTGTGTCGAGGAACAGGGTGAGGAAACAGTTGCTGAGAACAGATTGAGGAATCATGTGCCGAGGAGCAGGGTGAGGAATCAGTGTGCCGAGGAACAGGATGAGGAATCAGTGTGTGAGGAACAGGGTGAGGAATCAGTGTGTCGAGGAACAGGGTGAGGAAACAGTTGCTGAGAACAGATTGAGGAATCATGTGCCGAGGAGCAGGGTGAGGAATCAGTGTGCCGAGGAACAGAGTGAGGAATCAGTGTGCTGAGGAACAGGGTGAGGATTCAGCGCCGAGGAATCAGTGTGCTAAGGAACAGGGTGAGGAATCAGTGTGTTAGTAACAGGGTGGGGAATCAGTGTGCCGAGGAACAGGGTGAGGAATCAGTGTGTGAGTAACAGGGTGGGGAATCAGTGTGCCGAGGAACAGGGTGAGGAATCATGTGCCGAGGAACAGGGTGAGGAATCAGTGTGTGAGGAACAGGGTGAGGAATCAGTGTGTGAGGTACAGGGTGAGGAATCAGTGTGCCGACGAACAGGGTGAGGAATCAGTGTGCCGAGGAACAGGATGAGGAATCAGTGTGCTGAGGAACAGGATGAGGAATCAGTGTGTGAGGAACGGGGTGAGGAATCAGTGTGTCGAGAAACAGGGTGAGGAAACAGGTGCTGAGAACAGATTGAGGAATCATGTGCCGAGGAGCAGGGTGAGGAATCAGTGTGCTGAGGAACAGGGTGTGGAATCAGTGTGCTGAGGAACACGGTGAGGAATCAGTGTGCTGAGGAACAGGGTGTGGAATCAGTGTGCTGAGGAACACGGTGAGGAATCAGTGTGCTGAGGAACAGGGTGTGGAATCAGTGTGCTGAGGAACACGGTGAGGAATCAGTGTGCTGAGGAACAGGGTGAGGAATCAGTGTGCCGAGGAACGGGGTGAGGAATGAGTGTGTGAGGAACACGGTGAGGAATGAGTGTGTGAGGAACACGGTGAGGAATGAGTGTGTGAGGAACAGGATGAGGAATCAGTGTGTGTGGAACAGGATGAGGAATCAGTGTGCCGAGGAACAGGGTGAGGAATCAGTGTGTGGGGAACAGGGTGGGGAATCTGTGTGTCGAGGGACAGGGTGAGAAATCAGTGTGCCGAGGAACAGGATGAGGAATCAGTGTGTGAGGAACAGGGTGAGGAATCATGTGCCGAGGAGCAGGGTGAGGAATCAGTGTGCTGAGGAACAGGATGAGGAATCAGTGTGCTGAGGAACAGGATGAGGAATCAGTGTGCTGAGGAACAGGGTGAGGAATCAGTGTGCTGAGGAACAGGATGAGGAATCAGTGTGCTGAGGAACAGGATGAGGAATCAGTGTGCTAAGGAACAGGATGAGGAATCAGTGTGCTGAGGAACAGGGTGAGGAATCAGTGTGCCGAGTAACAGGGTGAGCAATCAGAGCTGAGGAACAGGGTGAGGAATCAGTGTGCCGAGGAACGGGGTGAGGAATCAGTGTGTGAGGAATCAGTGTGCCGAGGAACAGGGTGAGACATCAGTGTGTGAGCAACACGGTGAGGAATGATTGTGTGAGTAACAGGATGAGGAATCAGTGTGTGAGGAACAGGGTGAGGAATCAGTGTGTGGGGAACAGGGTGGGAAATCTGTGTGTCGAGGGACAGGGTGAGAAATCAGTGTGCCGAGGAACAGGATGAGGAATCAGTGTGTGAGGAACAGGGTGAGGAATCAGTCTGTCGAGGAACAGGGTGAGGAAACAGTGTGCCGAGGAACAGGGTGAGGAATCAGTGTGCCGAGGAACAGGGTGTGAGGAATCAGTTGCCGAGGAGCAGGGTGAGGAATCAGTGTGCCGAGTAACAGGGTGAGCAATCAGCGCTGAGGAACAGGGTGAGGAATCAGTGTGCCGAGGAACAGGGTGAGGAATAAGTGTGTGAGGAATCAATGTGCCGAGGAACAGGGTGAGAAATCAGTGTGTGAGGAACACGGTGAGGAATAAGTGTGTGAGGAACAGGATGAGGAATCAGTTTGTGGGGAACAGGGTGGGGAATCAGTGTGTCGAGGGACAGGGTGAGGAATCAGTGTGCCGAGGAACAGGATGAGGAATCAGTGTGTTAGGAACAGGGTGAGGAATCAGTGTGTAGATAAACAGGGTGAGGAAACAGTTGCTTAGAACAGATTGAGGAATCATGTGCCGAGGAGCAGGGTGAGGAATCAGTGTGCCGAGGAACAGGGTGAGGAATCAGTGTTCCGAGGAACAGGGTGAGGAATCAGTGTGCTGAGGAACAGGGTGAGGATTCAGCGCCGAGGAACAGGGTGAGGAATCAGTGTGCTGAGGAACAGGGTGTTGAGGAACAGGATGAGGAATCAGTGTGCTGAGGAACAGGGTGTGGAATCAGTGTGCTGAGGAACAGGGTGAGCAATCAGTGTGCTGAGGAACTGGGTGAGGAATCAGTGTGCTGAGGAACAGAGTGAGGAATCAGTGTGCTGCGAAACCGGGTATGGAATCAGTGTTTTGAGGAACAGGGTGTGGAATCAGTGTGCTGAGGAACAGGGTGAGCAATCAGTGTGCCGAGGAACAGGATGAGGAAACAGTTGCTGAGAACAGGATGAGGAATCAGTGTGACGAGGAACTGGATGAGGAATCAGTGTGTGAGGAACAGGGTGAGGAATCAGTTTGTCGAGGAACAGGATGAGGAAACAGTTGCTGAGAACAGGATGAGGAATCAGTGTGACGAGGAACTGGATGAGGAATCAGTGTGTGAGGAACACGGTGAGGAATCAGTGTGCCGAGGAGCAGGGTGAGGAATCAGTGTGCTGAGGAACAGGGTGAGGAATCAGTGTGCTGAGGAACAGGGTGAGGAATCAGTGTGCTGAGGAACAGGGTGAGGTGTCAGTGTGCTGAGGAACAGGGTGAGGAATCGGTGTGTGAGGAACAGGGTGAGGAATCAGTGTGCCGAGGAACAGGGTGAGAAATCAGTGTGTGAAGAACAGGGTGGGGAATCAGCGTGTGAGGAACAGGGTGAGTAATCAGTGTGTGAGGAACAGGGTGAGGAATCAGTGTGCCGAGGAACAGGATGAGGAATCAGTGTGCTGAGGAACAGGGTGAGAAATCAGTGTGTGAGGAACAGGGTGAGGAATCATGTGCCGAGGAGCAGGATGAGGAATCAGTGTGCTGAGGAACAGGGTGTGAGGAATCAGTTGCCGAGGAGCAGGGTGAGGAATCAGTGTGCCGTGTAACAGGATGAGGAATCAGTGTGCTGAGGAACAGGGTGTGAGGAATCAGTTGCCGAGGAGCAGGGTGAGGAATCAGTGTGCCGTGTAACAGGATGAGGAATCAGTGTGCTGAGGAACAGGGTGAGAAATCAGTGTGTGAGGAACAGGGTGAGGAATCAGTGTGACGAGGAACAGGGTGAGGAATCAATGTGTAAGGAATCAGTGTGCCGAGGAAAACGGTGAGAAATCATGTGTGAGGAACACGGTGAGGAATGAGTGTGTGAGGAACAGGATGAGGAATCAGTGACGAGGAACAGGGTGAGGAATCAGTGTGTGGGGAACAGGGTGAGGAATCAGTGTGCTGAGGAACAGGATGAGGAATCAGTGTGCCGAGGAACAGGGTGAGGAATCAGTGTGCTGAGGAACAGGGTGAGGAATCAGTCTGTCGAGGAACAGGGTGTGGAATCAGTGTGCTGAGGAACAGGGTGAGGAATCAGTGTGCTGAGGAACAGGGTGAGGAATCAGTCTGTCGAGGAACAGGGTGAGGAAACAGTGTGCCGAGGAACAGGGTGAGGAATCAGTGTGCCGAGGAACAGGGTGTGAGGAATCAGTTGCCGAGGAGCAGGGTGAGGAATCAGTGTGCCGAGTAACAGGGTGAGGAATAAGTGTGCCGAGGAACAGGGTGAGAAATCAGTGTGCTGAGGAACAGGGTGAGGAATCAGTGTGCTGAGGAACAGGGTGAGGAATAAGTGTGCCGAGGAACAGGGTGAGAAATCAGTGTGCCGAGGAACAGGGTGAGGAATAAGTGTGCCGAGGAACAGGGTGAGAAATCAGTGTGTGAGGAACACGGTGAGGAATAAGTGTGTGGGGAACAGGGTTGGGAATCAGTGTGTGAGGAACAGGATGAGGAATCAGTTTGTGGGGAACAGGGTGGGGAATCAGTGTGTGAGGAACAGGATGAGGAATCAGTTTGTGGGGAACAGGGTGGGGAATCAGTGTGTCGAGGGACAGGGTGAGGAATCAGTGTGCCGAGGAACAGGGTGAGGAATCAGTGTGACGAGGAACAGGGTGAGGAATCAGTTTGTCGAGGAACAGGGTGAGGAATCATGTGCCGAGGAACAGGGTGAGGAATCAGTGTGCCGAGGAACAGGGTGAGGAATCAGTGTGCCGAGGAACAGGGTGAGGAATCAGTGTGCTGAGGAACAGGGTGAGGATTCAGCGCCGAGGAACAGGGTGAGGAATCAGTGTGCTGAGGAACAGGGTGTTGAGGAACAGGATGAGGAATCAGTGTGCTGAGGAACAGGGTGAGCAATCAGTGTGCTGAGGAACTGGGTGAGGAATCAGTGTGCTGAGGAACAGAGTGAGGAATCAGTGTGCTGCGAAACCGGGTATGGAATCAGTGTTTTGAGGAACAGGGTGTGGAATCAGTGTGCTGAGGAACAGGGTGAGCAATCAGTGTGTGAGGAACAGGGTGGGGAATTAGTGTGCCGAGGAACAGGGTGAGGAATCAGTGTGCCGAGGAACAGGGTGAGGAATCAGTGTGCTGAGGAACAGAGTGAGGAATCAGTGTGTGAGGAACAGGATGAGGAAACAGTTGCTGAGAACAGGATGAGGAATCAGTGTGACGAGGAACAGGGTGAGGAATCAGTTTGTCGAGGAACAGGGTGAGGAAACAGTTGCTGAGAACAGATTGAGGAATCATGTGCTGAGGAACAGGATGAGGAATCAGTGTGCTGAGGAACAGGGTGAGGAATCAGTGTGCTGAGGAACAGGATGAGGAATCAGTGTGCTGAGGAACAGGGTGAGGAGTCAGTGTGCTGAGGAACAGGGTGAGGAATCAGTGTGCCGAGGAGCAGGGTGAGGAATCAGTGTGCTGAGGAACAGGGTGAGGAATCAGTGTGCTGAGGAACAGGATGAGGAATCAGTGTGCTGAGGAACAGGGTGAGGAGTCAGTGTGCTGAGGAACAGGGTGAGAAATGCCCTTTCAGTTTAGATGGAACCCTCCCTCCTTGGTCCAGATATCTGAAACCCTCCCTCCTTCACCAGCTGTTTACCCACATGTTAGGGGAACTACGTTCCTATTTTTAGCCTCAGTGGCACGTAGCACAGGGAGTAATCTCAAGATTACAACCCTCAAGGTCCTGTTTTTAACTTTCTACCTAACCCTCTGAACTCCAGCTGCAGGACTTTGTCACTCTTCCTGCCTATGTCGTTGGTACCAATATGTGCTATGACCTCCTGCTCATTCAGACATATCCTAGGCCCTGGCACCAGGGAGGCAACATACCATCCTGGAGTCTCTCTCACTCCCACAGAAGCGCCTATTTGTGCCTCTGACTATGGAGGCCCCTCTTTTGCGCTTTGTTCCTACCTGCTTAACAACAGAGCCAGCCGTGGTGTCACAGCTCTGGCTGCTGCTGCAAGTTTCCCCTAATAGGCCATCTCCCCGACAGTATCCAAAACAATATGCTTGTTAGAGAGAGGAAAGGGACAGGGGATCCCTGCACTGACTGCCTGCCCCTTCTAGCAGTCAGCCATCTATTTATCTTCCTACACCTTGGGTAACCACGTCTCTACTGCCTATGATGCTTTCCGCCACCTACATGCTCCAACCGATCCATGTGGTCTGTGAGGAACTGCAATTTGCTTTACTTCCTGCCGATGTACTTGTCCGCAATGCTGGTAGCTTCACAGACCTCCCACATCTCACAAGTGAAGCATTTTACCCCTCTAACTGCCATTAATTAGTTCTAACTAATTAATAAATTAATTTTAAAATAGTTCTTTCAGTTACAGCTATTTAGACACGGTCCCTAATATCAGTCACTCACCAACCAATCAGCTTATTCCTTTCCTGTGATGTCACTATTGATTTTTTTTCTTGAATCCCACGCGCTGTTTGAACAGCTCGAGCAAAAACTCCTTCGCAGGTCTCTCCTCCCGAAGGTAACAGCTTCTCCCAGTGACCTTTCATCCATCATAAGGTCAGATGTAGGGATGTTTGCTCATGGTTGCACCATGTTCAGCACCACTTGTGACTCATCAAAGACTGTAGCAGTCGGTGTCCAAATAAAACAAGCCTGAGCAGCGTTCACATTTGTGCTGATAAGGTTTGCACCACACAAGAGCCAAAAATTACTTTCTGGCAAGAGAGAATCTTAGCTATCTCCTCTTGACATTCAGTGGCATTATCATCTGTCAACATCCTGTGTGTCACCATCCAAAATTGAACTGGACCAGCCAGATAAATACTCTGGTTGCAAGAGCAGATCAGCTGCTAGGTATTCTGAGGCAAGTAACTGCCCTCCTAACTCTCAAAGGAATGTCCAGAGTCTACAAGGCACAAGTCAGGAATATGATGGAATACACTCCACCTGTCTGGAGTGCAGCTCCAACAACACTCAAGAAAATTGACATCACCTGGGACAAAGCAGATGAGTCTTGCCGAGTTTGAGCTCCACCACTAAGGGGGTGGGAAGCCCGAGGACATTCATGATTGAGTTCTATATAAAGTCGGCCAGGTACGGTCCCGACAATACGGACCCGGCTGGGATCAATTGTAGATGGTAAATATACCAAAGTTGCATTTTGCCAACTCGGTTCGTACTCATTTGTGGCCTACTAAAGCTACCTTTGCTGCATCCCAGTAAAGAAAAGCTTTTTGAAGATAAATATGTGGCTTGTGGATCTGTTTGTAATAATAATAATCTTTACTGTCACAAGTAGGCTTACTTGTGCACTGCAATGAAGTTAACTGTGAAAATCCCCGAGTCGCCACACTCAGTGCCTGTTCGGGAACACAGAGGGAGAATTCAGAATGTCTAATTCACCTAACAGTATGTCTTTTGGGACTTAGAGGAAACCGGAGCACCCGAAGGAAACCCACACAGACATGGGGAGAACTTGCAGATTCTGCACAGACAGTGACCCAAGCCGGGAATCGAACTGGGACCCTGGCGTAGTGAAGCAACAGTGCTACCCACTGTGCTACCGTACCGTCCAAAATTTACACCCCAAGCCAGCCAGGTGTCCCAACTATCAAAATTGTTGTTTGATTTTGAATGTTGTTAATTTATTAGTAATCATGGCGGCATGGGTGGCTGCTGAGCCATGAGGCCAGCTGTGGTTCCAGTCCTTTAGGATACCGTACATTGATCTGCTATACTGTTCTAAACATACTCCTATGGACACAATCATGGCTATCAGTGATGCTGATCTGTTGTTTGTTCTACAGTTGTGGCTAATAAGCAGGAAGCTGTTGGGGAAAGCAGTGAATTGGTGAATCGTGAAGGAAGGAGCTCACTTGGAACAGCAGCCAAACTGTCAGAAGAGGTCAGACCTTAGTATCATGTGTGGATTTGAATTTTTGGGATTCACACTGTCTTGCATAGTGAGCATCCGTTTGTATTTATGCAATTAGAATGTTTATTGGAGCCACTGAACCTTTTGCTTATTGATAATTTATTTAGTTAGATAACGCAACTTTTCTTCTAAACTATGCGCGCAACCTGAAAGTTCTTGCATAGCCTGTGCATAAGTCTGCCCTTTTAAATTACTCCACATATGCAGCTGCACAGAAATTATTTAAAAGTCTCCATATTGTGCCTCAAAGTCAGACAGTGAAGGATAGAAATGGAGCTCAAACTTTTAAAGCTTTTATTCACAAACATGTTTGAAACTCTTTTTGAATAAATGTAGAGTACATAATTATTTTTTCCAATTAAGGGGCAAATTAGTTTGGCCAATCCACCTACCCCGCACATATTTGGATTGTGGGGGTGAAACCCATGCAGAAAACATGCAGAGCTACGGCGATAGAGCAGAATAAAGAAGATGATTCAATTGCTTCCTGTAGAGCTAGCATAGACTCAAGTGACCTGAATCTCCTCCTTTTGTGACAATGTCTATGACGGAAACCCCCAACAACCAGTGCTTATTTATACTTTTTGGGGTTAAATAAATGAAACTAAATTAAACAAACTGAAAAACACATAAAGGGAGTAGCACTTTAAAGGGATACTGCATCAGACAAAAACAAATGGCAAAGGAAAATTAAAATATTAAATCAAAATGTGATTAAAGGGGTCACTAAACACTCCGCTCCCTGCGGTGTCCACTGGGTGGAAGTTGTCTGCTTGTTTATCGGGGCGTAGGGGGTGTTGATGCACGCTAGCGGCATACAGTTAAACACAGACCGCAAAATTAACAGATTTCCTTATCTCTAAATAAAAATGGGAGTTTACATGTACATCCAAAATTTCAAAATAGATTAAATCAAAAATATTTACATTCTGTGCAAACTATTACATTGCAAGACACACCGTCACAATTCCTAAATGCACCTGCAGATAGCGGAACCCATTTCCCCCCCCCCCCCACCCCGGTCAGCTCAATCTCCTCCTCCAAGCACGGAAAGCTGCCATCAATAAACAGGTCCCCTGACCGCTCAAACCCCGCTCGCTGCCACATCCAAAATCGCCCCACCACAAAATCCCCAGCACAAATCAGTAGTTACCGCAAATTGGAGCCCACACCGACGCTCCCTCCACTCCCATGTGCTTCCGTCACTGTCCCCACACCCTCAAAAGCCTTCACCACCACCGGGCTTGTGGCGAACCGAGCCGGTGAGAATGGCAGAGGTGCCATTAACAGGGCCCCAAGCACAAGTGCCCTTGCATGATGCCGCCTCCACCTGCTCCCACACCCCACTACCGTCTTCCTGACCATAGCTATATTTGCCGCCCAATAATAGTTCCTAAAATTCGGTAGGGCCAGCCCCCCCTCGGCCCTGTTCCAACAGCACCTTCTTTACTCGCGGGGTTTTGCCCGCCCGCCTGCCCACACAAACCCACCACATTGACCTTCTTAAAAAGGGCTTTTGGAATAAAAATAGGGAGACGCTAGAATATGAACAAAAATCTCGGGAGAAGCGGCATCTTTACAGTCTGTACCCTTCCTGCCTGTGACAACGGGAGCATATCCCACCTTCGAAAGTCCTCCTTCACCTGCTCCACTAACCGAGTCAAATTCATTTATGTAGTTGTTCCCACCCCTGTGCCACCTGGATTTCCAAGTATCAAACTCTCTCCCACCACCTTTAACTACATCCCCCCAACCTCCTCTCATGCCTCCTCTCCTGGATTGCAAAGACTTCACCCTTGCCAATATTCAATTTATATCCCGAGAATCTGCCAAATTCCCGGATGATCCTCATAATCTCATAATGTCACCAATTCCCGCCCCCCAAGCGGGTCGGAAATATACAGGAGTAGATTGTCCGCATATAACAAGACCCTGTGCTCCACCCCCCCTCTCCCCACACTACCCCCCGCCAGTCCTTGACGCTCTCAGCGCCATTGCCAGTGGCTCTATAGTCAAGGCAAACAACAATGGGGAGAGTGGACTTCCCTGCCTCGTCTCGTGATGTAGCCTAAACTGTTCTGACCTCACTCGGTTTGTCCGCACGCTCGCCACCGGTGACCGGTACAGCAGTTGGACCCGGCCCACAAGACCCTACCCAAATGCGAACTGGCCCAAGACTTCCCACAGATACTCCCACTCCACCCGGTCAAAGGCCTTCTCCACATCTATGGTGACCTCCACCTCCCTACCCTCGGTGGGGGGGGCATCATGATCACATTTAAGAGCCTTCAAGGTTAGCCGTTAACTGCCTCCCTTTTACAAACCCCGTCTGGTCCTCTTCTGTCACCCCGGCACACAATCTTCTATTCTTGAGGCCAAGATCTTGGCCAGTAATTTGGCGTCCACGTTCAGAAGGGCGATTGGTCTGTATCATAGAATTTACAGTACAGAAGGAGGCCATTCGGCCCATCGAGTCTGCAACAGCCCTTGGAAAGAGCACCCTTCCTAAGCCCATACCTCTGACCTATCTCCGTAACCCCACCTAATCTTTTTTGGACGCTAAGGGAATTTATCATGGCCAATCCACCTAACCTGCACGTCTTTGGACTGTGGGAGGAAACCGGAGCACCCGGAGGAAACCCACACAGACACGGGGAGAACATTCAGTGATAGTGACCCAAGTTGGGAATCGAACCTGGGACCCTGGAGCTGTGAAGCACTGTGCTAACCACTATGCTACCGTGCTGCCCATATGACCCACGGTGTTCTGGGTCCTTCTCCCACTTCAGCATCAGGGAAATCGAAGTCTGTGACATCATTGGAGGAATAACCCCTCACTCCCTCGCCTCATTAAACGCCCACATCAGCAGAGGACCCATCACTCCCAAAAACTTTTTATAAAACTCCACTGGGTACCTGTCCGGCCCTAGGGCCTTGCCCGACTGCATTGCCTCCAGCCCGTCCACCACTTCAACCAGCCCAATTGGAGCTCCTAGACCCTCCATCAACTCTTCTTCCACCCTCGGAAACTCCAGCTTTCCAAAATCAGCCTCATCTCCTCCACCCCAGCTGGGGGTTCCGACTCGTACAACCTACTGTAAAATTCCTTGAACAGTCCGTTCACCCCGCTGGGTCCAAGATCGTGTTCGCCTCTATTACTCTCACTATCTGGGGAGCAGGGTAGCATGGTGGTTAGCATAAATGCTTCACAGCTCCAGGGTCCCAGGTTCGATTCCCAGCTGGGTCACTGTCTGTGTGGAGTCTGCACGTCCTCCCCCTGTATGCGTGGGTTTCCTCCGGGTGCTCCGGTTTCCTCCCACAGTCCAAAGATGTGCGGGTTAGGTGGATTGGCCGTGATAAATTGCCCGTAGTGTCCTAATAAAAGTAAGGTTAAGGGGGGGGGGTTGTTGGGTTATGGGTATAGGGTGGATACGTGGGTTTGAGTAGGGTGATCATGGCTCGGCACAACATTGAGGGCCGAAGGGCCTGTTCTGTGCTGTACTGTTCTATGTTCTATGTTCTATCTCCCTAGCCGCCTCCCATTTCCTGAGCTGATGTGCTGACGTCCTACTGTCCTTCTCCCCATATTCATACACCGCGCCTCTCGCTTTTCTCAACTGCCCCATCCCCTTCCCTGTAGATAGCAACTAAAACTCCATCTGCAGCTTCTGCCGCTCCTTCAACAGCCCTACCTCCTGGGCCTCCAAGTACCTTCTATCCACCTGGAGTATCTCCCTAACCAGCCTGTCCATCTCTGCCTGCTCCACCTTCTCCCTATGCGCCCGTATCAAAATAAACTCCTCCCCTAACTACTGCCTTCAACGTCTCCCATACCATGCCGAGATCTCCCTTGTGTCATTTATCTCCACATAATTCCGAATAGCCTCCCTCATCCGCACACCTCCTCTTCCGCTAACAGTCCTACATCTAATCTCCAGTGCCCCCACCCCCACCCCTTTACTCACCCGTAAATCCACCAGTGTGGGACATGGTCCGACATGACAATCGCAGAGTACTTGGCATCTGCCACCCCCGCCAACAGAGCCCTGTCTAAAACAAAAATATGTTCCAGTAGTACACTTTGTGTACATGGGAGAAAAAAGAAACGCCTTCGATCTTGGCCGCCCAAACTTCCACGAATCCACCCCTCGGTGCATAAAGGTTCACTAATACCACCGGCATCCCCTCCAGCTTCCCACTCACCATAATATACCTACTGCCCGAGTCCGTCACCATGCTTCCCACTTCAAATGTCACCCGTTTGTTTATCATAATCGCTACCCCTAGAGTCTAACCCCGAATGGAATATCTGCCCAACCCTTCCTCAGCCTAGTCTGATCAACTAGACTGTCTCCTGTAGCATTGCCATATCCGCCTTTCAGATGTGCGAACATGGCCCATTCAGCACGAGGGGTGTTGCCCCCCATGCCTGCCGATCAACCATAACCCTTCCGAGGCCAGTCTCCAGCCCACGTCCCGCATTTCTTCAGGCACGCCCTCAGGCGCCAATGATATCAACTCTCACCCTATCACCATTCGTCAATCCCTCCCCTGTCAGCAGGTTTCTACCGCCTCTCCCTCTCCCCACCCTCCCATAAAAAAATAACAATCCCAACCCCCATCAACAAACTTATCACTTGCTTGCCCCCCACTGCGTTTCTGTGAGCTAGCCTGCCCAGCTAGCCTGGTAGCCTCTGCCCAATGCGCCAAGCATCCTATCTCTCTCCCCCCCCCCCCCCCCCCCCCCACTGATTCCCCTCCCTCTGCTCAAGCAACTTACACATACAAACAGTAGTCCCCAACAAACATAAATAAGAAAAATTCAACCAACCATCCCCCATTGAAAACACAGCAAACCTACAAAACAAAATTGAGCTCTACAGCCCCATAGTACAAAAGTGGTTCATACAAACCAAAAGAAAAGAAGTTTAACAAGAGTTTCAAAACTTATGACACTCGCTCCAAAGTTCAATGTCCTCCATCTCCTGCCAGTCCCTCATCCCTGATAAAGTTCATTGCCTCCTCTGGCAATCTGAAGTAAAGTTCCTGGTCCTTGTACGTGACCCACAGATGTGCTGGGCACAACATGCCAAACTTCACCCCCTTCTTAAAGAGGGCCGACTTTGCCTTCTTTTGGCCAGCTCTGCACCCAGGTCCTGGTAGACGCGCAGCTCGCTGCCTTCCCATGTGCAGCGCCTTGTCTGCCTGGCCCATCTCAAAATCGAATTTCCACACCATCATCGCCCTCGGGGGCTCGTTTCTTTGCGGCTTCCTCATAAGTGCCCTGTCCACTCCCAAAGACCGAGCAATCCCTACGTGAAGTGAGCCTGGGTGAACCAGCAACTTCAAACATTCATGCCACATATGGACCAGCATCCACTCCATCATTGACCTCTTCCAGGCCGAGGATCTTTATATTCTACCTGCGCGATCTATTCTCTCGACCCTCCACTTTGTCCTGCAGCCTCCTCTGATGGTCTCTCATCTGCCCCATCTCCGCCACCATTGAGGCGTGCTGCTCATCATGCTCGCTCACTGAGTACTCCAGCTTCTGGATCACATGGCCCTGAGCCTCGAACCTCAGTTCCATAAGGATGATCCCCGCCTTTATAGAATCCATCATACTGGCCAGGTTGTCGTATTCAATATTTTCCCTGCTTCGGGACTGTGATAGAGAAATTCAAACAGCATTCATTAGGTAAGCAAAACTGAACTTTATTTACGAATTAGAACTGACGGCTAGCAGTAATGGCTGAGACTTGAAGTCGGAAAGCAGTCAAGTACAAACTGCTGAGTCCGTCCCAAGTCTGCGATATTACAGAAGAATAAGGCGATTTTTATACATTATAGGATCAAGATATAGCTTAGTCAGGAATTTGATCGAAAGTAAAACATAAGTAATAATCATTACAATGGCGTCTCCTTGTTGACCTTTAGAGGACTCGGGTCTCATGTCATTATCTTGCCTTTGTTTTAAGCGATGGACAATTTTGTTTAAGTACAGGAAGAGACAGTTTTTTAGCTTATCGTATATATTTAGACTCCTCTGGTCTCATGACGAACGCGTCTTATCTGAGTTTTAGAGTCAGCCAGTTCTCAGGTCAAGTTGACCTCGGCTGTTTGTATCTGCGCCTTAGGTTATGTGAAGTCAGTTTAAATTCAATTGTACCAAGAAGACTTGACTAGTTTTCCCATCATGCCATTATTTGCTTTGCACAATACCACACTCCCCCCTTTTGTCATATCATGACAACTAGCTAAATAGGTATATCCATGATTCATTTGAAAATGCATTTACACAAGCAGGCAAGCAATCCTATCCCTAGTAGCATTAGTAGCAGTAGAATAAAGGCCTTAAAGATCCAATCAAATAATCCATGGCCCAACCACCCTAGCCAACCCAGCGGGTTATAGTCGTGAAATTCACTGCCAATTTCTTGAATTTGAGCAGCCTGTCTCTTAATATGGTCGGCCAGGTTAGTGATATTTTCAGAGCCATCTGGGATGTAAGTACAGCACTCTTGGCCTACGATAGCGCACGTTCCTCCCTGCGAGGCTAACAGATAATCCAAAGCCAGTCGATTTTGTAATGCCACGGTCAGCCACTAGCTCAGCTGAGACCTCGGGCCAGTGCCTGTCCAGTGTCCCTGGCTTCTGTTGCTGTTACGTTTGCCAGATGTTCCAATGCTGAAGCCATGTAGATCAGTTTGTTGGAAGCCTTGCCTGTTCCATACAAGGGAAAGGCCATCATAAGGAACTGTTCCGCTTTAGAAATTGTTCTTTTTGCTCGCGAGGGGGAGTGCTTAAGGGTGGGTAGGTAACGGATTTGGGGTACGACATATCCCAAAAAGCAGGATCCTGTCCAATCAATGGGGAGCCACGGATATAAGAACATAAGAACTAGGAGCAGGAGTAGGCCATCTGGCCCCTCGAGCCTGCTCCCCCATTCAATGAGATAATGGCTGATCTTTTGTGGACTCAGCTCCACTTTCCGGCCAAACACCATAACCCTTAATCCCTTTATTCTTCAAAAAACTATCTATCTTTACCTTAAAAACATGTAATGAAGGGGCCTCAACTGCTTCACTGGGCAAGGAATTCCATAGATTCACAACCCTTTGGGTGAAGAAGTTCCTCCTAAACTCAGTCCTAAATCTACTTCCCCTTATTTTGAGGCTATGCCCCCTAGTTCTGCTTTCACCCGCCAGTGGAAACAACCTGCCCGCATCTATCCTATCTATTCCCTTCATAATTTTAAATGTTTCTATAAGATCCCCCCTCATCCTTCTAAATTCCAACGAGTACAGTCCCAGTCTACTCAACCTCTCCTCATAATCCAACCCCTTCAGCTCTGGGATTAACCTAGTGAATCTCCTCTGCACACCCTCCAGCGCCAGTACGTCCTTTCTCAAGTAAGGAGACCAAAACTGAACACACTACTCCAGGTGTGGCCGCACTAACACCTTATACAATTGCAACATAACCTCCCTAGTCTTAAACTCCATCCCTCTAGCAATGAAGGACAAAATTCCATTTGCCTTCTTAATCACCTGTTGCACTTGTAAACCAACCTTCTGTGACTCATGCACTAGCACACCCAAGTCTCTCTGAACAGCGGCATGCTTTAATATTTTATCGTTTAAATAATAATCCCGTTTGCTGTTATTCCTACCAAAATGGATAACCTCACATTTGTCAACATTGTATTCCATCTGCCAGACCCTAGCCCATTCACTTAACCTATCCAAATCCCTCTGCAGACTTCCAGTATCCTCTGCACTTTTCGCTTTACCACTCATCTTAGTGTCATCTGCAAACTTGGACACATTGCCCTTGGTCCCCAACTCCAAATCATCTATGTAAATTGTGAACAATTGTGGGCCCAACATGGATCCCTGAGGGACACCACTAGCTACTGATTGCCAACCAGAGAAACAGCCATTTATCCCAACTCTTTGCTTTCTATTAATTAACCAATCCTCTATCCATGCTACTACTTTACCCTTAATGCCATGCACCTTTATCTTATGCAGCAACCTTTTGTGTGGCACCTTGTCAAAGGCTTTCTGGAAATCCAGATATACCACATCCATCGGCTCCCCGTTATCTACTGGACTGGTAATGTCCTCAAAAAATTCCACTAAATTAGTTAGGCATGACCTGCCCTTTACGAACCCATGCTGCGTCTGCCCAATGGGACAATTTCTATCCAGATGCCTCGCAATTTCTTCCTTGATGATAGATTCCAGCATCTTACCTACTACCGAAGTTAAGCTCACTGGCCTATAATTTCCTGCTTTCTGCCTACCTCCTTTTTTAAACAGTGGCGTCACGTTTGCTAATTTCCAATCCACCGGGACCACCCCAGAGTCTAGTGAATTTCGGTAAATTATCACTAGTGCATCTGCAATTTCCCTAGCCATCTCTTTTAGCACTCTGGGATGCATTCCATCAGGGCCAGGAGACTTGTCTACCTTTAGCCCCATTAGCTTGACCATCACTCCCTCCTTAGTGATAACAATCCTCTCAAGGTCCTCACCTGTCATAGCCTCATTTCTATCAGTCGCTGGCATGTTATTTGTGTCTTCCACTGTGAAGACCGACCCAAAAAACCTGTTCAGTTCCTCAGCCATTTCCTCATTTCCCATTATTAAAACTCCCTTCTCATCCTCTAAAGGACCAATATTTACCTTAGCCACTCTTTTTTGTCTTATATATTTGTAAAAACTTTTACTGTCTGTTTTTATATTCTGAGCAAGTTTACTCTCATACTCTATCTTACACCTCTTTATAGCTTTTTTAGTAGCTTTCTGTTGCCCCCTAAAGATTTCCCAGTCCTCTAATCTCCCAGCAATCTTTGCCACTTTATATGCTTTTTCCTTCAATTTGATACTCCTCCTTATTTCCTTAGATATCCACGGTCGATTTTCCCTCTTTCTTCCGTCCTTCCTTTTTGTTGGTATAAATCTTTGCTGAGCACTGTGAAAAATCGCTTGGAAGGTTCTCCACTGTTCCTCAACTGTTCCACCATAAAGTCTTAGCTCCCAGTCTACCTTAGCTATTTCTTCTCTCATCCCCTTGTAATCTCCTTTGTTTAAACACAAAACACTAGTATTTGATTTTACTTTCTCACCCTCCATCTGTATTTTAAATTCCACCATATTGTGATCGCTCCTTCCGAGAGGACCCCTAACTATGAGATCATGAATCAACCCTGTCTCATTACACAGGACAAGATCTAGGACCGCTTGTTCCCTCGTAGGTTCCATTACATACTGTTCTAGGAAACTATCGCGGATACATTCAATAAACTCCTCCTCAAGGTTGCCTTGACCGACCTGGTTAAACCAATCGACATGTAGATTAAAATCCCCCATGATAACTGCTGTACCATTTCTACATGCATCAGTTATTTCTTTGTT
Organism: Scyliorhinus canicula; assembly: GCF_902713615.1. NCBI lineage: Eukaryota > Metazoa > Chordata > Chondrichthyes > Carcharhiniformes > Scyliorhinidae > Scyliorhinus > Scyliorhinus canicula. Next base: position 83,960,550 of record NC_052165.1, on the reverse strand, counting down.
TATTGCCTGCCCCACCATATCGTTATTATTTGGTGGCCGATAGACTACTCCTATCAGTGACTTTTTCGCCTTACTATTCCTGATTTCCACCCAAATGGATTCAACCTTATCCTCCATAGCACCGATGTCATCCCTTACTATTGCCCGGATGTCATCCTTAAATAACAGAGCAGCACCACCTCCCTTACCATCCACTCTGTCCTTCCGAATAGTTTGATACCCTCGGATATTTAACTCCAAGTCGTGACCATCCTTTAACCATGTTTCAGTAATGGCCACTAAATCATAGTCATTTACGATGATTTGTGCCATCAACTCATTTACTTTATTCCGAATACTACGAGCATTCTAGGACATCACTAGGACATCGGTTCCAGTCCTGCCCAGGTGCAGACCATCCGGTTTGTACTGGTCCCACCTCCCCCAGGAATTTGAATCCTCCCTCTTGCACCATCTCTCGAGCCACGCATTCATCTTATCTATCCTGACATTCCTACTCTGACTAGCTCGTGGCACTGGTAGCAATCCTGAGATTACTACCTTTGAGGTCCTACTTTTTAGTTTAACTCCTAACTCCCTGAATTCCGCTTGTAGGACCTCATCCCGTTTTTTACCAATATCGTTGGTGCCTATGTGCACCACGACAGCTGGCTGTTCACCCCCCCCCCCCCCCAGAATGTCCTGCAGCTGCTCCGCGACATCCTTGACCCTTGCACCAGGGAGGCAACATACCATCCTGGAGTCTTGATTGCGTCCACAGAATCGCCTGTCTATGCTTTAGTGCTGCATATGAAATAGGTTCCATTGTAGGCTGCAAAATCATCAGCTGATGTCATCCAGGGGATTGGAGATGTCTGTCCCAATGAACTGTTAGAGGTTATATTCCATACCCTGGACCAATCACAGTTAAACCTGCCCTTGTTGGATATGCCTGGTACCGGTCTTTGCCAGTCAATTGTAATGTTGCAACTACTTTGCCCGATTAACTTTCCTTTCTCTGATTTATTAAAACATATGGAACTTTGAACATTATACGAGTGGACAGTGAGGGAGGGTGGAGTTAGGGCATGATTATAGGTAGGTTGATACGAAGCTGAAAATTTAGTCATGTCATAGCCAGCAGATCTCCATATTTTCATATTCCCCCTATCTCCCCTGATTCCTGTTTGATTTTGTCGTAAAATCCATTCAACTGTCTGCGGTATGAAAGGGGAGAGATTGGAGAGGGATTCCTTCCCTTGACTGGACGGGGATGTGTGTACAAACCCAACACTTGCTAATATTCAATTTTTCGGCGTAAAGATATGACATATGTAAATAGGTATTGGAAGGCAGGTCTCGTTTAGTTCATTTTTTTACTACCGGGTGGCCATTAAGGTTAAATAGTCCAGAAAGTCCAAAAATTATACTGAAGATCTTCATCCTGTGTTCTCGTCTGGGTTGGAGACTATCTTCTTGCAATCGAATAGATGTATCCAACTGGCACGCCCTTCAAGTTTGACCGAAGTTGGCGTCGTCAGTAGTACGAGGAAGGGTCCGCTCCAGCATTGTCCTAGTTTCTTTCTGTCCCAGTTTTTTTACCAACACGAGGTCTCCGGATTTGACCACTGGATATCGAGGGACGGCTGTCCCTGTCGTTACTGGTAGATGTACCTGTTTTACCTGTGAGTGAAGAAACTTCAAAGAAAGTGTTAATTGATTGAAATAGTTCTGCATTTGTTCCCCCATCACATGGAGGTCTACTCCCTCTAGGGGTTTTTCATGGGCATCCCAGGGAGTCCTCATTGGCCGACCATAGACTATCTCTGCAGCTGACAGTCCGGTCCGCGAATGGGGAGTCACTCGCATGTGAAACAGTGCCAAAGGTAATACTTTTAGCCAATTTAACCCAGTTTCTTCAGTTAATTTAGATAATTTTTCTTTTAAAGTCCCGTTGGCTCTTTCCAGAATTCCTGCTGCCTGCGGGTGATACGCGCAGTGCAGTTGCTGTTTAATTACAAGGGCTTTGCACAATTCAGTATTGATCCGAGCTACAAAATGTGGTCCATTGTCTGAGCTCACTATTTTGGGTACCTCAAAACGAGGAATGACTTCCGTTAACAACAACTTCACTACTGTATGTGCCGTACAATTAGTGGTGGGGAAGGCTTCAATCCATTTACTAAACACATCGATTATTACTAAACAATATTTATAGCACTGTGCTTTTGGCAATTCGATAAAATCAAGCTGCATATAAGCAAAAGGATCATCTGGCAAGGGGGTGGTTCCCGGAGGGCATTTAATACCTTTACCCTTATTATGTTTCATGCAAATGACTCATCGATCCAGCCGCGTTTGCGCTGCTGTATTCAAATCTGGGTGCCACCAAGTTTTTAGGAGTAGCTGTACCACTCCCTCCTTGCCAAGATGGGTACAAGAATGCAAATAATCAACAAGTAACGGCAATAAAGAATTCGGAATACAAACTTGACCAACTGGAGTCAGCCAGAGGACTCGTGTCAAGGAGTGCGAACACCCCATTGACTTCCATAGTGTTCGCTCAGAATCAGAGGCCTCCCTCTGTAAATTTTGAACTTCAGTTATCTCTGGCATGCCCTTTGTCCGCAATGCAGGTACCTGGTTTAAAGCCTGATTAGCCCCACTGGGAACAATTAAAGAGGTTGATGAAGCTGCAGTTTTAGCAGCTGAATCAGCACGGGTATTTCCTAATTGAACAGGAGTGTCACCCTTCGTGTGCGCAACGCATTTAATAACTGCCAATTGACGGGGAAGCTGAGTAGCATCAAGGAGATTTTTAACCCAAAGAGCATTTTGAATGGGAGTCCCGGCAGAGGTGAGAAAACCTCGCTGTTGCCAGAGGCGGCCGAAATCATGGGGTCACGCCAAAGGCATACCTAGAATCAGTGTAAACATTAGTACTTTTATCTGTGGCTAAAATACATGCTTGAGTAAGGGCGAATAGCTCGGCTTTTTGTGCAGAGACAGGGGTCTGGAAGGCTGCTGCTTCCTGCCTGTCAGTGTCGGTTACCACGGCATATCCCGACTGTGGGACGCCAAATGGGGAAATGGAAGAACTGCCATCAACATAAAAAATTAGATCTCGATTATCAGTAGGCCTGTCTGTTAAATCCGGGCGAGGTGCGGTAAGGAAGTGATTCCGAAGCAAACAATTGTGTAGTGGGTCCTCAAGGTTATCAGGGGGTTGTTCAAGGAACACAGCAGGATCCAAGGTTGAACAATAATGAAAAGAGAGGTAGGGGCTTTGCAATAGTGAAACCTCATATCGGCTCAATCGCGCTTGAGTCAGATGCTGGGTTTGCTGAGACGTTAGGAGAGCCACAATAGTGTGAAGTATGCACTTGTACTGGCTGGTGAAGGGCCAGATTAGAGGCTGCCTGGGCTAACAAATGGACAGCCGTAAGAATTTGGGTGCAGGGAGGTAGACCACAAGCTACAGGATCTAATTTGGTAGAATAGTAGGCGACCGGACGACGCCGGTCACCGTGTTCTTGTGTAAGAACACCAGTGGCGCATTTATCAAGAACATTAACATACAGCTGAAAGGGTCTGTCATACATAGGTCGTCCTAGCGCTGGGGCGGTAGCCAGGGCGTTTTTCAGAGTAATAAAAGATTGCTTTGCTGAATCAGGTAGTTCAAACTTAAGAGGAGCATTTTGAGAGGAGTACGGAGTTAATTCTTTAGTATGCACAGTAACATTCGGAATCCACTGTCTGCAAAAGAATTTAGAATTTAGAACAGTACAGCACAGAACAGGCCCTTCGGCCCTCAATGTTGTGCCGAGCCATGATCACCCTACTCAAACCCACGTATCCACCCTATACCCGTAACCCAACAACCCCCCCCCCCCCCCTTAACCTTACTTTTATTAGGACACTACGGGCAATTTATCACGGCCAATCCACCTAACCCGCACATCTTTGGACTGTGGGAAGAAACCGGAGCACCCACGGGAAACCCACGCACACACGGGGAGGACGTGCAGACTCCACACAGACAGTGACCCAGCCGGGAATCGAACCTGGGACCCTGGAGCTGTGAAGCATTTATGCTAACCACCATGCTACCCTGCTGCCCAAAAGTTTACTAATCCTAAAAAGGCTCGCACCTGCTTGGGCGATGTAGGAAATGGGGTCTGCAGTATAGGAGTAATGCGTTCCTGAGTAAGGGAGCGATCAGTAGCACTTATTAGGACACCCAAAAATTTGACTTGTTGTTGGCCTTTATGAACTTTAGCGGGCGGGATGACATATCCCCATGAATGAAGACAGATGAGCAGGTAAAAGGTGTCACGCTGGTTAGCGATGAAATCAGGGCTGGCAAGGAGTAAGTCATCAACATATTGAATGATGGTGGAGCCACCAGGAGGTGCTAATGTCACTAACTGGGAGTGCAATGCCTGTGAGAAAAGGGTTGGAGAATGAATGAAACCGTGTGGAAGTCGAGTCCAAGTGTGTTGCGTCCCCTTAAATGTAAAGGCAAACAAATACTGTGATTCAGGGGCGAGGGGTATCGTAAAAAAGGCCTGTTGCAAATCAACAAGGGTAAAAAATAGCTGCTTCCGGTGGGACATTGCTAAGGATTGTCGCTGGATTTGGGACAATAGGATGTAAGGGTTCAACTATCTGATTAATAAGCCGGAGGTCTTGGACTAAACGCCATTCGGATGGTCTTCCTATCTTAGGAAGTGGAAGAATCGGGGTATTACAGGGCGATTGGCATGGTATCAGAATTCCCTGTTGGAGGAATGATTGAATCATGACCGAGACTCCTTCTTCAGCCTCGGGCCGCAAAGGGTGCTGTGAAATAGAGGGTAAGGGCATATCAGGTTTGATTCTAATAACAACAGGAGGGACATTAGTGAGACCAACTTCGTGTTTGGAGGCTGCCAATAAATCTGCGGGTAGTTCAGGAGTCGTAGATTGGGCTGAATGATGATGGTGCAGTGTGCCAATGAGGACAAATGGGCGTTTAAAATATTCTAACGTTCCTTAGACAAGAAAGGCAGACCCTTCTTTTGTCTTGATAAATGCTCTCCAAATCGGGCGAGCTTACTGTATGATCGTAGCAAAGAGTGACATGTGGATTGGGAATATCTAAGGGAGGAGAAAAGTGTGAGGGATCAAAATCAATCGACCACCACTGTGGAGTAGTGAATAGGGGAAAGTTTCGAAGCTGGGCCTGCGGGATAGGTGATATGGTAATGCGGTTATCAAGGCTTGGGTCACTATATTCTCTCATCTGGACTCTATCGGGTGTTTTAATAGCTGTGCCCAAGTGTCATTAATCTTTTGTAAGACTTCCTGCAGTTTTTAGATTTTTATGTTTTTAAACAGTGGTACTCAGGGTTAACGTTAGCTGCCAGCATAGAACAGAGAGCAATCAGGCGCAGGCTCAGAAGTTATTAAATCTTGCAGTTGGTGACCTCGTATTTGAGACAGTTCTATAAACATACCATTATCAATTCGATGTATTACCGCTCCGAATTTGCAGTGTCTGTCTGCCTAATAGGGTCAGGTGTCGTTAGTTGAGGTACAGCCTTACTGCGAGAAGGTTATGAGTGGGACATATTTCAGTCAATTTTCAATATTTGCTATTTAACCAGTTTTTTGGAAAGAGACATTACTGGATGTTTATTATTTCTTTTTATTTCAAATGAACTGAACCACCGCCGAGTCTATCTGGACCGCCTGAAATGATCTGAAGTTATTTTAGACAAGAATCCATTGTTAAGTTCCTAACCGTAATCTTGTATTGACTTTGCTCCGCTTTTTTTTCATTTTGGGAGATTTGTCATCCTCAGATATTCCTGAACAAAAACTAATGGAGTGTTTTAGCCCCTTTCTGATCAAGGTGGATAGCCTAACTTGGTTCTTTTCCATATGAAAAATGAAATGAAAAATGCGCATTCCGTTTTCAAGACCTGTCAATTCTATATCCAATGTTAATTCTTTATCCTGCCAGCTGGCTAACAAGGAGGCATCCTTCAATTTTGGACAATATTCCCTCCATAGAGCAACTAACGTTTTAGCAGTTGACCCCCTATTATTTTCCTAAATCACTTGTTGAGCTTCTATCACTGTTGATAGGTCTTTAGTTCCCCCCAGTATTGTTCACACAGCGTTTGCAGTGCGCTGCCATTTTCAAAAGTTGTATCTAAAGTTTTACCCATTGCACCCTTTCTCTGATACCAGATGGTCCTTCCGATTACAATTTTAACAATTGATTAAGGAAATTACGTGTGTGATATTTTATGTCAGGGTCCGCACGCTTTTTGCCCTGTTTATGTGTTGTTAAGCAGAGTTATCCGCATCTGCAGGAGATTATAATTTAAATCACGGAGTAATCGCGCTCCGTACAAACCAATTAACAGCTCGAAGGTGACAGTTATGTCACCCGCTTTACAAAGTTAACGGGAACCTTTTATCGCGAAGATTTCAAGTAATAACAAGATATCTCTTTACCTCTTTCAAATAATCACAGCTTGAAACATAATTTTTAAAGTCAAAGTCTGAAAAATGAAATATGAATTCTTTCCTTCTCTCTCTTATCTATCTCTCTCCCTCTCTACATAACTCTGTCTGTCTTTGGAACTCTTGTTGCTCTTTCTCTTTATCTGCCTACCTCTCCATCTCTGCCTCTCCCTGACTCGCTCTCTCTCGCGCTCTCTAACAGTTCCTGTCTCTGTCACTGGCTCTCTCTCTCTCCTTCAATCTCTTCCTCTGTCTCTCTTTCTCTCTCTTGGATTCAGCCCTTGTCCTTGGGGACAAATTTTGAACAAAAATTTTTCATTCTCCTTTGAAAACTTATCTGTGTTATTCCATTTAAGTCAATTTGCACTGATTAATTTTAGAGGCATTAGCTGTTCTCTGAGACGTATTTCTTCGTTTGTCAATTCAGAAAAGACCAACTGTCTGCTGAAATGGTTAATGTTTCCTGTGCAGAATCTAAGGGGCGGAGAACTTGGCGTGATGCCATTTACGTCTTTTCACGCAATCTAAAAACTTATTCATATTTCAATTACTCTTATTTGTAAAGTTACTTTCTTTTAAACTGATATAGTGTGAACTGAACAACTTTGAAACATTTTGGGAAGCTTGGGAACATTTGCAAGAGGAAATATGAATGTTTTGCCATTAGTTTAAAAACAATTTGAATATGCATATTGTTGTCCTTTAGAAGAACCACTTGTTATCATAATAAGGCCAGTACAACATTCCAAGCAGTAGTCAGTTTACATCATCTGATCTACTAAATTTCGTTCAAAAGCAATGTTAAACTTTAGTCATTATTGCCAGCATGCTTCTAAATTGGTAACTCATTAACTTCACTTCTATAATTCCCTTATTGTGGATCGTTTAATCAACACCTTTTAGTCAATTATCATGTTTTCTGTAGAGAAGGGTTGTTCGATATTTACGGCTTGTGTCTGTGACCGAGTGCGTGTCGCTAAGGGGGACACGTTAGCGGGAGTTTCATTGGTAATGGGATCAGAAGGTGGAGTCAAGACTTGGGGCAGTGGCATTGTAGGATCGGGGAGCGCAAAATGAGGGTGGGGTTCAGGGTTCAAATCCTCCTCCTCTTCCATATCGCCTGAATAGGGGAACATCGGCATGCCAGAGCAACTGGGAGGATCCTCCTTTCCTATAATCTGATTGGCCAGTCCTACTTTTCTGCTAACAGGAGGTTTGTTATTGCCAAATTGCTTTTTTAGTGTTTTTTGACTGTTTTCTATCCCAAAGCTCACATTACAATTTTAAAGTCTCCCAATCTTTCGCTTTACCATTCACACACTCATCAATCCCTTTTTTGCGGGTGTTATCTCTCAAACTCATTAATAGTGATTGTTCGTTGCGTTAAGTGGACTGTTTTTTTCCACTGTAAAATTAAACAATTTGAAGCCAGCATTTTTTCCCCAGATTGCTTTTTTTTTCTGCATCAATGCTATTGTCAAAGTTCCAAGATCCCTGTGTTACCTAGTGGCCAGATATCGTTACCTAATGTATTGTTTAAAGCAGCGCTGTAGCCAATCTTTGAATATTACGTTCTTGGGAAGGGGTTTCTAAACACATGAAAAATAGAGGAGAGTTGCCGCTAGTTTTATCTAAAGTTTGTCCCTAATGTCAGTAAAAATGTGCCCCAGGCAAAAAAAAAACGCTCAAACAAAATTTCTGGTACCAAATCAAATTGGAGGGTCCTTGACCCCAAAAAAATACTGACAGGGTCCCTGACCCGAAAAAATTATTGACAGGGTCCCTGACCCCAAAAAATTACTGAGAGGGTCCCTGACCCCAAAAAATTACTGACAGGGTCCCTGACCCCAAATTTATTGACAGCCTGTATAAATCTGATGCGGATGAAAAACGAGATCAACAAGGTCCCTGACCTGCGGCTAATCACAATCGGGTCCCTGACCCCAAAACACTTTACTCACAATCAAATTTAGATTCGAGAACCGTCACCTGTTTAGTTACTTCCGTCAGGGATGAGGGGTCGCAGCACAGATCCGAGATAGAGAGAGACCAAGGTCAATCTTACCTTGTGCCGGCGTCTGTCTCTGTAATCCGGTCATGGCTTTGATCACTTTTTCTCAGTCCCTCATGGAAGCTCACTTCAGGATATTGGATTTTTTCTCGCAGCGCCAAATGTCTTATTCAATATTTTCCCCGCTTCGGGACTGTGATAGAGAAATTCAAACAGCATTCATTAGGTAAGCAAAACTGAACTTTATTTACGAATTAGAACTGACTGCTAGCAGTAATGGCTGAGACTTGAAGTCGGAAAGCAGTCAAGTACAAACTACTGAGTCCGTCCCAAGTCTGCGATATTACAGAAGAATAAGGCGATTTTTATACGTTATAGGATCAAGATATAGCTTGGTCAGGAATTTGATCGAAAGTAAAACATAAGTAATAATCATTACAATGGCGTCTCCTTGTTGACCTTTAGAGGACTCGGGTCTCATGTCATTATCTTGTCTTTGGGGGGCAGCACGGTGGCCTAGTGGTTAGCACAACCGCCTCGCGGCGCTGAGGTCCCAGGTTCGATCCCGGCTCTGGGTCACTGTCCGTGTGGAGTTTGCACATTCTCCCCGTGTCTGCGTGGGTTTCACCCCCACAACCCAAAAACGTGCAAGCTAGGTGGATTGGCCACGCTAAATTGCCCCTTAATTGGAAAAATGATTGGGTACACTAAATTTATTTTAAAAAATAAAATAAAATAATTATCTTGTCTTTGTTTTAAGCGATGGACAATTTTGTTTAAGTACAGGAAGAGACAGTTTTTTAGCTTATCGTATATATTTAGACTCCTCTGGTCTCATGACGAACGCGTCTTATCTGAGTTTTAGAGTCAGCCAGTTCTCAGGTCAAGTTGACCTCGGCTGTTTGTATCTGTGCCTTAGGTTATGTGAAGTCAGTTTAAATTCAATTGTACCAAGAAGACTTGACTAGTTTTCCCATCATGCCATTATTTGCTACGCACAATACCACAAGGTCCTTCCTCTTCCTAAACATCTCATCCAGAAAAGCCACAAGTTCATCCGTTGATCACTGGCCTGCAGACTCGGACCCTGACCCTCTGCCATCTTCCCTGTGTCGCAGGCTCCAAACCGGTTTTCAACCTCTTTTTAGAAGGGCACTGAACTTTGCACACTTCTGGTCCACTAATCCATAAATCGGTGGGATATTCTCATCTTTCACCTCATCTTATACTGCCACTCAGTTCCACCATAAATCGGGGGAAAAGATCCAAAAAATCCTCCACAAGTGGAGCCACCAAATGTGCGATCACTCACACCATGGTCGCCACCGGACGTTGATCATTTTCTTCTATTTTTAAACAGATGGACATTGCTGGCTGGGCCAGCATTTATTGCCCTTTAGCAATTGGTGAGTGAGTAGGTGAGCTGTCTTCTTGAACCACTGTGATCCACTTCATTCCCCCACTGATTGAGTTTGGACTCTTTGAATATTGGAGGATACTCATCCTCCAACAATTTAAACTTGCTTTCTGCAATGTCCCACAGTTCCTACTAGACTTGTATCTAAATTGTTTTTCCTTGGCTTCCATCCTTCACCTTTCGGCAACTATTGTCTTAACTGCAGAAAGTTAGATTGTGTAGGATTGAATTTGAGCCAGTCAAATTTTATAAATTTAGAGTACCAAATTATTTTTTTCCAATTAAGGGGCAATTTAGCATTTCTGCCTCTGGAGAGAGTTCAGGCAATGCCCTATTGGACCCCCCTCCCACCCCCTCCCTTTATCAACACTCCAACACCCTCGTTTCCCCCCCCCCCCACCCCCTTCCTTTCCCTTCTGTTGGTACAGAGGCGAGGGTATCTGGTCTCTCCAGCGCAAAGTTTAGTGTTTGTACTACTTTGTTTTTTGTAGAAACATGTTGTGAACTGTTTTAATAATCTGAGTATCCACTTCCCCGTAGGTTGGTACTGAGGGGAGGATATCCTGTTTCTCCAACACAAAATTAGTGTTTGTACCGTTTGGCCTTGCATAGAAAATACAGTGCAGAAGGAGGCCATTCAGCCCATCGAGTCTGCACCGGCCCACTTAAGCCCTCACTTCCACCCTATTCCCCGTGACCCCTCCTAACCTTTTTGGTCACTAAGGGCAATTTATCATCACCAATCCACCTAACCTGCACGTCTTTGGACTGTGGGAGGAAACCGGAGCACCCGGAGGAAACCCACGCAGACACTGGGAGAACGTGGAGACTCCACACAGACAGTGACCCAGCGGGGAATCGAACCTGGGACCCTGGTGCTGTGAAGCCACAGTGCTAGCCACTTGTGCTACCATGCTGCCTTGTATATATTTTTTACTGTTTTAATAAAAAGATATGGCCAATCCACCTAGCCTGCACATCTTTTGGGTTGTGGGGGCGAAACCCACACAAACACGGGGAGAATGTACAAATTCCACATGGACAGTGACCCAGAGCCGGAATTGAACCTGGGACCACGGTGCTGTGAGGCAGCAGGGCTAACCCTCTGCGCCACCATGCTGCCACTAGAGCTGGTCTTTACCTTGGTCAGCTTTTACTCCGAGACATAGCTTGCCAAATTTGCACCTTCAAACCCAATACCCAGTTTAGTCTCTGTATTCATAGGCATACAAGTGAATATCCAGTAAATTCCCACCACCTGCATACATTCCACACAATTTAAAACCACCCACTTAAATTGTCTCTGCCCTACAAAACAATGTAGAGGTACTTTGCTGCTTATTAGAATATCTTTGGGAAAAAAAATTAACTTTCTTGTAGGCCATTGTGCATTTGGCTTTGCCTAATTGAATGTTTCTATGCTAATCAGGGTTTTAGCTATTGAGGTTTTCTAAAACACCTGCCTTAATTGGAAGTTATGTTTTACCATGTCTACTTTTGTTTGTGTAGTTCCACCCTGTGTTGGAGTCTAGACCAAGATAAAATAACTGACCTAACCAGATTTTCACAGATTGATCTTCATTGCTGCTGACTCGGGGGATTTCTGCTGGATCTCTACAGTGAGTAGCACTGAACCTCGGTTCCTACTGTGGTCCCTGCCACGCTAGAGAAGAACTGGATCAGCTGTCAATCACCAAATATTGCAAGTGACTGTCAACATTGTCCAGATTCTCATATGTTGATCATGTTGGACTTTGTGAGATACCAGAGGGATCATGTGATGACGGATCGAGGCTCAGCTTCTGGAAGGGCGAGATTAATGTGGTCGGGATTACCCAGCTAAATGAATACATGTTGAGGTCATTTTGGTTTTTTTTAGGTACGGATGAAGGAAACGAAACACCTTAGAAAAGAATGTTTATCATTGGTGAGGCAAAGCATTCGGGAAAACAAGAATTTGGTGGAAGATCGTGTCATCAAAGAGAATCCAATTTCTCCAGATTCTCTGACTGTAGTGTATAGATCAGTAGCTAATCATGTCTGGGGACAGAATAATAATGAGAGCCTGGGCCCAATGCATCATTTAATGCCAACATCACCATCAATGCATCCATCCAGCAAGAGGACCCTGTCCAATCCACCGCCTGTCAGCAATCAGGCAACAAAAGGTCAGTGAGCTTCATAACCCAAGAACTTTCTTGTCAGGCACAAAGAGAGACCATATCATCCTCGTGCATTGCTGATCAGAGAGCGTGTTTGCCACTGGCGGGGGAAGTAGTCACCGTGTATATTTGAGAATATTTGAATGCTGTAATGTTTGAATGATTGTAATTGTAAACTGATCATCTTAATTTTGAAACTCTTTGTCAGGAAAGCGTCCAAAGAAAGGGATGGCGACTGCAAAGCAACGACTGGGAAAGATTCTGAAGCTGAACAGGAGTGGTCGCCTCTTCCTTTAGAATGACAGACCAGCAATGTACCAAAGTGGATCCTGGTCTGACTGCACATATGGCAATCCTTTGGATGGATTCTGCCTGACAAGCAATTGCACAGATGAGCAATAATAGTGGAGCTGGACTTGGGGAGAGAAATGACTGGAAATATGAAACATTGACAAATGTTCTAGATTTGCGGGCAGTTTTTAGAGAATAGTATTCTGACTTTACTGACCCTTCTGTTGTATAATTTATTTCTTACATATTATTTGATGCATTTTTAATTTGACAGCTTTTTTTTAAAAGAGATAACTATTTATTGATGAATTTGTCTGATTAACTCCAACTAAATAATAAGTTAGATATAAAATATGGAACCATTTTTCCAGCTGACATTTCTTTTTAATTATTTCACTGAAGAGCTCAATGTGATGGGCTTTTTGTTTGTCTTACGATGTCTGAAATCGACACATCAACTTTTTCTATTTGAACAGTTTGCTGATCATTTTGTTGTGGGTAACTGACTTAAAGAATTTGCTGATTTCAAAATTGAATGAATTAATATCAACATCACCATGGTTTATCAGTCCCTTCAAATGAGGATGATGTTCACCAGGCTTCATGTGTGCCCTCACCACTCGAACCAATCCTGCAACCGAGGTCTTTGGGCAAAAAGGAAAAGAGTTTCACTGCAGGGTTCTGCTCTTTCTCTTGCTTTCATCACTGCCGCATGATCAATTTCAGAATGTGCTCTGCCTTGACAGACCCAATGCAAGTTCTTCCTACTCAGCAATGTCAAATTGTCTTCTTTTCAATGAGGCCTTCACAATATCCTTAAAACATTTTTTCTGACAACCTTGAGGTCAGGTGACTTATTTGAATTGTGAAATGAGAATCTGATTATTTAGCCAATAGCATTCAGACCAGCAGAACTAGTTTAGTTCTGTCGCACGGAGAAAGACGCAAATAACCTGCCAGATATGCGAGGGAACCAAAGGTCTATTGAGAAGGAGGAATTAAAGAAATTAGTATTGCTAAAAAAATAGTGCTGGAGAAATGAATGGGCCTGATAATCTACATGCCAGGGTGTAAAGGAGGTGGCCATCAAGTAAGTTGGTTGTCATCTTCCAAATTTCTGTAGATTCTAAACAGTCCTGGCAGCTTGCAGTGTGGCAAATGTAATCCCGTTATTTAAAAAAGGAGGGAGGGAGAAAACGGGAAATAACAGACCGGTTAGTCCAACAGAGAGCAGTACAGTACAGAAACAAACCTTTCAGTCCTCGAAGCCTTTGCCGATCATGATGCCAGTCTGCATTTCTGTGGTCCATATATCTCTGTTCCCATCCTATTCATGTATTTGTCAAGATGCTTCTTAAACCTAACGATCATGCCTGCTTCCACCACCTCCCCCAGCAGTGAATTCCAAGCACACCCTGTTAAAAAAAAAAGAGAGAAAAAAATTGCCTTTCACATCTCCTCTGAACCTTCCACCTTAAACCTATGTCCCCTAGGAATTGACTTTTCCACTCTGGTGGGGAAAAAGGGTTTTATTCCCCCCCCTGAATATGCACTCTGTTCATGCCACTTATAATGTTGTAAACTTCTATTAGATCGCCCCTCAACCTCCGTCGTTCCAGTCTGAGTTAGAATAAATGGTCTTTTTCAAAGTGTCAGGCAGTGACTCTGACAGTGGAGTCCGACAGCGACCAGAGCTTGATGCTGGCTATTCACAATATACAGCAATGATTTGAATGGGGAAGCGAAGGGTGGAATCTTCCTCCTCGCAATGCCGCAAATGCGAACCATGATCAAGCAGCAAATCAGGCGACTCGTACGTCAGGCCAAAATAGAGGTCCAAATCGGACGGCATACTGCGGTCCCTCGCTAGTAGCAATAACAAAGCATATGCCCTGTGGTGGAAAAGCAGAGCTCACCTCAAAGGACACATGCACCATGGCTCCCTCCCTGGCACACTGCTCCTCCCAGGACAGAGCCTCACCAGTGATCCTCAGCTAGTCCACTTGAGAGGACCAAGCCCTGCCTGCCTACTGCACCCCTGCTCCCATCCATTCTGCCCCCGTCAGGTTGTCACGTGTGTGCCACACCCACGATCCACATCACACTGTAGTTGAGCTTCAAGCAGATGCCCACTTCCTTCGCTCACCCCAATCTGTAGGAGCAGCCTACACACAAGCGTCTCCGCATGGAGGTGATTAGTTGCACACAGTGACTCTCTCCACCACACAACCAGTTACCATTCTGCTGGTGGGATGACCACCACTAGGGCGACAGAACAGGTGCTGCAGAGCCTATTGCTGACACAGGTTGTAGCAGCCTGTTGAAAGGGATGGATGGCATGGTAGCAAAGTAGTTAGCACTGTTGCTTCACATCGCCAGGTGTCCAGGATCGATTCCCTGCTTAGGTCACTGTGCGAAGTCTGCACTTTCTCCCCGTGTCTGCGTGGGTTTCCTCCGGGTGCTCTGGTTTCCTCCCACAAATCCAGAAAGAACAGTACAGCACAGGAACAGGCCCTTCGGCCCTCCAAGCCTGCGCCGACCATGGTACCAGCCTAAACCAGAACCATCTGCACTTACTGAGTCCGGATCCTTCCATTCCCACCCTATTCATATATTTGTCTAGATGCCCCTTAAATGCTGCTATCGTACCTGCTCCCACCACCTCCCCAGGCAGCCCGATCCATATATTTACCATATATACTTGCCTTGCACATCTATTCTAAGCTTTTCCCCACACACTTTAAACCTATGTCCCCCAGTACTTAACCCTCCTGCCCTAGGAAAGAGCATCTGACTATCCACTCTCCATGTCACTCATAATCTTGTAGACCTCTTAACATGTCGCCTCAAAGGCGTCCCAGTGAAAACAGACTGAGTTTATCTAACCTCTCCTCGTAGCTAATACCAGGCAACATCCTAGTAAACTGCTTCTGTACTCACATCCTTCTAGTAGTGTGGCGACCAGAATTGTACACAATATTCAACGGTGGCCTAATTAAGGTCCTGTACATGACTTGCCAATTTTTATATTTAGTGCCCGACCGATGAAGGCCAGCATGCCGTATGCCTTCTTGACCACCTTATCCACTTTCAGTGATCGGTGGGCACGCGCACCCAGATCTCTCTGCCTGTCGATACAAGAATTCTATCATTGATTTAACAAAGAACAAAGAAAATTACACTTCGGCCCTCCACACTTCCGGGGTCCGTATCCGTCTATTCCCATCCTATTCATGTATTTGTCAGGATGTCCTTTAAACTACACATTGTCCCTCCTCCCATCACCACCTCCGACAGCAAGTTCCAGGCACCCACTACCCTATATTCCTCATCCACCAAGCACCCTCCATACCAGGCAACATCCTGGTGAACCTCCTCTCTAAAGCATACACATTCTTCTGGTAATGTGGCGATCAGAACTGCACGCAGTATTTCAAATGTGGCCTAACCAAAGTCCTATACAACTGTAACATGACCTGCCAACTCTTATACTAAGTACCCCATTCGATGAAGGCAAGCATGATGTATGCCTTCTATCAACCTGCATTGCCACTTTCAGGGTACAATGGACCTGAACACCCAGATCACTCTGCTCATCAATTTTCCCCAGTATCGTTCCATTAACTGTACAGTCCGCTCTTGAATTTGATCTTCCAAAATGCATCACCTCGCATTTGCCTGGATTGAACTCCATCTGCCATTTCTCTGCCCAATCTATCTATACTTTGCTGTTTTCTCTGACAGTCCCCCTCGCTATCTGCAACTCCACCAATCTTAGTATCATCTGCAAACTTGCTAATCAGACCACCTATACCTTTGTCGAGATCATTTATGTATATCACAAATAAACAGTGGTCTGAGCACGGATCCCTGTGGAACACCACTAGTCACCTTCTCCATTTTGAGGCACTCCCTTCCACCACTACGCTCTGTCTCCTGTTGTCCAGCCAGTTCTTTATCCATCTAGCTAGTACACCCTGAACCCCTTGCGACTTTTTCCATCAACCTGCCATGGGAAACTTTATCAAACACCTCACTGAAGTCCATGTATATGTATATTTACAGCCTACATTAACATCTACAGCCCTTTCCTCATCAATTAACTTTGTCACTTCCTCAGAGAATTCTATTAAGTTTTTAAGACATGTCCTTCCCTGTGAAAAACCATGCTGCTGATCACTGATAAGTATTTTCTTCCAAATGTGAATAGATCCTATTCCTCAGTATCTTCTCCAACAGTTTGCCCACCATCGACGTCAAGCTCACAGGTCTATAATTCCCCGGGACCCTGCTACCCTTCTGAAACAAAGGGACAACATTAGCAATTCTCCAGTCCTCCGGGACCTCACCCGTGCCCAAGGATGCTGCCGAGATATCTGTTAAGGCTCCAGCTATTTTGTCCCTCGCTTCCCTCAGTAACCTGGGATAAATCCCATCCAGACCTGAGGACTTGTCTACCTTAATGCCTTTAAGAATACCCAAAACTTCCCCCTTATGCCGACTTGACCTAGAGTAATCAAACATCCATCCCTTACCTCAACATCCGTCATGTCCCTCTCCTTGGTGAATATCGATGCAAAGTACTCATTAAGAATCTCATTTCATCTGACTCCACGCATAAATTCCCTCTTTTGCCTTTGAGTGGGCCAATCCTTTCTCTAGTTACTCTCTTGCTCCTAAATAAAAGGTTTTGGGATAAAATGAAAGGTTTTGGGATTTTCCTTAACCCTGTTAGCCGAAGACATTTCATGACCCCTTTCAGCCCTATCTAAGAACATAGAACAGTACAGCACAGAACAGGCCCTTCGGCCCTCAATGTTGTGCCGAGCCATGATCACCCTACTCAAACCCACGTATCCACCCTATACCCGTAACCCAACAACCCCCCCTTAACCTTACTTTTATTAGGACACTACGGGCAATTTAGCATGGCCAATCCACCTAACCCGCACATCTTTGGACTGTGGGAGGAAACCGGAGCACCCGGAGGAAACCCACGCACACAGGGGGAGGACGTGCAGACTCCACACAGACAGTGACCCAGCCGGGAATCGAACCTGGGACCCTGGAGCTGTGAAGCATTTATGCTAACCACCATGCTACCCTATTTATTGCGCGTTTGAGATTTGTCCTAGTTTCCCGATATTCCTCCAAAGCTTCATCAGTTTTAAATCACCTAGACCTTATGTATGCTTCCTTTTCCATCTTGTCTCGTCTCACAATTCCACCCGTCATTCATGGTTCCCTAATATTGCCATTTCTAGCCCTCATTTTCACAGGAACATGTCTGTCCTGCACTCTAATCAACCTTTCCTTAAAAGATTCCCACATTTCAAATCAGGATTTCAAATCCCTTAAACAGCTGCTCCCAACCCACATTCTTGAGCTCCTGTCGAATTTTGTTATACTTGGCGTTTCCCCAATTTAGCACTCTTCCTGAGTATTCTAAAACTTATGCAATTGTGATCGCTATTCCCAAAGTAATAACCGACTGAAACTTTAACCATCTGGCCGGGATCATTCCCCAATACCAGGTCCAGTATGGCCCCTTCCCGAATTGAACTATTTACATACTGCTCTAAAAAAAACTCTCATGCATGCACTTGACAAATTCTGATCCATCTACGCCTCCAACATTACATGAGTCCCATTCAATGTTGGCAAAGTTAAAATCTCCCATCACAACCACCCTATTGCTCTTACATTTTTCTATAATCTGTCTACATATTTGTACTTTTACATCACGCTCACTTTTGGGAGGCCTGTAGTAAAGTCCCAACAATATTACTGCACCCTTCCTATTTCTCAGCTCTACCCATATTGCCTCAGTGCTCGAATCCTCCACAGTGACCGTGAGAAAGAGAGAGACATAGCGACCCTGAGAGAGAGACAGAGTGACCGTGGGAAAGAGAGAGAGAGACAGAGCGACCATGAGAAAGAGAGAGGGAGACAGAGCGACCGTGGGAAAGAGAGAGCGATCGGAAGAAAGAGAGAGAGACAGAGCAATTGTGGGAAAGAGAGAGAGAGAGAGACAGAGCGACCGTGGGGGGGGGGGGGGGGGGGGGGAGAGAGAGAGAGAGAGAGAGAGAGACAGACCGTGGGAGAGAGAGACAGAGCGACCGTGGGAAAGAGAGAGAGAGACAGAGCGACTGTGAGAAAGACAGAGAGGAAGAGAGCGAGAAAGCAACCGTGAGAAACAAAAGAGACGGCAACCGTGAGAATTAGAGGAGAGAGAGTAACGGTGAGAAAGAGAGAGACAGCAACTGTGAGAAAGAGAGAGAGATAGAGAGGGAGAAACTGAGAAAGAGACAGTGACCATGAGAAAGAGGGACACAGTGACCGTGAGAAAGAGAGAGACATGGCAACCCTGCGAAAGAGAGAGAGAGACAGAGCGACTGTGGGAAAGAGACAGCGACCATGAGAATGAGAGAGCGATCAGAAGAAAGAGAGAGACAGAGCGACTGTGGGAAAGAGAGAGAGAGACAGAGTGACCGTGGAAGAGAGAGAGACAGAGCAACCGTGGGAAAGAGAGAGAGACAGAGCGACTGAGAAAGACAGAGAGGGGGAGACAGAGAAAGCAACCATGAGAAAGAGATGGAAAGAGACAGCAACGGTGAGAATTAGGGAGAGAGAGAGAGTGAGTAATGGTGAGAAAGAGAGAGACAGCAACTGTGAGAGAGAGAGGGAGCAACTGTGAGAAAGAGAGGGAGCAACTGTGAGAAAGAGAGAGAGAGGGAGCACAATGGGAAAGAGAGAGAGCAACCGTGAGAAAGAAATGAAATGAAAATCGCTTATTGTCATGAGTAGGCTTCAAATGAAGTTACTGTGAAAAGTTCCTAGTCGCCACATTCCGGCGCCTGTTCGGGAGCTGCTGGCCTGCTTGGTCTGCTTTCAAAGCCAGCAATTTAGCCCTGTGCTAAACTGCCCCTGACAAAAGATAGAGCGACTGTGAGAAAGACAGAGAGAGGGAGACAGAGAAAGCAACCATGAGAAAGAGAGAGAGCAACCGTGAGCGAGAGAGAGAGAGAAACGGTGAGAAAGAGTGAGCAACCGAGAGTCCGTGAGAAAGAGAGACAGGGCGACCGTGGGAAAGAGAGCGACCGTGAGAAAGAGAGAGAGAGAGAGCGACTGTGAGAGAGAGAGAGAGAGCGACTGTAAGAGAGAGAGCGACCGTGAGGAAGAGAGAGCGACTGTGATAGAGAGAGCGACTGAGAGAGAGCGACCGTGAGAATGAGAGCAACCGTGAGGAAGAGAGGGTGACAAAGAAAGCAACTGTGAGAAAGAGAGCGAGAGAGAGAGTGATAGCAACTGTGAGAAACAGAGAGAAAGAGAGCAACCGAAAGAGAGAGAGTGCGACCGTGCAAAAGAGAGAAGAGATAGAGAGAGAGCAACCATCATAAAGAGGGAGAGAGGAACCGTGAGAGAGAGAGGATGCAACTGTGAGAAAGAAAGAGTAAGACAGAGAGAGCAACCATGAGAAATAGAGAGACAGAGCAACTGTGAGTTAGAATTGGAGAGAGAGAGAGAGCAACCATGAGAAAGGAAGAGTGAGAAAGAGAGCGACCATGAGAAAGAGGGAGAGACAGAGAACGACCATGGGAAAGAGAGACAGAGCGACCATGAGAGAGAGAGAGAGCGACAGTGAGAAAAAGAGAGAGAGCGACAGTGAGAAAGAGAGCGACAGTGAGAAAGAGAGAGAGCGACTGAGAAAGAGAGAGAGAGCGATAGTGAGAAAGAGAGAGAGGGACAGTGAGAAAGAGAGAGAGCGACAGTGAGAAAGAGAGAGAGCGACAGTGAGAAAGAGAGCGACAGTAAGAAAGAGAGAGAGCGACAGTGAGAAAGAGAGAGCGACAGTGAGAAAGAGAGAGCGACAGTGAGAAAGAGAGAGAGAGCGACAGTGAGAAAGAGAGAGCGACAGTGAGAAAGAGAGAGCGACAGTGAGAAAGAGAGAGCGACAGTGAGAAAGAGAGAGAGCGACAGTGAGAAAGAGAGAGCGACAGTGAGAAAGAGAGAGCGACAGTGAGAAAGAGAGAGCGACAGTGAGAAGAGAGAGCGACAGTGAGAAAGAGAGAGCAACAGTGAGAAAGAGAGCGACAGTGAGAAAGAGAGAGTGACAGTGAGAAAGAGAGAGAGAGTGACAGTGAGAAAGAGAGAGAGAGAGAGCGACAGTGAGAAAGAGAGAGAGAGAGCGACAGTGAGAAAGAGAGAGAGCGACAGTGAGAAAGAGAGAGCGACCGTGAGAAAGAGAGAGAGAGAGCGACCGTGAGAAAGACAGAGCGACCATGAGAAAGAGAGAGGGGAAGACAGAGACCAACCATGAGACAATCAGAGAGATGAAGAGAGAAACTGTGATAAAGTAAGAGAGAGAGACAGAGCAACCGTGAGAAAGTGAGCGCGAGCGCACGACCATGAGAAAGAGAGAGAGCAACCGTGTGAGAGCGAGAAAGAGAGCAACTATGAGAAAGAGCGACCGTGAGAATGAGAGCAACCGTGAGAAAGAGAGAGGGAGACAGAGACAGAGAAAACTTACCTTGAAGGGTGACATCACAGCAAAGCAGTGACCTGGCTGGTAAGGAAAGTGCTCCAATTAGCAGTAGCTGGGACAAATTTAACTCTCCGTGTGTTGGTGAGTATTGTGATTGGTAGGTAAAATCTTTATTCCTTTCACTTATTAATTATTTGATATATTTGTAGTCAGTTAAGGTAAAGGGTAAAAATGGCAGGAGATCCCAGACCCGTGTTATGCTCCTCGTGTGCAATGTGGAAGTTCAGGGACGCGGCCGATGCCCCTGACTCTTTCATGTGCAGCAAGTGTGTCCAGCTGCAGCTCCTGTTAGACCGCATGACGGCTCTGGAGCTGCGGATGGACTCACTTTGGAGCATCCGCGATGCTGAGGTAGTTGTGGATAGCATGTTCAGTGAGTTGGTCACACCGCAGATTAGAATTGGTGAGGGAGACAGGGAATGGTTGACCAAAAGGCAGAGAAAGAGCAGGAAGGCAGTGCAGGTGCCCCCTGCGGTCATCTCCCTCCAAAACAGGTATACCGTTTTGGATACTGTTGGGGGAGATAACTCATCAGGGGAAGGCAGTAGTAGTCAGGCTTATGGCACCGTGGCTGGCTCTGCTGCACAGAAGGGCGGGAAAAAGACTGGCAGGGCTACAGTCATAGGGGATTCAATTGTAAGGGGAGTAGACAGGCGTTTCTGTGGTCGAAAACGAGACTCCCGAATGGAATGTTGCCTCCCGGGTGCACGGGTCAGGGATGTCTCAGATCGGCTGCAGGACATACTGAAGAGGGAGGGTGAACAGCTAGTTGTCTTGGTGCATATAGGCATCAATGATATAGGTAAAAAACGGGATGAGGTCCCACAATCAGAATTTAGGGAGTTAGGAGATAAGTTAAAAAGTAGGACCTCAAAGGTAGTAATCTCAGGATTGCTACCAGTGCTACGAAACAGTCAGAGTAGAAATGTAAGAATAGTCAGAATGAATTGAGAGATGGTGCAGGAGGAAGGGGTTCAGATTTTTATGACATTGGAACCGGCTCTGGGGGCGGTGGGACCATTACAAATCGGATGGTCTACACCTGGACAGGACTGGAACCAATGTCCTCGGGGGTGCTTTTGCTAACACTGTTAGGGAGGTTTTAAACTAATGTGGCAGGGGGATGGGAACCAGATTAGGAAGTTAGAGGTCAGTAAAGAAGCAGCAACTAAAGTCAGTAAGGTACTGGATAATAAACCCAATGTGACTAAGGGGAAGAGTAGACAGGGAAGAGATGCTGAACGCAAAAGGACAGGTGGTCTGAGGTGCATTTGTTTTAATGCAAGAAGTGTAGCAGGTAAGGCAGATGAATTTAGGGCTTGGATTGGTACCTGGGAATATGATGTTATTGGTATTACTGAGACTTGGTTGAGGGATGGGCAAGACTGGCAACTAAATATCCCAGGGTACAGATGCTTCAGAAGGGATAGAGATGGAGGTAGAAGGGGTGGAGGAGTTGCATTACTGGTCAGAGATGATATCACAGCTGTGATTAAGGAGGGCACGATGAAGGATTCGAGCACTGAGGCAATATGGGTAGAGCTAAGAAATAGGAAGTGTGCAGTAACATTGTTGGGACTTTACTATAGGCCTCCCAAAAGCAAGCGTGAAGTAGAGGTACAAATATGTAGACAGATTATAGAACAATGTAGGACCAATAGGGTGGCTGTGATGGCAGGTTTTAACTTCCCCAACATTGAATGGGACTCATGTAGTGTTGGAGGCGTAGATGGAGCAGAATTTGTAAGGAGCATCCAGGAGAGTTTTTTTTAGAGCAGTACGTAAATAGTCCAACTCGGGAAGGGGCCATACTGGACCTGGTATTGGGGAATAATCCCGGCCAGGTGGTTGAAGTTTCCGTTGGTGATTACTTTGGGAAAAGCGATCACAATTCCATAAGTTTTAGAATACTCATGGACAAAGACGAGAGTGATCCTAAAGGAAGAGTGCTAAATTGGGGAAAGGCCAACAATAACAAAATTCGGCAGGAGCTCGGGAATGTGGATTGGGAGCAGCTGTTTAACGGTAAATCCACATTTGAAAT